>NW_027649919.1:0-345000 GCF_965287045.1 Carcharhinus amblyrhynchos | reverse complement strand
TTGCAATTTTGATGGTGAAGGAAAATCTTTACTTTGTACAACCTGAATGGCTTCAAACTCTTACATTAGTTTTCACTTGTGTTTAACAGATGGCAATCTTCCTGGTGGATACAGAAGGATGCAATAGTTTAGAGAGAGCGAAAAATGTCAGTATCCAACTATCAGCACTCAGCATGTTACTGAGCTCCTACATGGTGAGTGCACCCCTCAAGACATTCATAGTCGCTGGAGATAATCAGAGAGAGACTCAGGGTAACGGAGCAACTCTCGGGGTAACAGAGTGACTCTCGGGGTAACAGAGTGACTCTCGGGGTAACAGAGTGACCCTCGGGGGTAACGGAGAGACCCTCGGGGGTAACGGAGAGACCCTCGGGGGTAACGGAGCGACCCTCGGGGGTAACGGAGAGACCCTCGGGGGTAACAGAGTGACTCTCAGTGCTAAGTGTAATTTTACTTTCTGCTCGAGAATCCCCATTTGTGAGACCTTGTGCTAATTAATGATGTTTGCACTTTGTGTTTCCTTCCTCTTCCATTTTGTTGTCTTTCAGATATTTAATATTGCTTCAAAGATTGACCCAACTGATCTGGAATTTTTAGAGGTTGGTTTTTACTTTGTATTGGCTGTTGAAAGAATTAATTTTTTGTGATTCCTCTCCCATTTTTGAATAAAAGAATGTTTCTGTCCAGTTCTTCAATACTGGGGGTTTGACTGAACAGGCGACTGGATTCATTTGGAACCTTCTCATTGAAATAGTTCATTTTCCCACTGCGACAGATCTCATCCCCATGAAGGGCAGCGGGGAAGTCCAGCCTTCATTCCTGGCCTCCTTGACAGTGTGAGAAGGAGAGTTCCAGCTTCATTCCTGGTGTCTGTACTGAGTTAGTTCAAATTCTCCCAGAGTGAGACTGATTGTCACTCCCACACAGAGCAGGAGATCCCGTCTACCCAGTGAGCTGGGCCAGTCCTGGACATTACCAGAGTTGATTCAGGTCACATGAATGACCTTAGGGCAGGGTTTAAACACACACTAAAGGCTACTGGTGAACTTTATTAATGAATAGCCATTGTCAAAATGCCTCTGTCAGCTGAATGCTAGACTTACTGTCCTGCTCAAATCCCTGGACTGAGACTTCCAGGAACAGTCTCCCCACAGGCTCTTCTGGAAAGACAGGACAATAGATATCCCTGTGTGGAATAAGGGCCATTCCCTTGACAGTCGGTCACACTGGGTTGATAGTCAGTATGTGCACAACCCAGACTGAACATAGAACACTGCAGCACAAACAGGCCCTTCAGCCCACAGGTTGCGCCGATCACATCTACACCTACCAAGCCATAGAACTATCTGTAACTCCCAATGCCATCAAATCCCATATACTCATCCAGAAGTCTTTTAAAAGACCCCAGCGAGTTCGCCTCTACCACCACCGACGGCAGCCGATTCCACTCACTTACCACCCTCTGACTGAAAAACTTATCCCTGACATCTCTGTACCTACTCCCCCGCACCTTCAACCTGTGTCCTCTCGTAGAGACCATTTCAGCCCTGGGAAATAGCCTCTGAGAATCCATCCTATCTATTCCTCTCAACATTTTATGAACCTTTATCAGGTCACCTCTCAACTTTCGTCTCTCCAGGGAGAAGAGACTGAGCTCCCTCAACCTATCTTCATAAGGCATGCCTCCCAATCCAGGCAACATCCTTGTAAATCTCCTCTGCACCCTCTCTATCTTCCACACCCTTCCTGTAGGAAGGCGACCAGAACTGCGCACAGTATTCCAAGTGGGGTCTGACAAGGGTCCTATAAAGTTGCAGCATTACCTCCCAACTCCTAAACGCAATCCCTCGATTAATGAAGGCCAGTACACCATACACCTTCTTGACCACATCCTCCACCTGCGAGGCTGATTTAAGAGTCCTATGGACCCGGACCTCAAGATCCTTCTGCTCTTCAACCCAGCTAAGACTCCTACCCTTGATATTGTACTCCTGCATCCCGTTGGTCCTGCCAAAATGGACCATTACACATTTATCCGCGTTGAAGTCCATCTGCCACTTCTCCGCCCAGTCCTGCATCCTATCTATGTCACGCTGCAACTTCTGACATCCCTCCAGACTATCCACAACACCACCAACCTTCATATCATCGGTGAACTTACTAACCCATCCCTCCACTTCCTCATCCAGGTCATTTATGAAAATGACAAACAGCAAGGGCCCTAGAACAGATCCCTGGGGCACTCCACTGGTGACCGACCTCCATGCAGAAAAAGACCCATCCACAACCACTCTCTGCCTTCTTCAGGCAAGCCAGTTCTAGGTCCACAAGGCCAAAGCCCCTTGGATCCCATGCCCTCTCACCTTCTCAAGAAGTCTTGCATGGGGGACCTTATCAAACACCTTGCTGAAGTCCATGTAAAGCATGTCCACCGCTCTTCCTTCATCAATGTGTTCAGTCACATTTTCAAAGAACTCAACTAGGCTCGTAAGGCACGACCTGCCCTTGACAAATCCATGCTGACTATTCCTGATCATTCTAAACTTCTCCAAATGCTCATAAATCTTGTCCCTCAGAATCCTCTCCATCAACTTAGCAACCACTGAGGTCAGACTCACCGGTCGGTAATTTCCTGGGCTATCCCTGTTCCCTTTCTTGAAAATAGGAACCACATCCGCAATCCTCCGGAACCGCTCCCGTCTCCATCGATGATGCAAAGATCATCGCCGGGGCTCTGCAATCACTTCCCTCGCCTCCCACAATAACCTGGGGTACATCCCATCTGGTCCCGGCGACTTATCTATCTTGATAGAATTTAAAAGTTCCAACACATCCTCTTTCTTAACATCCACATACTCAATCTTTTCAGTCTGCCGCAAACCTGTAGTACAACCTCCCAGATCACTTTCCACCGTGAATACCGAGGCAAAGTCCTCATTAAGCACCTCTGCCATTTCTTCCGGTTCCACACAGACATTTCCCCCTTCACCTTTTATAGGTCCTATCCCTTCTCTTCTCATCCTTTTACTCTTCACATATTTATAGAAGGCCTTGAGATTCTCCTTAATTTTACCCGCCAAGGCCTTCTCATGACCGCTTCTGGCTCTCCTAATTTCCTTTTTAAGCTCCTTTCTACAAGCCTTATATTCCTCTGATCCTTAACATCTCCTAGCTCTCTGAACCTTTTATACGCCTTTCTTTTCGTCCTGACTAGGTTCACCTCAACCTTCGTGCACCATGCCTTCCACGAGCTACCAAAACCCCCTTGTCTCATCGAACGTTGTTGTGCAGAGCTCCAGACAAACATTCCTTGAAAATCCACCACCTTCCTTCAGCACTTTACCCCAAGAACACCTCCTTCCAGTTTACTCGTCCAATTAACTGCGTGATGTCTTCATATTTCCCCTTACTCCAGACAAACACCTTCCTAGCCTGCCTGATCCTATCTCTTTCCAATGGTATCATGAAGGAGGTAGAATTATGATCGCCATCCCCGAGATGCTCTCCCACTGAGAGATCCGTCACCTGTCCTGGTTCATTAGCCAGCACCAGGTCAAGTACAGCCTCTCCTCTCGTCAGCTTATCCTGTGTCTTATTGTTTTATGATTATCCCCATATCTGTTGTTCTATGTGATTCCCCCCCGTAACCGATGAGTTGGCTGTGTGTAATTCCTCCCTGAGCCGATGGGCTGGCTGCATGTGATTCCAGCCAGAGGTGATGTGCTGTGTGATTCCCCCCATTGCCGATCAGCTGGCTGTGTGTGAATCCCCCCCATAGCCGATGTGCTGTATGATTCCCCCCATCGCACATGAGTTCCCTATTGCTGGTGAGCTGTCTGAATCCTCCCACAGACAATGAGCTTGTTGTGTGATTTCCCCCCATAGCCGATGAGCTGTGTGATTCCCCCCATAGCCGATGAGCTGTGTGATTCCCCCCATAGCCGATGAGCTGTGTGATTCCCCCCATAGCCGATGAGCTGTGTGATTCCCCCCATAGCCGATGAGCTGTGATTCCCCCCATAGCCGATGAGCTGTGTGATTCCCCCCATAGCCGATGAGCTGTGTGATTCCCCCCATAGCCGATGAGCTGTGTGATTCCCCCCATAGCCGATGAGCTGTGTGATTTCCCCCTAAGAGGTGATAAGCTGGCTCGGTGTGATTCTCTCCGTAGCCAATGACCTGGCGGTGTATGATTTCCACCATAGCCAATGAGCTAGCTCTGTCTGAATCCCATCTCCTCCTGCCCCTAACCCCACCCCGCCACAGCCAATGAGCTGGCTATGTGATTCCCCCCATTGCCGATGAGCTGGCTGTGTGTGATTCCCCCCATTGCCGATGAGCTGGCTGTGTGTGATTCCCCCCATTGCCGATGAGCTGGCTGTGTGTGATTCCTCCCATAGCCGATGAGCTGGCTGTGTGTGATTCCTCCCATAGCCAATGAGCTGGCTGTGTGTGATTCCTCCCATAGCCAATGAGCTGGCTGTGTGTGATTCCCCCCATTGCCGATGAGCTGGCTGTGTGTGATTCCCCCCATTGCCGATGAGCTGGCTGTGTGTGATTCCCCCCATTGCCGATGAGCTGGCTGTGTGTGATTCCTCCCATTGCCGATGAGCTGGTCATTATAGGACGGATGTCAGAGGTAGGTTCTTTACTCAGAGGGTAGTAAGGGTGTGGAATGCCCTGCCTGCAGCAGTTGTGGACTCGCCAACTTTAAGGGCATTCAAATGGTCAGTGGATAGGCATATGGATAACATTGGAATAGTTTAGGTTAGAGGGTCATTAGATTGGTTCCACTGGTCGGCGCAACATCGAGGGCCGAAGGGCCTGTACTGCACTGGAATGTTCTATGTTCTATCTGTGTGCACATGAGGCAATTTGCCCACTGCTGACTAAATATCATTAGTTTGAAAGGAGAAACAGTGCCACTTTGGTTGCAGAATGTGGGTGAATCTGGCTCGGAAAGGCTGTTATTATTTCTGGTGTGAATTCTCGATGGCGTAGACTTGAACTTGCCTGGCGAGGCACCCACTGAAATACCTTCTGATGGAAGACCCACTTTGCTGGTCAGGCATTTCTCTCCTGTATTTGTGGGGCCTTCACATTAACTTCCCCTGAGTGCGGGCACTGGATAGGCTGGCACCCTGTGGCACAATGCAGGATGGCTCTCATGCCCAGGGGGACGGTAGAACAGACTCTCGGATCAGACACTGGATTGACTGCTGGAGGAGCAGAGGAGAAGGGTTAAACAGTCCCATCTAAAGATCTACTGGAAGAACTGAGTTCCAGCCCAAATACAGATCAATAATGTATTTCTTATAATCAATAATTCCACCGTCCATGAGCTTACAATCAATTTCCATTGGACTGTGAAACATCAATGCATTCTCTGGCCAATCACACGAATGGCATGGTGACATCTCGTTCATTTATCTCCACTTGACACAAACAAACTTCCTGTTGCTAAATAACGGCGACGCTCCCATGATCCATGTTCTCACCAGCTTACTGCCCAGTTGAATATACACACTGGCGCTGTAGTTTCACACGAGCTGTACTTAACCATAAAAACCTTGAGACGCACAAACGGAACGAATGGAAAACATGGGGGTTTGGAGGATCGAGTCCAGAAATCGATCCAAGGTGAGTGTGACGGGGGACCAGGCTGGGCAGGAGGTGGCTCAGCAAATCATGAGCGAAGCTGAGTAAAATCCTGGATATCAAACAAGCGGGGTGGGTTTCATTAACACATTTACCCCGGGCTAAGCAGGTGGTGTTATTTGGGAGAGACAGACAGATACAAAGCGATCATTTATCTAAAACTTCCCACTTCACAACATTGCCAGCAATCTGAAAGAACAATCCATTTCTCCACGGTTTTTAATCGACGTGACCGTCACCCTGTAGAATCGTGCCGGGGTCGTGTTCTGGAGACGTGGGACTTTTCTTTGTTTCAAACAGGACAGAGTTAGAAAACCTCTCCAGAGTTTCTCCTCCCTGTCACTCTCTCTCCCCCCTGCCGGTGTCTCTGTCTCTCTCCCTCTCGCTCTGTTATTGTCCCCTCTCACCGCTGGTGCTGCTGTGTCACCGTCACCCCTCCACCTCACCCCCCCACCCATCCCCCCCACCCCCTCCCATCCCCCACACCCCCTCCATCCTCCACCACCCCCCACACCTCCACCCCCCCAACACCTCCACCCCCCACACCTCCACCATCCCCCAACCCCCTCCACCTCCCCCCCACACCTCCACCCCTCCACCCTCCCCACCCCCCATTCCTCCCACCCCTCCACGCCCCCGCCCCACCTCCACCCCCCCGCCCCCTGCACCTCCCCCCGCCCCTCCACCCCCCCACCGCCCCTCCACCCTCCCCACCCCTCCACCCCCCATTCCTCCCACCCCTCCACACCCCCACCCCACCTCCACCACCCCGTCACACCTCCACCCCGCCGCCCCCTCCACCTCCACCCCCCCGCTGCCCACCACCTCCCCCAATCCCCCTCCCTTCCTCCCTCCACCCCTCCACCCAACACCCCCACCCATCCCCCACCCCTCCACCCCCCCACACCTCCAACCCCCCCTCACCTCCAACCCCCCCTCACCAACACCCCCCCCCCCCCCCCCCGCCTCACCTCCCCCAAGCTCCGTCTCCTTTTGTTAAAAATGACAAAATCTGACAATTTTATCCAATATTCACACTTCAGCGGCCGGGTCCCAGATGGAGGCATCGGGAGGGGGGGTGGGGGGGGCAGTTGTTCCTAAACTTGTCTGAGTCTCACAAACCAACATCTCCCGAGTTTGCTGTGAGCTGCCAGTGGGTGTGGAATTGTGTCATCAATACAGATGAGTAACTGTCCAGTGGATTATCGACACAAAGCAAAAGTCTGAGCAAAAGACTCCTGTTCTGCCAGCTCTCCAAGAGTGACTGAAAATTTTGCAGGCTGCTCTCTGGGTTAACTGGGTGTGTTTGTGGTTACAATAATGAATTTAGACTGACTGTCACCTTCATTGTCCAGTTAGTTCACGCAAGGCTTTAAAGTTTGGAGTAGATTACAGAGACGGGGAGATTTGGTGTCTGTTGAGCTGCCCAATGAGGTAGGGAGACTTCTCGCTTCGGAAACGGTTGGAACTAATGTTTTTCTTTTGTTTCAGCGAAATGCACAAAAGGGCACTCTGTCACACTACAGGTCGCATAACTGTACAGACCAGGAGCAGGGAGAGGCGAGGGCAAAGAGGGAAGGTGCTCAATGTTACTGGGAATTAACATTGAGTAAAATAATGCCGCATTTATTTGGGACTTACACTCACCGGTGTTTCAGACAGTGTGCACTGTTTTGATGCCAATAAATATCCTTTTATTCATCACTACAATGTTCCAGCCAAATAATCATAGGAGTCTGATTTCCATCCCCCGATAAAATTGAGTCAAACAGTGGACTAGACCTGTGTGAACTCATTTACTAAACTCCAGTGTTTAACCACATAAAGTTAAAAAGTTGTATATGTTCTATTTTTGTCTTTCTATGACCAAGAGCTGTGCAGTGAAGAGAGGTTTGTTGCTGAATAAATAATTCATCCTGGAAAAAAAAATCATTAAATAAATAAAGACTTGATTTCTAATTATGTACTTGGCAGTACAGAACTTGAATACTGCTGAAGAAACAGATACACTGTTGAAGTATTTTGCCTTGCACTTTTCAGGACAGATTTGTACTTATTTTACTCAATGGCACTCAATGTTACTGAGGTTTTTTTTCTCTTTTCATTCACAGGTTTTAAGTCGGTCCGCCTTGTGTCCAACGAGGGTCATACACGCGATGGGTCGTACTGGAGCTGCTCTTGGTTGTTCGAGATTGGCCTAGTGCTTCATGTGGTTAGTGTGTGCCTAAACTGGACCAGATACTGGGCAAGACGACAGCTCAGTGACTATCACTGTTTGCTGTGCAGACACATGGATTTGGGCCGGTGTCTGTGGGAGTTTGTGCATTCTCCCCGTGCTTGCGTGGGTTTTCTCCGGGTGCTCCGGTTTCCTCCCACACCCCAAAGATGTGCTGTTAGGCTGATTGGCAGGAATAAATTGTCCCTAAATCAGTTTCCCTCAATCTGGATGGCCATAAAACATTAGACAGGGGTCGTGGGTGGAGAGGGGACTGGTGGTGTTGAGATGGTGGCGCGGGCTCGTTGGGCCGAAGGGCCTGTTTCCCGGGCTGATTTTGTTCTTTGTTCTTTAGGTGTTTCGTTCACCACAACAGTAATCTCGAGCTGGTATGTTGCCTCCCTTGTGCTATGTCCAATATTTCACAGAACCGTGACAGGAGATTTCAAAGGGAGGACGAAATGTCAGTAGTTGTGCAACAAATGAGTCGGAAAGACATAGGAGGAGAAAGCTTCTAAACGTGGAATAAGGGACATGTTCAGAAGCAAGACCTCGGAGGTAATGGATCAGATTATGCCAATTGTCACACACGAGCCAGAGCAGAATTTATCAATGATGGGTATAATGTGTTCTTTGCTGGAGTGAGATAGTAGGAGGATGGCTTTCAGGTTCTGGTTTTTGGAAGGTGGTGGGCGCACAATTTGTTTTTCCAAAGGAGTGGGGAAAATATTAAATATATAAATGTTGTTGTGGAGGCGTTAAACTGGAATGACAGGTGGATGGGCTTCTCGGCACTACATTAGAGGTGTGGGAATTTGGGTTAAAAATCTGAAGGTAGAAGAAATTAAAGTAATGACTGAATATGTGGGAGTAAATCTGCGGAATACCCATCGGAATACAAAATTAACAGTTCCGTATCTTATGCAGCCTTGAAAAAATGCAAGATAAATGAACTGACGGTATAAATAGATTTAAATCAGTGTGATCTCATAGTGATTACTAAGGAATGGCTGCTGTGATTTCAAAGTCGGGAAATCAATAATCAAAGCTTTAGGCATTTAGAAAGTACACTTGGGAAGGAAAAGACAGTGGGGTAATTCTGCTTATAAGAAAGATAATTAGTACGGTTCTGAGTGTCAATTTGCAGGAAACGTACAAACACAGAAAATAGGTGCAGGAGTAGTCCATTCACCCCTCAGAGCCTGCACCAACATTCAATACGATCATGGCTGATCGATCATTTTCAATATCCCATTTCCACTTTACCTCTGTATCCCTTTCGAGGCAAGGACACAGCTCAGCTCCCTTCAGAACATATTCCACAAACTGGTCCCAACACCTTTCTGTGGCAGAGAATTGAATAGATTCACAACTCTCTGAGAAAAGACGTTCTTCCCCAGTCCCCAGTGGCTTACCTTTTATTCTTAGACTGAGATCTCCTCATTCTGGACTTCACAAATATCAGAACATTCTTCCCGCATTTCGGCTGTGTGGTCCCATCAGGATTCGATATGTTTCTATGAGACACCTCTCATTCTTTGTAGGGGAAATAGAATCACTGAAGTGGAAATGACAAATAGCAAAGAGATAAGAGATTGTTTGGAGCATTATATAGACCTCAGAAAAGTAGATACCCGGTAGGAATGGGTTCACATAAAATGCATTTACACATGTTTATTTGAACTGCACTGAACTGATCACAGGTCCCTTTAATTTTCATCTGCAATGGATGACTGGTGCCAATGAGATGGGTAAAAAGCTCTTTACATCTGAATACAGGGTGTTACGTTATACATTAAGAAGGAAGACCTCTGAGACGAGAAGAAGGATAGCTATGAGGAGTTAGAGAGAGCCTGTAGGGTGAACCGATTTGGAAAAGGTAGCCAAGAGATTGGTGATGCATAATGTACGTTTAATAATGATCCAAAGGTTAAAGCTATCCCAATAAGGAGTGATCGCAGCACGCCTGAAAAAATAATGTCCAGCTTAATGTGAGAAAAATGGAACTGAGATGTCAGAGTTGAATTTAAATAAAGAGTATTAGGAAGCTGTGAATATTGAATTGGGTAAATTTCAATATCGCATTTCCGGTGACCCCTTCCTCTGTCAAACTTGCAAGACACTCAAGTCGCTTATCAAGTAATTTCGAGAGATGTGCAAGATGAACAGAAAGACTTACCAATGACATCTGTGTGATGCCTGACTGGGTTCTTTCCAGTGAAGGCATATTCCAGCAGAGAGGTCAGGAAATATCTTATTTTTCTCAGTGTAAAGAAGTTGGGTGACTAACAGTTAGATATGTGATGTGAGTCATTTATTTCATTCAATAATTAGATTAAAGGGATATTTCAGCGCATTTTTCAACTGCTGTCTGAATTTCGTCTGGGTCACAGCGTAAATTGTAGTATTTGTGCAACAACTCAGGAGCTGCAGCATCAAACTCAATTCCTGAACATATATAGCTAGAAATATGGACTCATACCCCAAGTCATACATTCGACCCCATATAGAGTAAACCATTAACGTTGACCATAACAGGATAAAATTGGCCGAGATAGCAAAGAGTAAAACAATGGATTTCCGTCGACTCTCCATCTCAGGGTCTCTGGGATTCTCTCCACTGCTGTGAGATCGGAGTCTTCTGCGGGCTCTGCTGCTCACAACAATGTGCCTCACAGTGCAAATATTGAGCAGCAGAATGAGGATAAACGGAACACACGGGTTTAACATGTTGTGGAGAAACTCGATTCCTGTCCAGAACTGTGATTCCAAAAGAGACGAAGTGTAACCACAGAACCAGCGGTTGTTGCTTAAGGCATAACCATCTGATAACATAACATACCAGAATACATTCTTTAAGCAACTCAGTCCTGTCACTGTTCCCAGAACCACAGCGGCCGTTTTCTCGCTGCAATATTTAATTTTCAGCTTTGGGCAACAAATCGACACAAACCGATCAAAGGTGAAAGCGATGGTGAACCAAACTGAGCAGTCAGTCGCTGCATAAAGCAGGACAGCATGGATGTTACACACTGGGATGTACGGCAGGAACTCAAACCTTTCTGGATAAGCAATAGGAATCTGTCTCAAGATCACATCAAGGAGAACGACCAGTAGATCCGACAGTGCCATTGCCACCAGGTAACACGTGACACATTTGGACAGACCACAATTTTGGCGCTTCAGGATCACAATTGTAATTAAGTTCACTGTAAGGAAGAGGAATAAATAACCACATTAGATAACAGATTGTGGGAAATGTGACCCATTTAATTGAGGAACAGTTGGTACTTTCAAAATTGCCATTGCATGTTGTAAAATGCTGAAATCCATAACACAGACAAACAACCAGCAAGGTTTGTGATACATGGGAGGAAGCAGAGTTCAGATTAAAGATGATAAAGGTGAGGAGGGGAGTGGAACATCGAGGCCCTGTGGGCTGGCATGGGAAAGCAGGAAAACACAGATGAGAAGGGAGATCTGGGACGAACGGAATGGATCTCAATATCACGGGTGTTCTATAAACCAGATTATTTGTAATCATTTCTGCATATTTCCCACTAATGCACTTGGATGCAACTCCTGAACGAGGATGTTTCACACTTGGATCTTCTCTGTGCAGCCTTGTCAAGTTAACCAGCTTGCCACCAGCTCTGTCATACAGCTGGACAGCAGGGTCTACTGTCTAGTGTGAGAAAATGGAGGAAAGTTCTTATTCACAATTCGAACAAGGACATGTAATGGAAGTCGTGACATTCAGTGACATCCCCGATGCCTTTGGTACAAGGTGACTGGTTTAAGTTATTGATGCCATTCCGTTCACCAGAGATGGTGTTCACAGAGCTGCCAGAGCAGCGTTGCATTTCCGCTGTTGGTGGTTTCAGGCGGAACGCAATCTTTTCATGGACTTTATCACTCACAGTGTAAAGAACAAAGAACAACACAGCACAGGAACCAGGCCCTTTGGCCCTACAAGCCCACGCCGCCATTTTAACATTCAGTACCAGACAGGCGAGGCATAAAATTTGTTGGACGGCCAATAGGAATCGAGATAGTGAATTGTTTTATTGAATGCAAATATGGTGCAGTTACTGTCCAGCTCCTTCAGGGACCCAACGTCTAGAATGGCATTGCAAGCTTTCTCAGCCACTCCTGTCCTTCTGCCGGGTTCCATCAACTTTAAACATTCCTGTCATTCTCTCCAAGTGCGCTGAATGGATGCTTCCTCACAAATACTTATCTCTCATCCTTCTTACAGCTTGCCAAGATCTTTGAAGAGAATGAATATTTAAGATTTGAATATAATTAAGGTTCAAAACATTTTGGATAAATCAATGTAAAAAATGGCCAAGGTGGGGGGGAATTAATGAGTGCATCTGTCTTGGAAGGTGGTGATTTGCGAATAAGCTTAGCAGCAGAAAACGCAATCATTGAAATGGAGGAATGCAGTTCAGAACATCACGTGCTGAACTTTCAAAGAGCTTAGTTCAAAATGGAGATAACAATACAATTTACTCATACAAACTAAATGTCTCGTCCAAAGCGTCTTATTTATTTTTTTTTAGCTACAGTAGCATTTGAAGAAAAACATAGCATATCGTTAGCAGGAATATTTACAGATATGGAGAGGATAGCAACTGGTAAGTTGTCATTGAACGTAGAACGTAGAACGTAGAACGTAGAATATAGAACGTAGACATAGAACGTAGAACACTACAACACAACAGACCCTTCAGCCCACAATTTGCACTGATCATATCCATACCTACCAGGCCTATCTGTAACTCTCAATCCCATTAAATCCCATGTACTCATCTAGATGTTTCTTGAAAGACCCCAGTGAGTTCGCCTCTACCACCAGCGATGGCAGCCGATTCCACTCACTCACTCACCACCCTCTGAGTGAAAAACTTACCCAACCAAAGGGTAACTTACCCAACCAAAGCCACTCACACCTGGGAAGCTGAATGTTCCCAATGCAGAAAATTCAGTATTAGAATAGAATATAGAATCCTATAGTGCAGAAGGATGCCCATAAAACCTACACCGCCAAAAATCTCCCGTCCACCCCCCGCCCCACCCCATTCCTCCCCAGGCATTATCCCCATTACCCATCCAGTTTTTCCTGCTAACTCCCTTGACAAGAAGGGCAATTTAGCATTCCCAATGCAGCTGAACCGCACAAACATGGATTGTGGAAGGAAACAGGACCCCACAGAGGAAACTAATGCAGGCACAGGGATAACATGTGAACTTGTATCAGGCAGTAACCCAAGCTGGGAATCAAACCCGGGTAACCGTGGCAGCAGAGCTAATGTTCGGTTTTTTTTGGAATGCGAGCATCGAAACTGGACTTTTCTTTCCTAATTTTTATTTCTTTTTTCTCTCATATTGTAACAAATTGCGAAATATACAATTAAGAGCAGATATTTCAAGTTATCATCTTGCATTGTTTGACAAGTTCAATTCTAAATTAAGCCTGACTCTTAACTACATTCTTTGCTACACAAATGGGTCATTTCTATATCACTGATGACCTGGCACACGATTATTTTCTTTCCAGCAGTCACCACAGGATACATGGAGATGTTGGGGTAGGGCTGTATCCCACTTTCTATGAATACATAGAACACTACAGCACAAACAGGCCCTTCGGCCCACAAGTAGCACCGATCACATCCATACCTACCAAGCCGTAGAACTATCTATGACCCCCAATCCCATTAAACCCCATATACTCATCCAGAAGTCTTTTAAAAGACCCCAGCGAGTTCGTCTCCACCACCACCGACAGCAGCCGATTCCATTCACTCACCACCCTCTGAGTGAAAAACTTACCCCTGACATCTCCTCTGTACTTGCTCCCCAGCACCTTAAACCTGTGTCCTCTCGTAGCGACCATTTCAGCCCTGGGAAATAGCCTCCGAGAATCCATCCTATCTATTCCTCTCAACATCTTATAACACCATCGTCTCTCGGTGATCTGCCACTTGCCGGACAGTCGATGACCTTGTTGAGCTCTCTGCTGGTGGATACACTGTCGAACTCCTCCAAGACTAAAAAGTTTCCGATGGGGATGAACATTTGTTCTGTTAAACCAGTCTCTGTGCCTGAGGCAGTGACCCACTCGTCTGTCCAACTGTTAGTTCCATTTAGGCCTGATCCTCCATGTTTTCACTTCAAAGGAACTGAGTTGCCCGCTGATTGACCTGTTTCATTCTTAGTTCCTTCTTGCATCCCCTCAGCATTCAGTTCCTCTGCAGATTGACGGTGGTTGGAGACCACACGTGATTGGGCCTGTGTGTCACATGGCTTAGGACCAGGGACCCACTGACTCTCCTGGAGTTGTGTCTGGGAGAAGTGGAATATGGGAATGTGTCCATGGGGAGACTGTAAGCAGGACTTGGCAATTGGAAAGATACAAACAGACCGGAGAGGCTGATGTTCTCAAAGCGCCTGCCACAAACAGTTAGTCAGCGACGAGAGCCGAAGGCAACCGGTGAGAACTGGAAGCATCACCGCGATGAAACCATTGAGAAATCACACCAAGCCAAGTCACAATCCCCCCTCGAGATTGGTACACCGGAACAGGAGGAGTCCATTCTGTCCAGGGAGTCAGTTTCAATGAACAGGAGGGGAGGAGACTGTTCAGCTCCTCCAACCGGTGGTACAGGAAGAGGATAGGCTGGAGTCCATTTCATCCTTCGATACAGTTACACAGGAACGAAGGGCAAAAACCATTGCGACGCTTGCTGCATTTATAAAGGAACAGAAGGGGTGAAGGCCCTTTGGCCTCCCCAGCCAGTAAGACCAGAATAGGAGGGAAACAGGCCATTCAAATTACAACCAATAAAATAAAGACCATAATCCACAGAAGCAGAGCTGGCAATTCAGCCCATCGAGTCTTCACCACCATTCAATCATGGCTGATATGATTCCCACCTACCTTCACCTCGTACGCCTTGATCCCTTTCTTTATCAAAAACCGATCTATCTCTGCCTCAAATGGCTTGGCCTCCACACTCCTCTGTGCTCAGCTGGGTTCAACTCATTCACTGCACTTTGGCTGAAGAAAGTTCCCCCATCTCAGCTCTAAAGGAGATTCCATTCACTTCAAGTTCTCGTTGCTCCCACACGTGGAACGATCCTCTCCACACCCACTTGAACTGGCCTTTCAATAATTTTAACATTTCCATTAGCTTCCCCCCTCATCCTGCTAAGCTCCATTCAGTATTTAGGTCCAGATTCCACAATCCCTTCTCATCTCAAGAGTTCTTCATTTCTGGGATCATTCTTCTGAACTTCTTTTGGACTCCCTTCAAGGCCAGCACATGGCTACGGGGCCCAAATCTGCTCACCATATTCCAAATGGCCTATCACCAAAGCCTTGGATGGCCTCAGCAATCTCACCCTGCTCTTGCATGCCAGCGCTTTCATTGTTATCGGCATCAGGAGAGGAACAGGGCGTCTGGTCCTTCCAGCTAATATCACAGCAATAGGAGGGCAGCAGATCATTACATTCTCAGGCTTGTTACACGGATACAGGGGGGGAATTGTTCAATCAGTTCCACTCGCCTTGGACAGCAAAATGCAATACGAGCCAGCGACACACACCTCGCACCAAATAACACAAATTAACTTTACCGTTTTCCCCACCACAGTTGTCTCCTGCCAGACTTTTTAAAAAATCCTTATAAAAATGGAACAAGCCGAAAACAAAAAAAAAATCCAGACTTGCTTTGATATTTGGTAATTTGCCCTTGTGCCACACACTTGTCAGGCAATCTCAATAAGAAGGATGTGGAGGCATTGGAAAGGGCGCAGAGGAGGTTTACCAGGATGTCGCCTGGTATGGAGGGAAGGTCTCATGAGGAAAGGCTGAGGGACTTGAGGTTATTTTCATTGGAGAGAAGAAGGTTACGAGGTGACCTAATTGAGGCATACAAGATGATTAGAGGGTTAGATAGGGTGGACAGTGAGAGCCTTTTTCCTCGGATGGTGACGGCTAACACGAGGGGACATAGCTTTAAATTGAGGGGTGGTAATTATACGGATGTCAGAGGTAGGTCCTTTACTCAGAGGGTGTGGAATGCCCTGCCTGCAGCAGTTGTGGACTCGCCAACTTTAAGTGCATTCAAATGGTCAGTGGATAGGCATATGGATAACATTGGAAGAGTTTAGGTTAGAGGGTCATTAGATTGGTTCCACTGGTCGGCGCAACTTCGAGGGCCGAAGGGCCTGTACTGCGCTGTAATGTTCTATGTTCTATGTTGTATCACCAACCACTAAAATAAAACAATCTCACATTGATATTCAGTAACATTTTCATTAATAAGTTACCGAAAATCTACACCTTGGTAGTTGCCATTGACCTGAAACTGAATTGCTCTATCCATATGTATTGTATGGGTACCAGGACCAAGACAGAGGGTCGGGATGCTGAGGCGAGTTACTCAGGCTGACTCCCCAGAGACTGTACACACCCTGCAATGCACAATCCCGCAATGTAATGGAATGTTCTCCCTATGCCTGGATGAATGTAACTGCAACAACTCGGAATGTTCAAAAGGTTGATTGGCAAACCTTTCAGAAATTACTTGATGAACCACTGCTGAACGGTAGCACCTGTCTGCGGTCCCAGATACATTGCTGGAATTTTGTCAGAACCAATGTGCTTTCTGCCACTTTATTGTAATTTTACATGGGCTGATTCCAGTTGGCTGGAGACTGGTGTCTGTGAAGCAGGGGTTTTCCAAAGGAGGCCAAGATGTGAGGCAAGGTATACATTTGCCAGCAACGCTGACTGACAGCTCTGGCTTGGCTCACTGCCTGTGTGGAACCAGCATGTTCTCCCCTTGTCTGCGTGGGTTTCCTCTGGCTGTTCCGTTTGCCTCCCACAGTCCAGTGCATTTGTCATCTTAAATCTTCTCTCAGCGAAGACAAACAAACGCCGTAGTGTGGCGACTGGGCGAGTGTCATAGTAACTTCATTGCATTGTTAATGTAAGCCCACTTGTGACAATAAGCAAATAAATTTATCTAGATTATCCACTCTTCACTTCTGGCCAAAGATTGTAATAAATGGTTCCGCCTTACCTTACACACTAATGTGCTGTTTTCATCCATGAGTGTGGGTCTAGATATTTGTGGGACTTTAGAACATAGAACATAGAACATTACAGTGCAGTAATCGATGTTGCGCTGACCAGTGGAACCAATCTAATGACCCTCTAACCTAAACTATTCCAATGTTATCCATATGCCTATCCATTGACCATTTGAACACCCTTAAAGTTGGCGAGTCCACAACTGCTGCAGGCAGGGCATTCCACGCCCTTACTACCCTCTGAGTAAAGAACCTACCTCTGACATCCGTCCTATAATTACCACCCCTCAATTTAAAGCTATGTCCCCTCGTGTTAGCCATCACCATCCGAGGAATTCTCTTCCAGTGACTTGTTTCATAAGAAATAGGAGCAGGAGTCGGCCATCTAGCCCTTCGAGCCTGCCCCGCCATTCAATAAGATCATGGCTGATCTGAAGTGGATCAGTTCCACTTTCCCGCTTTCTCCTCTTAATTCCCCTGTCTATCAAAAACCTATCTACCCGTGACTTAAATATATTCAGTGAGGCAGCCTCCACCACTTCAACGGGCAGAGAATTCCAGAGATTCACCACCCTTTGAGTGAAGAAGTTCCTCCTCAACTCCGACAACTTTGTTGTCCAACACCATTTGGGTACAAATGGCAGAACTGCAGAGCTTAATTTGCTAAATAGGATTCGGGTTCGATGGTTTCTATCTATCAAATGTTTTTTTTTGCACTGTTTGTTAGACAAGCAGTCCTGTGTTATGCTGCACTGGTGTTTTCGCTTTCACTCTTCATAGCATCAATCCCTGGTTTACATGAAGCAATAGAGACGGCAAAAAGCCAGGTTTCAAAATAGACAATGGCAAAGTTGAAAACATAACAGAAGAGGGAGGAGGAGGGCATTCGGTCCGCAGAGAATGCTGTACCACTAAACAGGAACACTGGTGTTCCTCTTCCTCAATGCAACATTTCTGAACTCTCCTCATTATTCTTCAACCATTGCATATATGGAAATCTGCTGAATGAAGTCAGTTACCTGGCGGCCAAAGATTTCTGTGGGCGAGAATTCCAAATATTGATGAACTTCTGAGTGAAAAAGTTTCACCTCATCTCCGTCCCAAGAAATACTGTGAGCACATGTTCTGAACTCCCCGAGCCAGAGAGAATATTGTCATTGCATCCAACATTGTCAGCACTTTTCACACTTGTGAGATTCAGTCCCAGAGATGCAGTTTAGTATTCTCCTTCCTGTCCTCAAGTTCTCTTGCAATGCAAGCAAGTTCCATGTTCTGTCTTGAGGGCGTGCTACGCCTGCGTGCTTGCTTTCATTGAATGGGAAACCCTTTGTATACCAAAATCACTCAATCGATAACGATTTAAGTAATACTCTACTGATTTTTTTTAACATTGTAAGTGGATAAGTTCACTTTTGTCTTTGTGATACGGCACTGCCATGTATTATCCCACTCACTCACCAGAGGTGAGGTGACAGTGACTGGTCTTGCAATGAATGTTTCAATGTACTGATACAGGGGTCCTGGGTTCGATTCCCGGCTCGGGTCACTGTCTGGGTGGAGTTTGCACGTTCTCCTCGTGTCTGCATGGGTCCCCTCCAGGTGCCCCGGTTTCCTCCCACAGTCCAAAGCTGTGTGGGTTAGGTTGATTGGCCGTGCTAAGAAATTGCCCCTTAGTGTTCAGGGATGTGTCGGTCAGAGGGATTAGTGGGTATAATATGTAGGGATATGGGGGTAGGGCCTGGGTGGGATTGCGTTCGGTGCAGACTCGATGGGCTGAAGGGCCTCTTTCTGCACTGTAGGGTTTCTATGGTTCTATTGTTCGATGGTTATAACGGCATCAAAGAGTCCAAACAGGACTGGAGCAACCGGGAATCAGAGCAGCAAACTCTTCACTTATCTGAGTCATACCTGGGGATAAAAAAGATGGTCATGGTGATCTGAAATCAATTCCCAGGAGATTACAGCAGTCATTCCTGAGGTTCGAGTCCTCGGAGGAATCATCTTTAGCAGCTTCATCAAAGAACTTTCTCCCATCATCAATTCTGAAATGGGGATTTTTACTCATGACCCCACGATGTTCAGGACAACTTGCGAGTGCTCATCCACTAAACCCACTAAATAATTTCATGGACAAATACAACAAGACCTGAACCACATCGGGATGGGCATATGGATATCATGGGAATAGTTTAGGTTAGAGGGTCATTAGATTGGTTCCACTGGTCGGCGCAACATCGAGGGGCCGAAGGGCCTGGACTGCGCTGGAATGTTCTATGTTCACATCAGGGCAGGGCTAACAAGTCGGGGGGAGAGCGGGGGGAGGTGGAGACGGGTTGTTCCCATTGACCACACACCGGACTGGACTAGCCAGATATAAATAAGGTTAAGAGAGAAGGCAGGAGAATAGTTCGTGTGGTGGAACCCTCTTCCCAAATCCTGTCAAGCGACAAATTATGTTGAATGCAATCGACAATGTTTTCATCATCGCCGTAATGTTTATATTCCAACTTGTGTTTCTTACCGAGCTCCCCGATATATCTGCTCTGCACCGTTGCATGTGTCGGCCACACTGTAATGAACCAGCAGTTGCACCGTCAATCGTTCTCTATTTTCCAAGCACTCAAGGAGAACCTCACGAGAATTACCCGCTTCCTTGGAATTTCTGATCCAGCAATAATTCTAACTGTGTTCTGGAAAATCCGGGGGAAATGGGACAGACGCCCCTTCCTTCTCCCTTTCTACATAGTTTCCCTCTCTGCAGGCTCTGCTTCATCTCTTTGTCCTGCCACAGATCCAGAAGCAGGGCAACCACAGCCCACATATCAAACCCAGAGTTGGCTCATCAAATACTTTGTCCTGCCTGACTCTGAGCCCCCAGAAACCCACCGACATCATCCGCAGTCACGTTTTTGCAACTGGTATTAGTCAACAGCCCGCCAGTGAGATGGCTGGGCCATTTGAAATAACACCAGAGAAGATTTCTCGTGCGGCTGAAGACGTATTCAGCTAATAATGACTATCGATGGTTTTCAGTGGACAGGCACAGACCATGATTCTTAAACCTGTGTCAGAGCTGCTGAAACCACCCCCTCACCCCGGTCAAAATGGAACTCAAGACGGAAGACAGCGGGAACAAGCAGAATCGACATGATTGTAAATATTGTAAACTCTGTGCTAGCAGCAGCAATGACTCTCTTAGTCCCAACCTCAAAGTCAGGGTGTGACGCAGAGGTGCAGAAATTCACTGTACATTTGGCACATATTTTAAGGGTACATTTTGCAAAGTTCCAAAATGAAGAAATGCAATGAACTGGAAGAGGTATTCAAACATATGAATGGGAATAGTTACACACAGATGCTGCCAGAACTAATGGCAGTGCATTTCAGAATCGACCTCACATGGACCCGGACATGAGTGCCCAGTATGGTGAGATGTACAGGCAACATTGAGAGTAACCAGCTGGACAGCTGCACCATCGATCAATCTATATCTTCAAAGAACCGATAGATGAGGGGCTGTATCAGTGAAAATTACTGCTGGGGAGAGATCTAGCCTGGGGTTCGTTGTAAGGAGTTTGTGGCAGGGGAATGGGCTGGGTGAAGAATCTGTTTTAATGTGAAGATGCAGGAATGTTTTGGGGAAACTGAAAGACGGTGGGGCAAACAGATAGGCAGAGACAGGCGGAGATTTTGTCAGATCAGTGAGGACATTGAAGCGTTGGAAGAATAATCATTGATCGGGAGCTCTGAGCACCAGGATATCGGACAGGTGTGATGTAGTGAGATTTGGGACTTGGAGATAATACTTTAAAAGGAGCTGTGGTTTTGCAGCTTTTCACCTGGGGGAGTGTGGTCCACACAGGATTGTGATAGCTGAGTCTGGAATTTACAATAGCAGCAAGGCTGAGGGAAAGGATGCTTTCCTTGAGGTGACATTATACAGGATTCGTGACTGACTGGAGATGGTGCCAAAAACCAGCTCAGGGCCAAATTTGTATCAGAGGTTGTAACCTTTCTGGACAAGCCTCAGGTGGCAGAATGAACTCAGGTGAGAGGGGATAAAGTTTGTGAGTGGAATTATGGTCAATGGCTTCCTGAATATAAACAGCAAAGCGTGTATTTCAATGAGACAAACACCACAATATAATAACTTAACATGGAGAATTAACAGTTGCTGCCATTGGGAAAAAAACAAATGAAGATAACGTGAAATATTCAGATTTAAAAAGAAATGTAGTAGAGTTCATAATTGGACATAGAGATGTAACAGAAACATCAGCAGCAACATTCAGGGGAGAAAAATATTAACCTTAAACATTTATCCTACAATTAAAACCAGGACAGGCTAACCTTACCAGTAACACCAACAATAGCGAGAATCGGATAGTAAATACATTGAATCAACTTCAGCGCATAGAGGATTCGATCAGCTGTTGTTGTCCCCCATGACCACCAATCATTAGCAGTTATAAGATTAAACCAATAGGACAAACTCCTCCCCATTCTTGAATCCACTGTTTGTAGATTATGATCCATTGCTGTAAGACAGCAATCTGTTGTTTCGAGATTCTGGTCCATTATTATGACATTCCGGTCTAATGTTCTCAGGTTCCTATTTCTCCTTTCCCTTGACCTGGAATCACTAAACACTGCTAGGTCCACAGGCAATGTTTCTTCTTACACTGTGAGACAGCGGGCACAAAGGAATCCCTTATTAATAGAAGAGGAAAACCCTCCAGTGGCACAATTATGATCCATCGATTTAGATTTTAATCACTCATCACTGAACAAACAGGTTCAATTAACCCTTTGAATGCAGCACATTTTTATGTCACAATAAAGCTAAAATTTTACTTGGCCTGAATGTGATTTCTGAGTACGGGTGAAATCTGGATTTGAGGAAATAGCGGAGACATTAAGAAGAAACTTTTCATGAACAAAAATTATGGCAGCGCTGTCAGAGGGCTGGAATGTTGGAAATATTCAAGCTCAGAGGGAGTCGAGAGGTCTGTTAATAGCCATAAGTCAACATCATGTGATTGACACCTTAGGACAAGTGTTAATTCTCCTCACTCACTACACCCCACTCCCCTCAGTCACTACACCCCCACTCCCCTCAGTCACTACACCCCCACTCCCCTCAGTCACTACACCCCCACTCCCCTCAGTCACTACACCCCCACTCCCCTCAGTCACTACACCCCCACTCCCCTCAGTCACTACACCCCCACTCCCCTCAGTCACTACACCCCCACTCCCCTCAGTCACTACACCCCCACTTCCCTCAGTCACTACACCCCCACTCCCCTCAGTCACTACACCCCCACTCCCCTCAGTCACTACACCCCCACTCCCCTCAGTCACTGCACCCCCACTCCCCTCAGTCACTACACCCCCACTCCCCTCAGTCACTGCACCCCCACTCCCCTCAGTCACTACACCCCCACTCCCCTCAGTCACTACACCCCCACTCCCCTCAGTCACTACACCCCCACTCCCCACAGTCACTACACCCCCACTCCCCTCAGTCACTACACCCCCACTCCCCTCAGTCACTACACCCCCACTCCCCTCAGTCACTGCACCCCCACTCCCCTCAGTCACTACACCCCCACTCCCCTCAGTCACTACACCCCCACTCCCCTCAGTCACTACACCCCACTCCCCTCAGTCACTACACCCCCACTCCCCTCAGCCCCACATCCCACTCCCTCAGTTGCTGTATTCATCTCACCTTTGACAGTACAACCCACTCCCCCCGTCACTAATCCCCACCCCTCAATCACTATACCGCACTCCCCTCAGTCACTATTCCTCACTCCACTGCATCACTACACCTCACTCTCCACAGTCATTACATCCCACTCCCCTCATTCCCCTCGGTCACTACATCCCACTCCCCTCAATCCCCTCGGTCACTACATCCCACTCCCCTCATTCCCCTCGGTCACTACATCCCACTCCCCTCAATCCCCTCGGTCACTACATCCCACTCCCCTCATTCCCCTCGGTCACTACATCCCACTCCTCTCAGACATGAAATCCCACACACTTGAGTCTCTCCAGCCCACACCAGTCACTCACTACACCCCACTCTGCTCAATCACTACAATCCAGTCTCCTTTGTCACTGCATCCCTTTTCCCTCAGTTACCTCATTCCACTTCCCTCAGTCCCTGCCCCCAATCCCCTCAGTGATGACACGCCACTGCCCTCATTATACATTCCTCAGTCACAACAATATCCCCCTCTCTGTCACTGCACCACACTACCCTCAGTAACTACCTTCCACTTCCCTCAACCAATACATTCCATTTCCCTCAGTCAGTCTAACCAACTCAACTCTGTCATTATACCCCCACTCCCCCCAGTCACTACACCCCCACTCCCCCAGTCACAACACCCCACCCCCCCAGTCACAACACCCCACTCCCCCAGTCACAACACCCCACTCCCCCAGTCACAACACCCCACCCCCCCAGTCACAACACCCCACCCCCCCAGTCACAACACCCCACTCCCCCAGTCACAACACCCCACTCCCCCAGTCACAACACCCCACCCCCCCAGTCACAACACCCCACCCCGCCCAGTCACAACACCCTACTCCCCCAGTCACAACACCCCACCCCCCCAGTCACAACACCCCACCCCGCCCAGTCACAACACCCTACTCCCCCAGTCACAACACCCCACCCCCCCAGTCACAACACCCCACTCCCCCCAGTCACAACACCCTACTCCCCCAGTCACAACACCCCACTCCCCCAGTCACAACACCCCACTCCCCCAGTCACAACACCCCACTCCCCCAGTCACAACACCCCACTCCCCCCAGTCACAACACCCCACCCCCCCCAGTCACAACACCCCACTCCCCCCAGTCACAACACCCCACCCCCCCAGTCACAACACCCCACCCCCCCAGTCACAACACCCCACTCCCCCCAGTCACAACACCCCACTCCCCCCAGTCACAACACCCTACTCCCCCAGTCACTACACCCCACTCCCCCAGTCACAACACCCCACTCCCCCAGTCACAACACCCCACCCCCCCAGTCACAACACCCCACTCCCCCAGTCACAACACCCCACTCCCCCAGTCACAACACCCCACTCCCCCAGTCACAACACCCCACCCCCCCAGTCACAACACCCCACCCCCCCAGTCACAACACCCCACTCCCCCAGTCACAACACCCCACCTCCCCAGTCACAACACCCCACCCCCCCCAGTCACAACACCCCACCCCCCCAGTCACAACACCCCACTCCCCCAGTCACAACACCCCACCCCCCCAGTCACAACACCCCACTCCCCCAGTCACAACACCCCACTCCCCCAGTCACAACACCCCACCCCCCCAGTCACAACACCCCACCCCCCCAGTCACAACACCCCACTCCCCCAGTCACAACACCCCACCTCCCCAGTCACAACACCCCACCCCCCCCAGTCACAACACCCCACCTCCCCAGTCACAACACCCCACCCCCCCCAGTCACAACACCCCACCTCCCCAGTCACAACACCCCACCCCCCCCAGTCACAACACCCCACCCCCCAGTCACAACACCCCACTCCCCCAGTCACAACACCCCACCCCCCCAGTCACAACACCCCACTCCCCCAGTCACAACACCCCACTCCCCCAGTCACAACACCCCACTCCCCCAGTCACAACACCCCACTCCCCCCGTCACAACACCCCACCCCCCCAGTCACAACACCCCACCCCCCCAGTCACAACACCCCACTCCCCCAGTCACAACACCCCACCTCCCCAGTCACAACACCCCACCCCCCCCAGTCACAACACCCCACCTCCCCAGTCACAACACCCCACCCCCCCCAGTCACAACACCCCACCTCCCCAGTCACAACACCCCACCCCCCCCAGTCACAACACCCCACCCCCCAGTCACAACACCCCACTCCCCCAGTCACAACACCCCACCCCCCCAGTCACAACACCCCACTCCCCCAGTCACAACACCCCACTCCCCCAGTCAATAGCCTGTTTCCTCGGATGGAGAAAGCTAGCACGAGGGGGCATGGCTTTAAATTAAGGGGGGGCAGTTATAGGACGGATGTCAGGGGCAGGTTCTTTACACAGCGGGTGGTGAGGGACTGGAATGCCCTGCCTGCTGCAGTTGTAAATGCGCCTAGTTTGGGGGCGTTTAAGAGATTGGTCGATAGGTTTATGGACGAAAAGGGATTGGTTTAGATTAGTGGGTCATTGTTTTTTTTAAAAAAATAAGACTGGTCGGCGCAACATTGTGGGCCGAAGGGCCTGTTCCGCGCTGCATTGTTCTATGTTCTATGTCACAACACCCTACTCCCCCAGTCACAACACCCCACTCTCCCAGTCACAACACCCCACCCCCCCAGTCACAACACCCCACTCCCCCAGTCACAACACCCCACTCCCCCCAGTCACAACACCCCACTCCCCCAGTCACAACACCCCACTCCCCCCAGTCACAACACCCCACTCCCCCAGTCACAACACCCCACTCCCCCAGTCACAACACCCCACTCCCCCAGTCACAACACCCCACTCCCCCAGTCACAACACCCCACTCCCCCAGTCACAACACCCCATCCCCCCAGTCACAACACCCCACCCCCCAGTCACAACACCCCACTCCCCCAGTCACAACGCCCCACTCCCCCAGTCACAACACCCCACTCCCCCAGTCACAACACCCCAGTCCCCCATCACAACACCCCACTCCCCCCATCACAACACCCCACTCCCCCCATCACAACACCCCACTCCCCCAGTCACAACACCCCACTCCCCCAGTCACAACGCCCCACTCCCCCAGTCACAACACCCCACTCCCCCCAGTCACAACAACCCAGTCCCCCATCACAACACCCCACCCCCCCAGTCACAACACCCCACTCCCCCAGTCACAACACCCCACTCCCCCAGTCACAACACCCCACTCCCCCAGTCACAACACCCCACTCCCCCAGTCACAACACCCCACCCCCCCAGTCACAACACCCCACTCCCCCAGTCACAACACCCCACTCCCCCAGTCACAACACCCCACTCCCCCAGTCACAACACCCCACCCCCCCAGTCACAACACCCCACCCCCCCAGTCACAACACCCCACTCCCCCAGTCACAACGCCCCACTCCCCCAGTCACAACACCCCACTCCCCCCAGTCACAACACCACACTCCCCCCAGTCACAACACCCCACCCCCCCAGTCACAACACCCCACTCCCCCAGTCAATAGCCTGTTTCCTCGGATGGAGAAAACTAGCACGAGGGGGCATGGCTTTAAATTAAGGGGGGGCAGTTATAGGACGGATGTCAGGGGCAGGTTCTTTACCCAGAGGGTGGTGAGGGACTGGAATGCCCTGCCTGCTGCAGTTGTAAATGCGCCTAGTTTGGGGGCGTTTAAGAGATTGGTGGATAGGTTTATGGACGAAAAGGGATTGGTTTAGATTAGTGGGTCATTGTTTTTTTTAAAAAAATAAGACTGGTCGGCGCAACATTGTGGGCCGAAGGGCCTGTTCCGCGCTGCATTGTTCTATGTTCTATGTCACAACACCCTACTCCCCCAGTCACAACACCCCACTCTCCCAGTCACAACACCCCACTCCCCCAGTCACAACACCCCACTCCCCCAGTCACAACACCCCACCCCCCCAGTCACAACACCCCACTCCCCCAGTCACAACGCCCCACTCCCCCAGTCACAACGCCCCACTCCCCCAGTCACAACACCCCACCCCCCCAGTCACAACACCCCACTCCCCCAGTCACAACACCCCACTCTCCCAGTCACAACACCCCACTCCCCCCATCACAACACCCCACTCACCCAGTCACAACACCCCAGTCCTACATCACAACACCCCACTCCCCCCATCACAACACCCCACTCCCCCCATCACAACACCCCACTCCCCCAGTCACAACACCCCAGTCCCCCATCACAACACCCCACTCCCCCCATCACAACACCCCACTCCCCCCATCACAACACCCCACTCCCCCAGTCACAACACCCCAGTCCCCCAGTCACAACACCCCACCCCCCCGTCACAACACCCCACCCCCCCAGTCACAACACCCCACTCCCCCAGTCACAACACCCCACCCCCCCAGTCACAACACCCCACTCCCCCAGTCACAACACCCCACTCCCCCAGTCACAACACCCCCACTCCCCCAGTCACAACACCCCACTCCCCCAGTCACAACACACCACTCCCCCAGTCACAACACCCCACTCCCCCCATCACAACACCCCACTCCCCCCATCACAACACCCCACTCCCCCATCACAACACCCCACTCCCCCAGTCACAACACCCCACCCCCCAGTCACAACACCCCACTCCCCCAGTCACAACACCCCACTCCCCCCATCACAACACCCCACTCCCCCCATCACAACACCCCACTCCCCCAGTCACAACACCCCACTCCCCCCATCACAACACCCCACTCCCCCATCACAACACCCCACTCCCCCCATCAGAACACCCCACTCCCCCCATCACAACACCCCACTCCCCCAGTCACAACACCCCACTCCCCCAGTCACAACACCCCACTCCCCCCATCACAACACCCCACTCCCCCATCACAACACCCCACTCCCCCCATCACAACACCCCACTCCCCCCATCACAACACCCCACTCCCCCAGTCACAACACCCCACTCCCCCAGTCACAACACCCCATTCCCCCAGTCACAACACCCCACTCCCCCAGTCACAACACCCCACCCCCCAGTCACAACACCCCACTCCCCCAGTCACAACACCCCACTCCCCCAGTCACAACACCCCACTCCCCCAGTCACAACACCCCACTCCCCCCGTCACAACACCCCACTCCCCCAGTCACAACACCCCATTCCCCCAGTCACAACACCCCACTCCCCCAGTCACAACACCCCACTCCCCCAGTCACAACACCCCATTCCCCATCACAACACCCCACTCCCCCAGTCACAACACCCCACTCCCCCCAGTCACAACACCCCACTCCCCCAGTCACAACACCCCATTCCCCATCACAACACCCCACTCCCCCAGTCACAACACCCCACTCCCCCCGTCACAACACCCCACTCCCCCCATCACAACACCCCACTCCCCCAGTCACAACACCCCACTCCCCCCAGTCACAACACCCCACTCCCCCCGTCACAACACCCCACTCCCCCCATCACAACACCCCACTCCCCCCGTCACAACACCCCACTCCCCCAGTCACAACACCCCATCCCCCCATCACAAAACCCCACTCCCCCCATCACAACACCCCACTCCCCCCGTCACAACACCCCACCCCCCCGTCACAACACACCACTCCCCCAGTCACAACACCCCACTCCCCCAGTCACAACACCCCACTCCCCCAGTCACAACACCCCACTCCCCCAGTCACAACACCCCACTCCCCCAGTCACAACACCCCACTCCCCCAGTCACAACACCCCACTCCCCCAGTCACAACGCCCCACTCCCCCAGTCACAACACACCACTCCCCCAGTCACAACACCCCACTCCCCCAGTCACAACACCCCACCCCCCCGTCACAACACACCACTCCCCCAGTCACAACACCCCACTCCCCCAGTCACAACACACCACTCCCCCAGTCACAACACCCCACTCCCCCAGTCACACCCCCCAGTCACAACACCCCACCCCCCCGTCACAACACACCACTCCCCCAGTCACAACACCCCACTCCCCCAGTCACAACACCCCACTCCCCCAGTCACAACACCCCACCCCCCCAGTCACAACACCCCACTCCCCCCAGTCACAACACCCCACCCCCCCAGTCACAACACCCCACTCCCCCCAGTCACAACACCCCACCCCCCCAGTCACAACACCCCACTCCCCCAGTCACAACACACCACTCCCCCAGTCACAACACCCCACCCCCCCGTCACAACACCCCACTCCCCCCAGTCACAACACCCCACTCCCCCAGTCACAACACCCCACCCCCCCAGTCACAACACCCCACTCCCCCCAGTCACAACACCCCACCCCCCCAGTCACAACACCCCACTCCCCCCAGTCACAACACCCCACCCCCCCAGTCACAACACCCCACTCCCCCAGTCACAACACCCCACCCCCCCAGTCACAACACCCCACTCCCCCAGTCACAACACCCCATTCCCCCAGTCACAACACCCCACTCCCCCAGTCACAACACCCCTCTCCCCCCAGTCACAACACCCCACTCCCCCAGTCACAACACCCCATTCCCCATCACAACACCCCACTCCCCCAGTCACAACACCCCACTCCCCCCAGTCACAACACCCCACTCCCCCAGTCACAACACCCCACTCCCCCAGTCACAACACCCCACTCCCCCAGTCACAAAACCCCACCCCCCAAGTCAGAACGCCCCACTCCCCCAGTCACAACACCCCACCCCCCAAGTCAGAACGCCCCACTCCCCAAGTCACAACACCCCACCCCCCAAGTCAGAACACCCCACTCCCCCCATCACAACACCCCACTCCCCCCATCACAACACCCCACTCCCCCAGTCACAACACCCCAGTCCCCCATCACAACACCCCACTCCCCCCATCACAACACCCCACTCACCCAGTCACAACACCCCAGTCCTCCATCACAACACCCCACTCCCCCAGTCACAACACCCCAGTCCCCCATCACAACACCCCACTCCCCCCATCACAACACCCCACTCCCCCATCACAACACCCCACTCCCCCCATCACAACACCCCACTCCCCCAGTCACAACACCCCACTCCCCCAGTCACAACACCCCACCCCCCCGTCACAACACCCCACTCCCCCAGTCACAACACCCCATCCCCCCATCACAACACCCCACTCCCCCCATCACAACACCCCACTCCCCCCATCACAACACCCCACTCCCCCAGTCACAACACCCCACTCCCCCAGTCACAACACCCCACCCCCCCGTCACAACACCCCACTCCCCCAGTCACAACACCCCATCCCCCCGTCACAACACCCCACCCCCCCGTCACAACACCCCACTCCCCCAGTCACAACACCCCACTCCCCCAGTCACAACACCCCACTCCCCCAGTCACAACACACCACCCCCCCGTCACAACACCCCACTCCCCCAGTCACAACACCCCACTCCCCCCATCACAACACCCCACTCCCCCCATCACAACACCCCACTCCCCCATCACAACACCCCACTCCCCCCATCACAACACCCCACTCCCCCAGTCACAACACCCCACTCCCCCCATCACAACACCCCACTCCCCCAGTCACAACACCCCACTCCCCCCATCACAACACCCCACTCCCCCATCACAACACCCCACTCCCCCCATCACAACACCCCACTCCCCCAGTCACAACACCCCATTCCCCCAGTCACAACACCCCACTCCCCCCGTCACAACACCCCACTCCCCCAGTCACAACACCCCACTCCCCCAGTCACAACACCCCACTCCCCCAGTCACAACACCCCACTCCCCCAGTCACAACACCCCACTCCCCCAGTCACAACACCCCACTCCCCCCGTCACAACACCCCACTCCCCACAATCACTAGACTCCACTCCCCTCAGTACTAATCCCTACTCCACTCAGTCACTTACATTCAACTCCACCCAATTAATATATGCTGCTCCCACAATCAAATCTCACTGTCTCTTTTCAATACATCACACTCCCCTCTGTCAGTGACTCACAGTCCGTCTAATCTCTACATTCCTCTCCTTCCAGTGAGTGTATTTCAGTTCCCGCAATAACTAGATCCCACTCGCCTCAGTCCCCACATTCACTTCAATCCGCTCAGCTCAGTGACTGAGGGCAGCTCCTCTCCTCTGTGTAATTTTAAACCATTCTGTTTAATCGCTGAGAACATAACAAATAGGAGTGTTAGGCATTGCTCTGCCCTACAATACGGTCATTTTTGGACAGTGCATTCTAATCCCCTCAATCACTGTCTCCCTCTCCCTAAAGTCACTATACTCCACCTCCCATAATCAGCACAGTCCACTCATCTCAGTCTCTGCTTCTCACCCCCCTCAGGTTTCACTCTCCAGCCATTTACTCCAATCAGTCAAGGAATCGCCCTCTCCCCTCAGTCAGTAAAACTCCCTTCCCCGGATGAGCAGATGGTCAGGGCCCAGGTGTGGGGGTCGGCTGGGTCTCTGCCACACCGAGACCCTCCTTCAGACGTCGGAGGACCTCTGGACCTACAAGTGAAATGACAAGAGCAGTATTAGTGATTGTTAGGCTGTGGGGTTGTTATTGTTTTTCGGAGTGTGGGGCGATTGTAAAAGAGGGCAAGTGGAGGGAGTGTTTGGGGGGCTGAACAGGTCTCAGCTTTCCGGGTCAGGGGGGTTGGGAGTTGTGGAGGTGTGGCGGGGGAGGTGGGGATGAGGGGAAGGGGGAGACCACAGTCCCAGGGATACATGTCTAGTCGCTGGAGACCAGCAGAGTGGAAATCTCGGCTCTTCATCTCTGGGAATCTGCAGAGGGAAGGTTCTGGCATCTGGAACATTTTTCCTGGTCTCTGGGAGCTGCTGTGGTGTAATTCCCAGCTCTGCAATGGCAGCTCCGTCTGAAGGTCCCAAGTTGGGGGCTGCTCTGGGACACTTCCAGGTCGGGTGTCTCCAGCTTTCTGAGGATCACCAAACAGAGAGTCACCCGACCCAAACCAGCCGCCCACATGGGAGCTGCAGATGGTGTTCCAGTGGTAGAACTGGGAATATCCCTGCACCGTCTGCCAGAGGCCAGGAAAATGCCGCTGAAGCCGGGACTAACTGTCTTCTGGTCTCCAACAACCCGAGCTACATCCCTGGGGCTGGCTCTTTCTCTCCTCCAGCTCCCAAACACTCTGACCCAGAGAGTGGCGACCTGCTGCAGTCTCCAAATACTCTCCACTCCTACAATCGCACCAAACATCTAAAATTCAACCTCCGCTGCTTGCCAATCAGTGATGCGACTCTTTTAAAGTTTCTTGTAAACCTAGAGACCCGCCGCCCTCCAAAGGAAGTCCTCGATGTGATAGCGACCAAGCCCACACCAATACACAGACCCGGGCACCGGCTCATTCACCACTGCTGCAGCACAGATGTCTTCCAGCCTTCGACCCATCCACGCTAGAGAGTGGTCTGGATATCCAACGACAGACCGAGACAAACAACATCCCGATAGGGACCTGGAACACACGGCCACACACAGTCCCATCGATAAACACACAAACCACAAGCAAAGCAAAAAATGCACCATCCACAGCGAGCGGAGCGAAGAACATCACTGGAAACAATTTTATCCCGAACACCGCAAACTGTTCACCATCTCCAAGGTGCGAAAAGAAGCAGTCCCACCGGATCTAAAATGCTGCCCCAAATACCTTCCAAAGAACAAAGAACACAGCCCGGGAAACAGGCCCTTCGGCCCAACGAGCCATTTTAACATTGTGAGGCCCCTCTCCACCTATGACCATTGTCTACGCTTATGGCACTCCACATTGGAAACCAGATTAAGGGGAGAATAATTTAGGCACAATTTGTTACACCAATCAGTCTAAGAGCACATCTTTGGGGTGTGGGAGGAAACCGGAGCACCCGGAGGAAACCCACACAACCACAGGGAGAATGCGCAAACTCCCACAGACACCGGCCCAAATCCATGTGTCTGTACAGCAATCAGTGATAGTCACTGAGCTGTCGTGTTGCCCAGTATCTGGTCCAGTTAAGCGAACACTAACGACATGAAGCACTAGGCTACTCTCGAAACATCCAAGAGCAGCCCTCATACGACCCACCACGTGTATGCCCCTCGTTAGACAACAAGGCAGACCCAATCAGCTGCAGATTAAAAGAGATAAACACCAATAACATGCACGGATCTTCACTTTCGTTATCCTGATGGCAGTTTACATCTCACTCCATGCGGATACAGAAATTGTTGGGGACGAAATCTGCATCACCACAAACAGTTTTGTGTTTAAACATCGGGAGGGATTGTTCATTGTGACTGGGGACTCCAACTAGGCCAAGCACAAGAACTTCCCACCAACACATCCTCTCTTCCAACAGAGGCCAAAATATCTTGGACAAATGCTACACAAATATCAGACATACTTACCACTCAATCGCCCTTTGGGAAATCACTCTGCGAGGCTCTGTCCCCAGTTCCGGATTACACACAAAAACTGAAGCAGGAAAAACCATCAAGGAATGTTTGGCCCTGAGTTCATTGACAAGATACCGGTTCCTGGGCTCCTGGGGGTGAAATCATAAATATTAAACAATCAAAGTTTGCTCAAAGCTCCAATATCTCAGCTGGAAATGAAAGAATTTGTTCCGAACCATTTTTCTGTTTTACCGAACTTCTCTGCAACAAGTTAAAGTATACTGTCCAATGAGACTTCTTCACAGTTGATTTACACACACAATTTCAAGCTGGTTCCATCAGAGTGGGGGCCGCTCTTTGTTCTGCATTGAATGGGAACGTTTGAATGGAAATCCATCCTGAGGCCGGGCTGCAGACTTTCCAAACTGGGCGAAGCTCAGTGAACAAGGGCATCACCACATTTCCAATTTGTTTTATTTTAGCAAGTGACAAGAATGTGTTCATTATCTGATTCAGGCAACTGATTAACAAGGAGAATGCTGAGACAACCGACCCTGATTTGAAGACATACCCCACTCCCCCCATCAGAGATCAATGTAGCTGTTTACATTTGATGCCTTGGCCAGTTACCTGGATATGACATCTGTCCTGACACCTTGGTTCCTATTTTCCCAATTCAATCTTTTATTGTGCATTTCATCGGCCTGTGCACCTTTCTTAAATGCATCACCTCACAATTCCATGAAGTAATCTCGTTTTGGCTCTTCCGCTGTCTGTTGCGTCCACAGATAACTTCCTTCACTCTGGAGCTTTCTGCCTCACTGTCAACAACTTAACCAGTTTTCATCTAACCTGCAAACTGCTTTACATGCCTCCTATAATAAAGTCAGTGTCGAACATAGAACTGTACAGCACAGTTTGTGAATGGATTGTGCCCAGTCAGAATGGGCTGAGTCTCTGAAAAATAATAAACCATTTTCTTTGTTCATTGGAGTTGAAAATGGTCAGTCCTTGTGGCATCTCCCCATTGGCGTCGCTCAATAAACCCTTTGTCGACTGCATCAGGTTTGAATGACGGACGAGCCTTTCAGTTTCATTCTCCCAACAGAAGCCATTCTAAGAATGGGTACTTCAGTTTCAATCTCCCTAACAAACTTTTCAGAATATTCACAGAATCAACCTGCTTTTGGGAATTGATCAAGAACAGACAGCATAGTGTTGCTAAGGGGTGGTCATGTCTCACTTACTGGGTAATTCCGGCCAAGAAACGAGATGAGGATAATGTATTTGGAAGTGTCAACTGCAGCAAGGTTGTTGACAAGGTCCCAAGTGGGAGACTGAAAGCGAGATGGAGAACCCAGTGTTTCCAAAGGAAATGTTTATGTTAGATCTAGAATTGGCTGAGGGTCAGGAAGTAAATGGCGATGGTCCAGTTGTATTTTGCTAACAGGAGGACTCGATCTTGTGGCATTGAAGGGGGATCAGTGTTGGGGGCCCTTCTGTAGCAGGTAATTAATCTCTATTTAGTAAAGGAGGGATAAATAAGGGAAACTCAGCCTGGCTTTGTCAGGCAGAAGTCATGCCTAAAAGATCTGACAGAATTTTCTTATAATGTCACCTACTGTGCAGCTGAGGGAAGGGCAGATGATATAGTTTCTGGATTGTATCAAAGCCTTTGAGAAGGGCCCACATGGGAGACGGGTTCATAAGATTTCAACACATGGAACTGATGGAAATTTCACGAAATGCATTGGAAATTGGTTGAAAACAATGTGTAGAGCGAGATGTTTAAGTGACTGAAGTTGGTGTCCAGTGGAGTAGCAGACAATTTTAGTGCTGCTCCTTTACTATTTGCTACCCACAGAATGATGGAAATGTGAGTTTGGAAGGGATGGTCACCATGATTGTTAGGAGTGAAGAGGAATACTGGACTATGTACAAACTACACAGGTGAAGACAGAAGGCTGAGGTGCTGGAAGCAGGATACAGGTAGCAAGGTGTCAGGGCAGTGATCCTGGATGGCAGGTGGTGCAGTGGTTAGCACTGCTCCCCCAGCCCAACTCCAGCATCTCCACAGGATGGCCCACAGATGCCCCAGGTCAGAAATGCTGCTGTTTCCCTTCCCGGCCGCCGGGGGTCGCTGTCCTGCTCCTCCCAGCGGCTTCGCTTGGACTGCGCCCGCTGCTCGTTGGCGGCAACATCCGGTTCCCTGTGGAGTGGGGCCTCCATCTTGCCGGGACGTCACCATAAGACCCGCCCCTCCGCCATATTGCCGTGACGTCACACAGTTCCCCCCCGCCATATTGCCGTGACGTATCATGACGCTCCACACCGTCACCATATTGCCGTGACGTTGCCAGAGGCAACGCCCCCTCCGCCATATTGCCATGAGGTCATCGTAGGCAACGCCCCCTCCGCCATACTGCCGTGACGTCACCTCCAACCCGTTCCTTTGCATTTAAAAATAATAAAGAAGGGGGAGAAAGAGGAGAAACGCAGAAAGGGAGGGTATTTTATTTAAATTAAAATGTAATTTGAATAAAAACATTATTAGAAACCCAAGTCAGAACTGCGCATGTGCTGCCGCTTCTTCCAGAGAGTGCCGCGCGGTTTAAAAATGAATAAAATCGCAATAATGAATTAAAAATTGAGAATTAAGGCCGCCGAAGGGAGCAAAAGTCCCGTCCGTGGGGGGAGGAGGTGAAAAAGAATCATCCTGTTTATAAAATACACCGCATTCAGCAGGTTCAAGTGTGCGCATGTGCGGGAGGGGCAAGATGGCCGCAGCCCCGCCGTCGCCTGGCAACCCAAGATGGCGGCCCAGCGTCACCCATGGCAACGCAAAATGGCCGCCGCCAGTCTCTCTCAGCTCGGGGCAGAATCCAAGATGGCCGGCGGCAGTGCGCAGGCGCAGTGAGGTCAGTGGCTGTGCTTGGGATGGTGCAGCAGATGGAGCAATGGTCCCAGTTTCAATGGGAGGGAAAGAAGCTGCAGTGCTGCTCCCTGCTCTGCACTCCTCTCCTCCACCCTCAGCACACAAACTACAAGCAGCAGGAGACCATTCAGCCCTTCCAATCTGCTGCCCCATTCATTACCATCATGGCTGATCATCCAATTCAATATCCTGATCCCCGTCCCCCCCCCCCCCCCACATCCCTCCATCCCTCCATCCCTTCAGCCCCAAGAGTGAAATCTAATTCCTTCCTGAAATCTCACATCGTTTTATCCCCAACTCCTTTCTGTGGGAGTGAATTCCACACATTCCCCACCCTCTGGGTGAAGACATTTCTCCCTCACCTCAGTCCCTAAAAGGTTCACCCCTTATCCTCAAACCGAGAGTGCCCCCCACCCCGGCTCTGGACTCCCCCCCCACCATGGGGAACATTCTTTCTGAATCCACCCTGTCTAACCCTGTTAGAATTTTATAAGTTTCTATCAGTTCCCCTCTCACTCGTCTAAACTCCGGTGAATATAATCCTCACCGACTCAGTCTCTCTTCGTATGAGGGAGCTGCCGTCGCAGGAATCAGCCTGGTAAACCTCCGCTGTACCCCCTCTATAGCAAGGACATCCTACCTCAGATATGTACACTGAAACTGCGCACAATACTCTATCTGTGGCCTCACCAAGACCCTGTGTAATTGCTACAACACATCCCTTCTCCTGTACTCAAAGGTTTACCCCCTTACCCTCAAACCAGGACGACAGTAATCAGCACTTCTGCCTCACAGTGCCAGGGACCGAGCTTCGATTCACATCTTGGGTCACTGTCTGTGTCGAGTTTGCATGTTCTCACCATGGGTTTCATCCTGATGATCCAGTTTCCGCCCACACTCCAAAGATGTGCAGTTCAGGGTGGATTGGCCATGTCAAGTTGCCCCTCAGTGTCCAAAGATGTGTAGGTTAGGGGGATTGGCCATGTTAAACTGCGCCTTCATATCCAAAGACGTGTGGGTTTGTTAGATTGGCCATGCTAAGTTGCCCCTTAGTATTCTAAGCTGTGTATATAAGATGGATTGGCCCATCAGAACACACACTCCGGCCACACTTATACTGCACCCCCCCACATTAGATCACACACCCCACCCACACTTATACTGCACCTCCCCCCCCCCCATCAGAACACACACCCCAGCCACACTTATACTGCACCCCACACCCCCCCCCCCACATACACATGGGGCATTGATCAGCTCAATAGTCAATATATGTTTCCAAAGTTGGCGGAGTCTAAAATTAGAGGGAAATTCTTTCCAGTTACATCTTCCTTCTAAAAATAAAAACCTGCATTTCAAAACTGAAAATGAAATAGTTCCCATCGCCAGACCTGCAAACGTGCTTCCTTTTGAACCCAGGGTCAGAAAACTAATTCTCTGAGTAAAAATAAGCAACCCCCTATTTAAACCATTTAACATACAGACACAGCCCTGACACAATGAGAGCTAAGTGCGACAGAGGACATCATTTTTTAAGAAAAATCTCTTGAAGAGGCACTAACGCCACACTTCTAAGTTCAGCATTTTATAAGAATCTCTCAGCCAACAGTTTTGAAGAAGCTTCAAACACTTTAATCCTCAGGGACAATGAAGAACGATATTTTGTGGCTTTCATGAAGGAAATGAATCTGCAAAATTTTATTTCCAGCAGAGTTTTGTTACTTATTTGTAAAAGAAAGAGAACTGCCAGTGTAAAGAAAACACAAACGTTCTGTGCACAACCAGAAGTAAACACTATTTTGTTGAAAATACATGTTGGCAATGAGTAGATTTAAATGATACTCCCATCAGTCCAAAAAGCAAGGCAAATGTGAAGGAGTGTTTCACCTTGTGTGATCAGGTGTATTAGCAAAATGCCATTTCCAATATATCACCCTCCTCCTCTTCCTTGGACATCACTGTCATTGCAACGCTGGCAGAATTCTTGTATGTTTCTGTGTTTGAATATGACACAGGGAATCTCACTGGAATATGTTGCATAGATTCATATTTTGTGTTATGTGTTAGAAATTGCTGCCTTTCTAATCAGCAAGACCGTTATGATGTGACAGTAAGAAGTTGTATAATTGACATAAACTTAAATAAACTTTCTGTGTAACAATGGCAAAAAAAAGACAAATGGCCATTTTGGCCATTTATGTGATGGAATCACAAATTCTCGCGGATGAACTGCCCTGTGGTGCAGCGGGCGGGGTAAGAAACACATTCCTCTCAGTGGCAAATTCAATCTCGGTCACTGTAACCACCACATACTGGACTGTGGGGATTTTTAATATAAAGGGCTTGGTTATCTCTGTTTGAACCGTTCACTTTCTAACACCATGTGGTACTGGTCATTTCACAGTAAAATCCTGGATAGTTCCCAGGTATTATTTAATCCGAATATGGACAGTGTATACACGTGAGGAAGCGTGAATGGAGTTGAATATTGTCCTATCATCAGCAACCAAACCCAGATATGAATTTCCGAATCTCTTCAATGAAACAGCTGATTTTTTTGTCTTTTGTCACCAATGTTTGTTCGTTTATTTTTATTTTTCTAATGAGCGATGTTGAAACACAATGTCCCAGAGGTGTTCATGTGGTTTTAAATAAATGGATTGACAATACCTCACCCGAGTCTGTGCTACAAAACTGTTAAGTGTCGCACGCAATACTTTCACACTAAAAATAATGGAATTATTGGGAATGGTTCAGAGAATATTTTACACATTTCTGGCAGTTATAGGCGTTCCTGGTAAGTGAATGTAACTTCTATATTTGTACAATTTGTGTGTGTTTTCTGGTTTCATCCAGTGACAAGTGACATTTCCATAGAAACGTAGAGAATGAAGCAATTTGCTTAGGGTGCATGTCTTAAAGTATTTCTGCGTTTGAGTGTAATTACTAAATAACAAATTCAGCACTCTCTGAAACTAACAATCTCTTTGAATTTTCAATTTATTCCACAATCAAAATATCCCTGTGACAGAACCAGAATCAGCGTCCACACTGCTGCTTCTGGGTAGAATGGGTATAGCTCTACACGCTGTTTGCTAAATTATATTATTTTGATTGTTGTTTTAATTTTTTTCTTTTGCCTTGAGCTAAATTACGTCACAAATATCGCCTTACACCCTTGACACGGCAAAAGTGACATGATCAGAACATTCCAGAATGTGTATTAGGGTGTTGGTTTGATTACTGCTTTAACTTTCCCTGTTACCTGGCATCTGCCAAATACCTGACAACATTTAAACAAACACTCCTTTATATGTGGTTGAGTGTTCCAGATACCCAAACGGCTTCATACTGGAACTTCATGTGCTGCCTTCAAAACTTCCCTTCTATGACTCTAGGGAATTAAATCTTGATGAACTTGTACCATTTTCATCTCTCTGAATATGGAAATGCTTCCCCTTCCTGATTAAGACATTATATAAAATGCAGCAACACTTGGGCACTCAAACTGTCCTCATGCACATTCTTTCTGATTTACCTGCTTTATCTCTGCATCGTTCTGTTGTAATTCTGCCGGTTCTTCTGAACCAAAGGTTTCAGTTTCATCCATGGGGGGCACAGTGGTCATCACCGATGTCGTACAGCGCCAAGGAGCCAGGTTCAATTCTGGATCGTTATCGGACAACAAATTTTATGAAATTGGGCACACAAAATGGAAGCAGACAAAAGTTACACTCCGAGTCTCTCCACTAAAAATCACAAAGTAACAGACACTGATCAGTAGGCTTTTGGAATGAAAATGAGGGCTGGCACATAAGGGAAGCTGGACAGGATGGCACCTACGGGAACGAAATCCCCACCCCATCAAAATCAGTACCTTTAAAACAGTCAAACAACCCACGGAGACACCTAAAATTAGCGTAGTTAAGGAAACATTCCTGGCCCCTCAAAACTTTTTTTGAGATCAATGACACACCTATGGTTCAAACCCCGGAAATTCTAGACCATTAATAACCAATCAGACAAAACAAGTAACACACACCTAAAACAATTTCCTCAACACTTGGAAACATCGAGATAGGATGGCTAAGGTCGAATACTGTAAATAAAGTATTAGCATTTGAATCGCATACTGCACTGAAGTTCAGGTATAACTATAGCCCGCTGCGAGGGACGGACAGAGCGCTTTCAGGACAGTCTGATTGTATGTCCTGACTGCGCTTCTCCGTCGATGTAAAAGAAAATAAAGCTGTGCCGTTATTGAACTTCACCCTGAGTCCGTAGTGGTCGTTTCGCCCACTCGCGCTAATGACTCCATTTGCCCAATGGCGGCAAAGTGCATATCTGGGTGAGGTCAGCAGTTTCAGCAAACCCACATTTGATTGTAAATGTTTCCTTGAATTCTCTGAGTCTATTTGGCCAAAAAGCTCATTTCCAACAAAATGCATTTCTCGCTGAATACAGTCCTTTGAGTAAATCCACATTTGACTGTAAATATTTTGTCAAACTCGTTGTCTCTGTTTCGCCAAAAAGATGATATTGAGACAAAGTGCATTTCTCGACGAGTTCAGCAGTTTGAGTAACAACACAACTGTTTCCAAATATTTCCTCAACACCACTGAATACTCAATCACCGCCAAACTGACTTTGCAGCAAAGTGCATATCTCAATGAGTTCAGTATTTTACAGTTGCTTGTGTCAAACTCATTGCCTCCAATTGGTGATAACATTGATATTGTGGGAAAGAGCATATCTGGATGAGGTAACAGGTTTGAGTATATCTACAGTTGATTGAAAATGTTTCATAGAAGCCATGACTCTTTTTGGCCAGAAACCTGATATGGCGGCAAAGAGCATATCTCACTCAGTTCAGCGCTTTGAGGAAATCCACATGTCAAAGCCATTGACTCTATTTGGTCAAAAAGCTGATATTGCAGCAATGTGTGTATCTCGATGAGATCAGTATTGTGAGTAAATCCACATCTGATTGTAAATATCTCTTCCAGGCGATGACTCCATTATTCCAAAATGGTGATATGGCGTCAAGTGCATATCTGGATGAGGAAAGCAGATTGAGCACATCCTCAGTTGATTGTAAATGTCTCTTCGAATTCTTTGAGTCTATTTGGACAGAAGCTGATATTGCAGCAAAGTGCATATCTCCCTGAGTTCAGCAGTTTGGGAAGCACCAGATTTGATTCCAAAGGTATCCTGAACACCACTGATTACTTAAAAGCCACAAGTCTGGTATTGGGACAAAGTGCACATCTGGTGAGGTAAGGAGTTTCAGTAAATCTACATTTGATTGGAAATGTTTGGTAGAAACCACTGCCTCTATTTGGCCAGAAATCTGACATGGTCGCAAAGTGCATATTTCGCTCAGTTCAGCACTTTGAGGAAATCTACATCTGACTGGAAATATTTTGTGAAGTTGATGACTCCATTTGCCCAAAAATGTGAAATAGCTGCAAAGTGGATGGGGTAAGCAGTTTGAGCTCATCCACATTTGATTGCAAATGTTTCCTCGAATTCTCTGAGTCTAATTGGCCAGAAAGCTCATTTTGCAGCAAAATGCATATCTCGCTGAGTTCAGTCCTTTGAGAAACTCCACATTTCACTGTAAATATTTTGTCAAACTCATTGTCTCTGTCCAAAAAGATGATACAGAGACAAAGTGCATTTCTCGACAAGTTCCTCAGTTTGAGTTACACCACAACTGTTTCCAAATATTTCCTCAACACCACTGAATACTCAATCATCGCCAAACTGACTTTGCAGCAAAGTGCATATCTCAGTGAGTTCAGTATTTTACAGTTGTTTGTAAATATTGTGTCAAACTCATTGGCTCTATTTGGCAAAAAGGCTGATATTGCGGCAAAGTGCAGACCTCGCTGAGTTCAGCCTTTGGAGAAACACCACATTTGATTGTAAATATTTTGTCAAACTCATTGTCTCTATTTGGCCTAAAAGATGATATTGAGACAAAGTGCATGCCTCGACAAGCTCGGCAGTTTGAGTACCACCAGAACTGTTTCCAAATATTTCAACAACACTGAATACTCAATCGGCGCCAAACTGACTTTGCAGCAAAGTGCATATCTCAATGAGTTCAATATTTTACAGTTGCTTGTAAATATTTTCTCAAACTCATTGCCTCCAATTAGCCATAACATTGAAATTGTGGTAAAGAGCCGAACTGGATGAGGTAACGGGTTTGAGCAAATCTGCATTTGATTGAAAATGTTTCATAGAAGCCATGACTCTATTTGGCCAGACACCTGACGTGGCGGCAAAGTGCATATCTCACTCAGTTCAGCGCTTTGTGTAAATCCACATGTGCTTGTAAACATTCTGTCAAAGCCATTCACTCGATTTGGTCAAAAACCTGATACTGCAGCAATGTGCATATCTCGATGAGATCAGTATTTAGAGTAAATCCACAACTGATTGTAAATATTTCTTCCAGGCGATGACTCCATTTGTCAAATTCATTTCCTCCAATTGGTCAAAATGCTTATCTCATCCAGATATGCACTTTGCTGCAGTATCAGCTTTTGGACCAAATAGAGTCACTTGGTCTGATAATATATTTACAACCAAATGCAAATGTACTCAACATGCTCAACTCACCGAGATATGCACTTTGCTGCAATATCAGAGTTTTGGCAGGAAAGTGTCAATGGCAAGATTGGAATCTTAGGGAACACATGAGGAGGGAGTGAAATGACGAACTTGCTGAAAGATTCACTTTTAGAAAGTGAAAAGTATTCACTTTATACTGAAATATCAAATTTTTGGAGATATCATTGTGGAAATCGTCGGAAACAATTCTGGATCAGCTCAAAATGCTTTTCTCATTCAGTTATGGAACTTGGCGAACGATCAGACTTTTGGCAACAGAGACTGACTGGCATTCAGCAACTCTTTGGAAATCTGTTTTGATCGACCCAGAATTCTTCGCGCAGTCAGATACTGAGTGCAATATCAGATTTTCAGCAGGAATACCTCATTGGCATTGAGGAAATTATTGGAATCAAATGTGGGTTTACTAAAATGTTTATCTCACTGAGATATGCACTTTGCTGCAATGTTAGAATTTGTGGCGTTTAAGGTTGAAATGGTATTGAGGAAAAGATTGGAATCAATTCTGGTGTGACTCAAATGCTTACCTCATCCAGATATGCACTTTGGTGTAGTATCAGCTTTTGGACCAAATAGAGTCACTTGGTCTGATAATATATTTACAACTAAATGTGGACATACTCAAAATGCTCAACTCACCGAGATATGCACTTTTGCAGCAATATCAGAGGTTTGGCAGTAAAGTGTCAATGGCTTTGAAAGATTCTTTGGAAAGAAATGTGAGGGGGTGAAATGATTAACTATGTGTAATACTCAATTTTACAAAGTGAACACTTTTCATTTTATACTCAAATACCAGATTTTTGTAGGAATCATTGTGGAAATCGTCGGAAACAATTCTGGATAAGCTCAAAATGCCTATCTCATCTTGTTGTGGAACTTGCCAAAAGATCAGACTTTTGGCAAAAGACACTGATTGGCATTCAGCAACTCTTTGGAAATCTATGTTGATCTACCCACAATTCTTCGTGCAGTTAGAGGGTGAGTGCAATATCAGATTGTCAGCGGGAAAAGCTCATTTGGTTTGAGGAAATAATTGCAATCAAATGCGGGATTACTAAGATGCTTATCTCACCGAGATATGCACTTTGCCGCAATGTTAGAATTTGTGGCGTTTAAGGTTACAATGGTATTGAGGAAAACATTGGAATCAATTCTGCTGTTACTCAACATGCTTACCTCATCCAGATAGGCACTTTGCTGCTGCGTCAGCTTTTCAGCCAACATGAGTCAGTGGATTTGTTGTTATATTTACAGCCAAACCTGGATTTACCCAAAATGCTGATTTCTTGGAGATATGCACTTTGCCGCGATATCAGAGTTTTGGCTAAGTGTCAATAGCATTGAGAGAATCTTTGGAAACAAATGAGGAGGGAGTGAAATGATGAACTTGGTGAAAGATTTTCTTTTAGAGAGTGAAAACTTTTCACTCTATACTGAAATATCAAATTTTTGGAGATATCATTGTGGAAATCATCGGAAACAATTCTGGATCAGCTCAAAATGCTTTTCTCATTCAGTTATAGAACTTGGCGAGCGATCAGACTTTTGGCAACAGACACTGACTGGCATTCAGCAACTCTTTGGAAATCTATGTTGATCTACACAGAATTCTTCGCGCAGTCAGATACTGACTGCAATAACAGATTTTCAGCAGGAATACCTCATTGGCATTGAGGAAATTATTGGAATCAAATGTGGCTTTACTAAAATGCTTATCTCATCGAGATATGCACTTTGCCGTAATGTTAGAATTTTTGGAGTTTAAGGTTACAATGGTATAGAGGATAACATTGGAAACAATTTTGGTGTCACTCAACATGTTTACCTCATCCAGATATGCACTTTGCTGCAACGTCAGCTTTTCAGCCCACATGAGTCAGTGGATTTGATGTTATATTAACAGCCAAACCTTGATTTCCTCAAAATGCTGATGTCTTGGAGATATGCACTTTGCCGCAATATTAGAGATTTGGCAGTCAAGTGCCAATGGCGTTTAGAGAATCTTTGGAAACAGATAAGGAAGGTGTGAAATGATGAAGTTGGGGAAAGATTCACTTTCAGAAAGTGAAAAGCATTCACTTTACACTGAAACATGAAATTTCTGGAGATATGCTTGTGGAAATCGTCAGAAACAGTTCTGGATTTGCTCAAAGTGCTTTTCTCATCTAGTTATGGAACTTGGCGAAAGATCTGGCTTTTGGCAACAGAGACTGACTGGTATTAAGCAACGCTTTGGAAATCTATTTTGTTCTCCCCACAATTCTTTGCGCAGTTAGAGGATGAGTGTTTCAGCCAACATGAGTCATAGAACATAGAACATAGAACATTACAGCGCAGAACAGGCCCTTCGGCCCACGATGTTGCGCCGACCAGTTACAAAAACAATGACCCACTAGCCTATACCAATCCCTTTTCGTCCATAAGCCTATCCAGAGATCTCTTAAACGCCCCCAAACTAGGCGCATTTACAACTGCAGCAGGCAGGGCATTCCAATCCCTCACCAGCCTCTGGGTAAAGAACCTACCCCTGACATCCGTCCTGTAGCTACCCCCCTTAATTTAAAGCCATGCCCCCTCGTGCTAGCTTTCTCCATCCGAGGAAAAAGGCTATCACTATCCACCCTATCTAAACCTCTAATCATCTTATATGTTTCAATAAGATCCCCTCTTAGCCGCCTTCTTTCCAAAGAAAACAACCCTAAATCCCTCAGTCTCTCCTCATAGGACCTCCCCTCCATACCAGGCAACATCCTAGTAAACCTCCTCTGCACCCTCTCCAAAGCCTCCACATCCTTCTTGTAATGTGGGGACCAGAACTGCACACAGTACTCCAAGTGCGGCCGCACCAGAGCAGTGTACAGTTGCAACATGACGCTGCGACTCCTAAATTCAATCCCCCTACCAATAAACGCCAAGACACCGTACGCCTTCTTAACAACCTTATCTACTTGATTCCCAACTTTCAGGGATCTATGTACACATACACCTAGATCCCTCTGTTCATCCACACTATTCAAAGTCCTCCCATTAGCCCTATACTCGACACATCTGTTGCTCCTACCAAAGTGAATTACCTCACACTTCTCCGCATTAAATTCCATCTGCCACCTCTCGGCCCAGCTCTGCAACCTATCTAAGTCTCCCTGCAGACTATGACACCCTTCCTCACAATCTACCACACCTCCGACTTTGGTGTCATCAGCAAATTTACTAATCCACCCAACTATACCCTCATCCAGATCATTAATAAAGATTACAAACAACAGTGGCCCCAAAACAGATCCCTGAGGCACACAACTCGTAACCGAACTCCATGATGAATATTTACCATCAACCACCACCCTCTGTCTCCTATCTGCTAGCCAATTCCTGATCCAATTACCTAGATCACCCCCAATCCCATACATCTGCATTTTCTGCAGAAGCCTACCATGGTGAACCTTATCGAACGCCTTATCGAATGCCTCAAATCAGTGGATTTGATGTTATACTTACAGCCAAACCTGGATTTACACAAAATGCTGATCTCTTCGAGATATGCACTTTGCCGCAATATCAGAGTTTTGGATGTAAAGTGTCAATAGCATTGAGAGAATCTTTGGAAACAAATGAGGAGGGAGTGAAATGATGAACTTGGTGAAAGATTTTCTTTTAGAAAGTGAAATCTCTTCACTCTATAGTGAAATATCAAATTTTTGGAGATAACATGGTGGAAATCGTCGGAAACAATTCTGGATCAGCTCAAAATGTTTTCTCATTCAGTTATGGAACTTGGCAAAAGATCTGACTTTTGGCAACAGAGACTGACTGGTATTCAGCAACTCTTTGGAAATCTATGTTGATCTACCCACAATTCTTCGCGTAGTCAGATACTGACTGCAATATCAGATTTTCAGCAGGAATACCTCATTGGCATTGAGGAAATTATTGCAATCAAATGTGGGTTTACTAAAATGCTTATCTCACTGAGATATGCACTTTGCTGCAATGTTAGAATTTGTGGAGTTTAAGGTTGAAATGGTATTGAGGAAAACATTGGAATCAATTTTGGTGTTACTCAACATGCTTACCTCATCCAGATATGCACTTTGCTGCAACGTCAGCTTTTCAGCCAACATGAGTCAGTGGATTTGATGTTATATTAACAGCCAAACCTTGATTTCCTCAAAATGCTGATGTCTTGGATTTTGCCGCAATATTCGAGTTTTGGCAGTCAAGTGTCAATGGCGTTGAGAGAATCTTTGGAAACAGATGAGGAAGAAGTGAAATGATGAAGTTGGTGAAAGATTCACTTTCAGAAAGTGAAAAGTATTCACGTTACACTGAAACATGAAATTTCTGGAGATATCTTTGTGGAAATGGTCAGAAACAGAACTGGATTCGCTCAAAATGCTTTTCTCATCCAGTTATGGAACTTGGCGAAAGATCTGACTTTTGGCAACAGAGACTGACTGGCATTCAGCAACTCTTTGGAAATCTATGTTGTTCTACCCACAATTCTTCGCGCAGTTAGAGGATGAGGGCAATATGAGATTGTCAGCGGGAATAGCTCATTTGGTTTGAGCAAATTATTGGAATCATATGTGGGTTTACTAAAATGCTTATCTCACCGAAATATGCACTTTGCCGCTATGTGAGAATTTGTGGCGTTTAAGGTTGAAATGGTATTGAGGAAAACATTGGAATGAATTTTGGTGTTACTCAACATGCTTACCGCATCCAGATATGCACTTTGCTGCAACGTCAGCGTTTCAGCCAACATGAGTCAGTGGATTTGATGTTATATTAACAGCCAAACCTTGATTTCCTCAAAATGCTTATCTCTTCGAGATATGCACTTTGCCTCAATATTAGAGTTTTGGCAGTCAAGTGTCAATGGCGTTGAGAGAATCTTTGGAAACAGATAAGGAAGGAGTGAAATGATGAAGTTGGGGAAAGATTCACATTCAGAAAGTGAAAAGTATTCACTTTACACTGAAACATGAAATTTCTGGAGATATCTTTGTGGAAATCGTCAGAAACAGTTCTGGAGTCGCTCAAAGTGCTTTTCTCATCTAGTTATGGAACTTGACGAAAGATCTGACTTTTGGCAACAGAGTCTGACTGGCATTCAGCAACGCTTTGGAAATCTATGTTATTCTACCCACAATTCTTCGCGCAGTTAGAGGATGAGGGCAATATCAGATTGTCAGCGGGAATAGCTCATTTGGTTTGAGGAAATAATTGGAATCAAATGTGGGATTCCTAAAATGCTTATCTCACCGAGATATGCACTTTGCCGCAATGTTAGAATATGTGAAGTTTAAGGATACTATGGTATACAGGATAACATTGGAAACTATTCCGGTGTTACTCAACATGCTTACCTCTTCCAGATACGCACTTTGCTGCAGTGTCAGCTTTTCAGCTGAAATGAGTCACTGGATTTGATGTTATATTTACCGCCAAACCTGGATTCACTCAAAATGCTGATCTCTTCGAGATATGCACTTTGCCGCAATATCAGAGTTTTGGCTGTAAAGTGTCAATAGCATTGAGAGAATCTTTGGAAACAAATGAGGAGGGAGTGAAATGATAAACTTGGTGAAAGATTTTCTTTTAGAAAGTGAAAACTTTTCACTCTACACTGAAATATCAAATTTTTGGTGACATCTTTCTGGAAATGGTCAGAAACAGAACTGGATTCGTTCAAAATGCTTTTCTCATCTGGTTATCGAACTTGGGCAAAGATCTGACTTTTGGCAACAGAGACTGACTGGCTTTCAGCGACTGTTTGGAAATCTATGTTGTTCTACCCACAATCCTTCGCGCAGTTAGAGGATGAGGGCAATATCAGATTGTCAGCAGGAATAGCTCATCTGGTTTGAGGAAATAATTGGAATCGAACGTGGGATAACTCAAATGTTTTTCTCACCGAGATATGCACTTTGCCACAATGTCAGAATTTATGGAGTTTAAGTTTACAATCGTATAGAGGATAACATTGGAAACTATTTTGGTGTTACTCAACATGCTTCGCTCATCCAGATATGCATTTTGCTGCAGTGTCAGCTTTTCAGCCTACATGAATCAGTGTATTTGATGTTATATTTACAGCCAAACCTGGATTTACTCAAAATGCTGATCTCTTCGAGATATGCACTTTGCCGCAACACCTGAGTTTTGGCTGTAAATTGTCAAGAGCATTGAGAGGATCTTTGGAAACAAATGAGGAGGGATTGAAATGATGAACTTGGTGAAAGATTTTCTTCAAGAAAGAGAAAACTTTTCACTCCATACTGAAATATCAAATTTTTGGAGACATCTTTGTGGAAATGGTCAGAAACAGAACTGGATTCGCTCAAAATGCTTTTCTCATCTCGTTATGGAACCTGGCAAAAGATCTGACTTTTGGCAACAGAGACTGACTGGCATTCAGCAATTCTTTGGAAATCAATGTTGTTCTACCCACAATTCTTCGCGCAGTTAGAGGATGAGGGCAATATCAGATTGTCAGCGGGAACAGCTCATCTGGTTTGAGGAAATAATTGGAATCAAATGTGGAATTACTAAAATGCTTATCTCACCGAGATATGCACTTTGCCGTAATGTTAGAATTTGTGGAGTTTAAGGTTACAATGGTATAGAGGATGACATTGGAAACAATTCTGGTGTCGCTCATCATGCTCAACTTGCTGAACTCATCGAGATAAGCACGTTACCACATTCTCATTTCATTGAGATACACACATTTGCTTAATATCAGCCAAATTGCATTCTCTGCTCGAACGTATTCAGAGAATCATTGGAACCTTTTGTAGATTTCCTCCAACTTGCTGAACTCATCGAGATAAGAACTTTGCCACTTTCTCATTTCATTGAGATACACACATTGGCTGAATATCAGCCAAATGGCATTCACTACTCGAAGGAATTCAGTGAAACTTTGGGAACTATTGTGGATTTCTTTCAACTTGCTGAACTCATCGAGATAAGCACTTTCTCATTTCATTCAGATTCACACATTGGCAGAATATCAGGCAAATGGGATTCACCGCTCGAAGGTATTCTCAGAAACTTTGGAACCTGTTGTGGATTTCCTCCAACTCGCTGAACTGAACGAGATAAACACTTTACCACATTCTCATTTCATTGAGATACACACATTGGCTGAATATCAGCCAAATACCATTCACTCCTCGATGGTATTCAGAGAAACTTTGCAACATATTGTGGAGTTCTTCCAACTTGCTGAACTCGTCGAGATAAGCACTTCACCACTTTCTCATTTCATTGAGATACACACATTGCCTGAACATCAGCCAAATGGCATTCACTACTCGAAGGAATTCAGTGAAACATTGGGAACTATTGTGGATTTCTTCCAACTTGCTGAACTCATCGAGATAAGCACTTTAACACTTTCTCATTTCATTGAGATTCACACATTGGCAGAATATCAGCCAAATGGCATTCACTGCTCGAAGGTATTGTCAGAAACTTTGGAACGTGTTGTGGATTTCCTCCAAATCGCTGAACTCATCGAGATAAACACTTTACCACATTCTCATTTCATTGAGGTACACAGATTGGCAGAATATCAGCCAAATGGCATTCACTGCTCGAAGGTATTCAGAGAAACTTTGGAACCGTTTGTGGAGTTCCTCCATTTTGCTGAACTCTTCGAGATAAGCACTTTGCCACTTTTTCATTTCATTGAGATACACACATTGGCTGAATATCAGCCAAATGGCATTCACTGCTCGAAGGAATTCAGTGAGAATTTGGGAACTATTGTGGATTTCTTCCAACTTGCTGAACTCATCGAGATAAGCACTTTACCACTTTCTCATTTCATTGAGATTGACTCATTGGCAGAATATCAGCCAAATGGCAATCAGTGCTCGAATGTATTCAGAGATACTTTGGAACCGATTGTGGATTTCTTCCAACTAGCTCAAGTCATCGAGATAAGCACATTTCCACATTCTCATTTCATTGAGATACACACATTGGCAGAATATCAGCCAAATGGCATTCACTGCTCGAAGGTATTCTCAGAACCTTTGGAACGTGTTGTGGATTTCCTCCAAATCGCTGAACTCATCGAGATAAACACTTTACCACTTTCTCATTTCATTGAGATACACAGATTGGCAGAATATCAGCCGAATGGCATTCACTGCTCGATGGTATTCAGAGAAATTTTGCAACATATTGAGGATTTGTTCCAACTTGCTGAACTCATCGAGGGAAGCACGTTACCACTTTCTCATTTCATAGAGATACACACATTGGCAGATTATCAGCCAAATTGCATTCACTGCTCTTTGGTATTCAGAGAAACTTTGCAACATATTGTGGATTTCTTCCAACTTGCTGAACTCATCGAGATAAGCATGTTACCACTTTCTCATTTCATTGAGATAAACACATTGACAGACTATCAGCCAAATGGCATTCACTGCTCGTAGGTATTCAGAGCAACTTGGGAACCGACTGTGGAGTTCTTCCAACTTGCTGAACTCATCGAGATAAGCACTTCACCACTTTCTCATTTCATTGAGATACACACATTGGCAGAATATCAGCCAAATGGCATTTACTACTCGAATGAATTCACAGAAACTTTGGGACCTAATATGGTTTTCTTCCAACTTGCTGAACTCATCGAGGTAAGCACTTTACCACTTTCTGATTTCATTGAGATGCACACTTTGGCAGAATATCAGGCAAATGTCATTCACTGCTCGAAGGTATTCAGTGAAACTTTGGAACCGAATGTGGATTTCTTCCAACTTGCTGAACTCATCGAGATTAGCACTTTACCACTTTCTCATTCCATTGAGATACACACATTGGCAGAATATCAGCCAAATGGCATTTACTACTCGAAGGAATTCACAGAAACTTTGGGACCTATTATGGTTTTCTTCCAACTTGCTGAACTCATCGAGATAAGCACTTTACCACTTTCTCATTTCATTGATATACACACATTGGCAGAATATCAGCCAAATGGCATTCACTGCTCGAAGGTATTCAGAGAAACTTTGGAATCTTTTGTGGAGTTCCTCCATTTTGCTGAACTCTTCGAGATAAGCACTTTGCCACTTTCTCATTTCATTGAGATACACACATTGCCTGAACATCAGCCAAATGGCATTCACTACTCGAAGGAATTCAGTGAAACATTGGGAACTATTGTGGATTTCTTCCAACTTGCTGAACTCATCGAGATAAGCACTTTAACACTTTCTCATTTCATTGAGTTTCACAGCTTGGCAGAATATCAGCCAAATGGCATTCACTGCTCGAAGGTATTCAGAGAAACTTTGGGACCTATTATGGTTTTCTTCCAACTTGCTGAACTCATCGAGATAAGCACTTTACCACTTTCTCATTTCATTGAAATACACACATTGGCAGAATATCAGCCAAATGGCATTCACTGCTCGTAGGTATTCAGAGAAACTTTGGAATCTTTTGTGGAGTTCCTCCATTTTGCTGAACTCTTCGAGATAAGCACTTTACCATTTTCTCATTTCATTGATATAGACACTTTGGCAGAATATCAGCCAAATGGCATTCACTGCTCGATGGTATTCAGAGAAATTTTGCAACATATTGAGGATTTGTTCCAACTTGCTGAACTCATCGAGGGAAGCACGTTACCACTTTCTCATTTCATTGAGATACACACATTGGCTGAATATCAGCCAAATGGCATGAACTACTCGAAGGAATTCAGTGAAACTTTGGGAACTATTGTAGATTTCTTCCAACTTGCTCAACTCATCGAGCTAAGCAATTCACCACTTTCTCATTTCATTGAGTTTCACAGCTTGGCAGAATATCAGCCAAATGGCATTCACTGCTCGAAGGTATTCTCAGAAACTTTGGGACCAATTGTGGTTATCCTCCAACTTGCTGAACTCATCGAGATATGCACTATACCATTTTCTCATTTCATTGAGATGCACACATTGGCAGAATATCAGCCAAATGGCATTTACTACTCGAAGGAATTCACAGAAACTTTGGGACCTATTATGGTTTTCTTCCAGCTTGCTGAACTCATCGAGATAAGCACTTTACCACTTTCTCATTTCATTGAAATACACACATTGGCAGAATATCAACCAAATTGCATTCACTGCTCGTAGGTATTCAGAGAAACTTTGGAATCTTTTGTGGAGTTCCTCCATTTTGCTGAACTCTTCGAGATAAGCACTTTGCCACTTTCTCATTTCATTGAGATACACACATTGCCTGAACATCAGCCAAATGGCATTCACTACTCGAAGGAATTCAGTGAAACATTGGGAACTATTGTGGATTTCTTCCAACTTGCTGAACTCATCGAGATAAGCACTTTAACACTTTCTCATTTCATTGAGATTCACACATTGGCAGAATATCAGCCAAATGGCATTCACTGCTCGAAGGTATTGTCAGAAACTTTGGAACGTGTTGTGGATTTCCTCCAAATCGCTGAACTCATCGAGATAAACACTTTACCACATTCTCATTTCATTGAGGTACACAGATTGGCAGAATATCAGCCAAATGGCATTCACTGCTCGAAGATATTCAGAGAAACTTTGGGATCGTTTGTGGAGTTCCTCCTTTTTGCTGAACTCTTCGATGTAAGCACTTTGCCACTTTTTCATTTCATTGAGATACACACTTTGGCTGAATATCAGCCAAATGGCATTCACTGCTCGAAGGAATTCAGTGAGAATTTGGGTACTATTGCGCATGTCTTCGAACTTGCTGAACTCATCGAGATAAGCACTTTACCACTTTCTTATTTCATTGAGATTGACTCATTGGCAGAATACTTTGGAACCGATTGTGGAATTCTTCCAACTTGCTCAACTCATCGAGATAAGCACGTTTCCACATTCTCATTACATTGAGATACACACATTGGCAGAATATCAGCCAAATGGCATTCACTGCTCGAAGGTATTCTCAGAAACTTTGGAACGTATTGTGGATTTCCTCCAAATCGCTGAACTCATCGAGATAAACACTTTAGCACATTCTCATTTCATTGAGATACACACATTGGCAGGATATCAGCCAAATAGCATTCACTGCTCGATGGTATTCAGAGAAACTTTGCAACATATTGTGGATTTCTTCCAACTTGCTGAACTCATCGAGATAAGCACGTTACCACTTTCTCATTTCCTGAGATACACAGATTGGCAGACTATCAGCTCAATTGCTTTCACTGCTCGATGGTATTCAGAGAAACTTTGTAACATATTGTGGATTTCTGCCTTCTTCCTGATCTCATGGAGATACGCACGTTACTACTTTCTCATTTCATTGAGATACACACTTTGGCAGAATATCAGCCAAATTGCATTCACTGCTCCATGGTATTCAGAGAAACTTTGCAACCTATTGTGGTTTTCTTCCTTCTTCCTGAACTCATCGAGATAAGCACTTTACCGCTTTCTCATTTCATTGAGATACTCACATTGGCAGAATATCAGCCAAATACCATTCACTGCTCGAAGGTATTCAGAGAAACTTTGGAACCGAATCTGGATTTCTTCCAACTTGCTGAACTCATCGAGATAAGACTTTACCACTTTCTCATTTCATTGACATGCACACATCGGCAGAATATCAGCCAAATGGCATTTACTACTCGAAGGAATTCACAGAAACTTTGGGACCAATTGTGGTTATCCTCCAACTTGCTGAACTCATCGAGATAAGCACTTTACCATTTTCTCATTTCATTGATATAGACACTTTGGCAGAATATCAGCCAAATGGCATTCACTGCTCGATGGTATTCAGAGAAATTTTGCAACATATTGTGGATTTCTTCCAATTTGCTGAAATCATCGAGGTAAGCACTTTACCACTTTCTCATTTCATTGAGATACACACATTGGCAGATTATCAGCCAAATTGCATTCACTGCTCTTTGGTATTCAGAGAAACTTTGCAACATATTGTGCATTTCTTCCTTCTTCCTGAACTCATCGAGATAAGCACGTTAGTACGTTCTCATTTCATTGAGACACACACTTTGGCAGAATATCAGCCAAATTGCAGTCACTGCTCGATGGTATTCGGAGAAACTTTGCAACATATTGTGGATTTCTTCCAACTTGCTGAACTCATCGAGATAAGCACGTTACCACTTTCTCATTTCATTGAGATAAACACATTGACAGACAACCAGCCAAATGCCATTCACTGCTCGTAGGTATTCAGAGCAACTTGGGAACCGACTGTGGAGTTCTTCCAACTTGCTGAACTCATCGAGGGAAGCACTTCACCACTTTCTCATTTCATTGAGATACACACATTGGCAGAATATCAGCCAAATGGCATTCAATACTCGGAGGAATTCAGTGAAACTTTGGGACCTATTGTGGTTTTCTTTCAACTTGCAGAACTCATCGAGCTAAGAGCTTTACCACTTTCTCATTTCATTGAGATACACACATTGGCAGAATATCAGCCAAATGGCATTCACTGCTCGATGGTATTCAGAGAAATTTTGCAACATATTGTGGATTTCTTCCAACTTGCTGAACTCATCGAGATAAGCACTTTACTACTTTCTCATTTCATTGAGATACACACATTGGCAGAATATCAGCCAAATGGCATTCACTGCTCGAAGGTATTCAGTCAAACTTTGGAACCTTTTGTGGAGTTCCTCCATTTTGCTGAACTCTTCGAGATAAGCACTTTGTCACTTTCTCATTTCATTGAGATACTCACATTGGCTGAATATCAGCCAAATGGCATTCACTACTGGAAGGAATTCAGTGAAACTTTGGGAACTATTGTGGATTTCGTCCAACTTGCTGAACTCATCGAGATAAGCACTTCACCACATTCTCATTTCATTGAGATACACACATTGGCAGAATATCAGCCAAATGGCATTCACTACTCGGAGGGATTCAGTGAAACTTTGGGACCTATTGTGGTTTTCTTTCAACTTGCAGAACTCATCGAGATAAGCACTTTACCACTTTCTCATTTTATTGAGATACACACATTGGCTGAATATCAGCCAAATGGCATGAACTACTCGAAGGAATTCAGTGAAACTTTGGGAACTATTGTAGATTTCTTCCAACTTGCTGAACTCATCGAGCTAAGCAATTCACCACTTTCACATTTCATTGAGTTTCACAGCTTGGCAGAATATCAGCCAAATGGCATTCACTGCTCGAATGTATTCAGAGATACTTTGGAACCGATTGTTGAATTCTTCCAACTTGCTCAACTCATCGAGATAAGCACGTTTCCACATTCTCATTACATTGAGATACACACATTGGCAGAATATCAGCCAAATGGCATTCACTGCTCGAAGGTATTCTCAGAAAATTTGGGACCAATTGTGGTTATCCGCCAACTTTGTGAACTCATCGAGATAAGCACTTTACCATTTTCTCATTTCATTGATATAGACACTTTGGCAGAATATCAGCCAAATGGCATTCACTGCTCGATGGTATTCAGAGAAATTTTGCAACATATTGTGGATTTCTTCCAACTTGCTGAAATCATCGAGGTAAGCACTTTACCACTTTCTGATTTCATTGAGATGCACACTTTGGCAGAATATCAGGCAAATGTCATTCACTGCTCGAAGGTATTCAGTGAAACTTTGGAACCGAATGTGGATTTCTTCCAACTTGCTGAACTCATCGAGATAAGCACTTTACCACTTTCTCATTCCATTGAGATACACACATTGGCAGAATATCAGCCAAATGGCATTCACTGCTCGAAGGTATTCAGAGAAACTTTGGAATCTTTTGTGGAGTTCCTCCATTTTGCTGAACTCTTCGAGATAAGCACTTTGCCACTTTCTCATTTCATTGAGATACACACATTGCCTGAACATCAGCCAAATGGCATTCACTACTCGAAGGAATTCAGTGAAACATTGGGAACTTTTGTGGATTTCTTCCAACTTGCTGAACTCATCGAGATAAGCACTTTAACACTTTCTCATTTCATTGAGATTCACACATTGGCAGAATATCAGCCAAATAGCATTCACTGCTCGAAGGTATTGTCAGAAACTTTGGAACGTGTTGTGGATTTCCTCCAAATCGCTGAACTCATCGAGGTAAACACTTTACCACACTCTCATTTCATTGAGGTACACAGATGGGCAGAATATCAGCCAAATGGCATTCACTGCTCGAAGGTATTCAGAGAAACTTTGGAACCGTTTGTGGAGTTCCTCCATTTTGCTGAACTCTTCGAGATAAGCACTTTGCCACTTTTTCATTTCATTGAGATACACACATTGGCTGAATATCAGCCAAATGGCATTCACTGCTCGAAAGAATTCAGTGAGAATTTGGGAACTATTGTGCATGTCTTCCAACTTGCTGAACTCATCGAGATAAGCACTTTACCACTTTCTCATTTCATTGAGATTGACTCATTGGCAGAATATCAGCCAAATGGCAATCAGTGCTCGAATGTATTCAGAGATACTTTGGAACCGATTGTGGATTTCTTCCAACTAGCTCAAGTCATCGAGATAAGCACATTTCCACATTCTCATTTCATTGAGATACACACATTGGCAGAATATCAGCCAAATGGCATTCACTGCTCGAAGGTATTCTCAGAACCTTTGGAACGTGTTGTGGATTTCCTCCAAATCGCTGAACTCATCGAGATAAACACTTTACCACTTTCTCATTTCATTGAGATACACAGATTGGCAGAATATCAGCCGAATGGCATTCACTGCTCGAAGGTATTCAGAGAAAATGTGGAACGTACTGTGGATTTCATCCAACATGTTGAACTCATCGAGATAAGTACTTTACCACTTTCTCATTTCATTGAGATACACACATTGGCAGAATATGAGCCAAATAGCTTTCACTGCTCGATGGCACTCAGAGAAAATTTGCATCATATTGTGGATTTCATCCAACATGCTGAACTGATCGAGATAAGCACTATACCACTTTCTGATTTCATTGAGATACACACATTGGCAGATTATCAGCCAAATTGCATTCACTGCTCTTTGGTATTCAGAGAAACTTTGCAACATATTGTGCATTTCTTCCTTCTTCCTGAACTCATCGAGATAAGCACGTTAGTACGTTCTCATTTCATTGAGACACACACTTTGGCAGAATATCAGCCAAATTGCAGTCACTGCTCGATGGTATTCAGAGAAACTTTGCAACATATTGTGGATTTCTTCCAACTTGCTGAACTCATCGAGATAAGCATGTTACCACTTTCTCATTTCATTGTGATAAACACATTGACAGACTATCAGCCAAATGGCATTCACTGCTCGTAGGTATTCAGAGCAACTTGGAAACCGACTGTGGAGTTCTTCCAACTTGCTGAACTCATCGAGATAAGCACTTCACCACTTTCTCATTTCATTGAGATACACACATTGGCAGAATATCAGCCAAATGGCATTCACTACTCGGAGGAATTCAGTGAAACTTTGGGACCTATTGTGGTTTTCTTTCAACTTGCAGAACTCATCGAGCTAAGAGCTTTACCACTTTCTCATTTCATTGAGATACACACATTGGCAGAATATCAGCCAAATGGCATTCACTGCTCGAAGGTATTCAGACAAACTTTGGAACCTTTTGTGGAGTTCCTCCATTTTGCTGAACTCTTCGAGATAAGCACTTTGCCACTTTCTCATTTCATTGAGATACACACATTGGCTGAATATCAGCCAAATGGCATGAACTACTCGAAGGAATTCAGTGAAACTTTGGGAACTATTGTAGATTTCTTCCAACTTGCTGAACTCATCGAGCTGAGCAATTCACCACTTTCTCATTTCATTGAGTTTCACAGCTTGGCAGAATATCAGCCAAATGGCATTCACTGCTCGAATGTATTCAGAGATACTTTGGAACCGATTGTGGAATTCTTCCAACTTGCTCAACTCATCGAGATAAGCACGTTTCCACATTCTCATTACATTGAGATACACACATTGGCAGAATATCAGCCAAATGGCATTCACTGCTCGAAGGTATTCTCAGAAACTTTGGAACGTATTGTGGATTTCCTCCAAATCGCTGAACTCATCGAGATAAACACTTTAGCACATTCTCATTTCATTGAGATACATACATTGGCAGGATATCAGCCAAATAGCATTCACTGCTCAATGGTATTCAGAGAAACTTTGCAACATATTGTGGATTTCTTCCAACTTGCTGAACTCATCGAGATAAGCACGTTACCACTTTCTCATTTCCTGAGATACACAGATTGGCAGACTATCAGCTAAATTGCATTCACTGCTCGATGGTATTCAGAGAAACTTTGTAACATATTGTGGATTTCTGCCTTCTTCCTGAACTCATGGAGATACGCACGTTACTACTTTCTCATTTCATTGAGATACACACTTTGGCAGAATATCAGCCAAATTGCATTCACTGCTCCATGGTATTCAGAGAAACTTTGCAACTTATTGTGGTTTTCTTCCTTCTTCCTGAACTCATCGAGATAAGCACTTTACCACTTTCTCATTTCATTGAGATACTCACATTGGCAGAATATCAGCCAAATACCATTCACTGCTCGAAGGTATTCAGAGAAACTTTGGAACCGAATATGGATTTCTTCCAACTTGCTGAACTCATCGAGATAAGGCTTTACCACTTTCTCATTTCATTGACATGCACACATCGGCAGAATATCAGCCAAATGGCATTTACTACTCGAAGTACTTCACAGAAACTTTGGGACCAATTGTGGTTATCCTCCAACTTGCTGAACTCATCGAGATAAGCACTTTACCATTTTCTCATTTCATTGATATAGACACTTTGGCAGAATATCAGCCAAATGGCATTCACTGCTCGATGGTATTCAGAGAAGTTTTGCAACATATTGAGGATTTGTTCCAACTTGCTGAACTCATCGAGGGAAGCACGTTACCACTTTCTCATTTCATTGAGATACACACATTGGCTGAATATCAGCCAAATGGCATGAACTACTCGAAGGAATTCAGTGAAACTTTGGGAACTATTGTAGATTTCTTCCAACTTGCTGAACTCATCGAGCTAAGCAATTCACCACTTTCTCATTTCATTGAGTTTCACAGCTTGGCAGAATATCAGCCAAATGGCATTCACTGCTCGAATGTATTCAGAGATACTTTGGAACCGATTGTGGAATTCTTCCAACTTGCTCAACTCATCGAGATAAGCACGTTTCCACATTCTCATTACATTGAGATACACACATTGGCAGAATATCAGCCAAATGGCATTCACTGCTCGAAGGTATTCTCAGAAACTTTGGGACCAATTGTGGTTATCCTCCAACTTGCTGAACTCATCGAGATAAGCACTTTACCATTTTCTCATTTCATTGGTATAGACACTTTGGCAGAATATCAGCCAAATGGCATTCACTGCTCGATGGTATTCAGAGAAATTTTGCAACATATTGTGGATTTCTTCCAACTTGCTGAAATCATCGAGGTTAGCACTTTACCACTTTCTGATATCATTGAGATGCACACTTTGGCAGAATATCAGGCAAATGTCATTCACTGCTCGAAGGTATTCAGTGAAACTTTGGAACCGAATGTGGATTTCTTCCAACTTGCTGAACTCATCGAGATTAGCACTTTACCACTTTCTCATTCCATTGAGATACACACATTGGCAGAATATCAGCCGAATGGCATTTACTACTCGAAGGAATTCACAGAAACTTTGGGACCTACTATGGTTTTCTTCCAACTTGCCGAACTCATCGAGATAAGCACTTTACCACTTTCTCATTTCATTGAAATACACACATTGGCAGAATATCAGCCAAATGGCATTCACTGCTCGAAGGTATTCAGAGAAACTTTGGAATCTTTTGTGGAGTTCCTCCATTTTGCTGAACTCTTCGAGATAAGCACTTTGCCACTTTCTCATTTCATTGAGATACACACATTGCCTGAACATCAGCCAAATGGCATTCACTACTCGACGGAATTCAGTGAAACATTGGGAACTATTGTGGATTTCTTCCAACTTGCTGAACTCATCGAGATAAGCACTTTAACACTTTCTCATTTCATTGAGATTCACACATTGGCAGAATATCAGCCAAATGACATTCACTGCTCGAAGGTATTCAGAGAAAATTTGGAACCGTTTGTGGAGTTCCTCCTTTTTGCTGAACACTTCGATATAAGCACTTTGCCACTTATTCATTTCATTGAGATACACACATCGGCTGAATATCAGCCAAATGGCATTCACTGCTCGAAGGTATTCAGAGAAACTTTGGAACCGATTGTGGATTTCTTCCAACTTGCTGAACTCATCGAGATAAGCACGTTACTGCTTTCTCATTCCATTGAGATACACACTTTGGCAGAATATCAGCCAAATTGCATTCACTGCTCGAAGGTATTCTGAGAAACTTTGCAACTTATTGTGGATTTCTTCCTACTTCCTGAACTCATCGAGATAAGCACTTTAACACTTTCTCATTTCATTGAGATTCACACATTGGCAGAATATCAGCCAAATGGCATTCACTGCTCGAAGGTATTCAGAGAAACTTTGGAACCGTTTGTGGAGTTCCTCCTTTTTGCTGAACACTTCGATATAAGCACTTTGCCACTTATTCATTTCATTGAGATACACAAATTGGCAGAATATCAGCCAAATGGCATTTACTACTCGAAGGAATTCACAGAAACTTTGGGACCTATTGTGGTTTTCTTCCAACTTGCTGAACTCATCGAGATAAGACTTTACCACTTTCTCATTTCATTGACATGCACACATCGGCAGATTATCAGCCAAATGGCATTTACTACTCGAAGTAATTCACAGAAACTTTGGGTCCAATTGTGGTTATCCTCCAACTTGCTGAACTCATCGAGATAAGCACTTTACCATTTTCTCATTTCATTGATATAGACACTTTGGCAGAATATCAGCCAAATGGCATTCACTGCTCGAAGGTATTCAGAGAAACTTTGGAACCGTTTGTGGAGTTCCTCCATTTTGCTGAACTCTTCGAGATAAGCAGTTCACCACTTTCTCATTTCATTGAGATACACAAATTGGCAGAATATCAGCCAAATGGCATTCACTACTCGGAGGAATTCAGTGAAACTTTGGGACCTATTGTGGTTTTCTTTCAACTTGCAGAACTCATCGAGCTAAGAGCTTTACCACTTTCTCATTTCATTGAGATACACACATTGGCAGAATATCAGCCAAATGGCATTCACTGCTCGATGGTATTCAGAGAAATTTTCTAACATATTGTGGATTTCTTCCAACTTGCTGAACTCATCGAGATAAGCACTTTACTACTTTCTCATTTCATTGAGATACACACATTGGCAGAATATCAGCCAAATGGCATTCACTGCTCGAAGGTATTCAGACAAACTTTGGAACCTTTTGTGGAGTTCCTCCATTTTGCTGAACTCTTCGAGATAAGCACTTTGTCACTTTCTCATTTCATTGAGATACACACATTGGCTGAATATCAGCCAAATGGCATGAACTACTCGAAGGAATTCAGTGAAACTTTGGGAACTATTGTAGATTTCTTCCAACTTGCTGAACTCATCGAGCTAAGCAATTCACCACTTTCTCATTTCATTGAGTTTCACAGCTTGGCAGAATATCAGCCAAATGGCATTCACTGCTCGAATGTATTCAGAGATACTTTGGAACCGATTGTGGAATTCTTCCAACTTGCTCAACTCATCGAGATAAGTACGTTTCCACATTCTCATTACATTGAGATACACACATTGGCAGAATATCAGCCAAATGGCATTCACTGCTCGAAGGTATTCTCAGAAACTTTGGGACGAATTGTGGTTTTCTTCCAACTTGCTGAACTCATCGAGATAAGCACTTTAACACTTTCTCAATTCATTGAGATTCACACATTGGCAGAATATCAGCCAAATGGCATTCACTGCTCGAAGGTATTGTCAGAAACTTTGGAACGTGTTGTGGATTTCCTCCATATCGCTGAACTCATCGAGATAAACACTTTACCACATTCTCATGTCATTGAGGTACACAGATTGGCAGAATATCAGCCAAATGGCATTCACTGCTCGAAGGTATTCAGAGAAACTTTGGAACCGTTTGTGGAGTTCCTCCTTTTTGCTGAACACTTCGATATAAGTACTTTGCCACTTATTCATTTCATTGAGATACACACATCGGCTGAATATCAGCCAAATGGCATTCACTGCTCGAAGGAATTCAGTGAGAATTTGGGTACTATTGCGCATGTCTTCCAACTTGCTGAACTCATCGAGATAAGCACTTTACCTCTTTCTCATTTCATTGAGATTGACTCATTGGCAGAATATCAGCCAAATGGCATTCACTGCTCGAAGGTACTCAGACAAGCTTTGGAACCTTTTGTGGAGTTCCTCCATTTTGCTGAACTCTTCGAGATAAGCACTTTGCCACTTTCTCATTTCATTGAGATACACACATTGGCTGAATATCAGCCAAATGGCATGAACTACTCGAAGGAATTCAGTGAAACTTTGGGAACTATTGTAGATTTCTTCCAACTTGCTGAACTCATCGAGCTGAGCAATTCACCACTTTCTCATTTCATTGAGTTTCACAGCTTGGCAGAATATCAGCCAAATGGCATTCACTGCTCGAATGTATTCAGAGATACTTTGGAACCGATTGTGGAATTCTTCCAACTTGCTCAACTCATCGAGATAAGCACGTTTCCACATTCTCATTACATTGAGATACACACATTGGCAGAATATCAGCCAAATGGCATTCACTGCTCGAAGGTATTCTCAGAAACTTTGGAACGTATTGTGGATTTCCTCCAAATCGCTGAAATCATCGAGATAAACACTTTAGCACATTCTCATTTCATTGAGATACATACATTGGCAGGATATCAGCCAAATAGCATTCACTGCTCAATGGTATTCAGAGAAACTTTGCAACATATTGTGGATTTCTTCCAACTTGCTGAACTCATCGAGATAAGCGCGTTACCACTTTCTCATTTCCTGAGATACACAGATTGGCTGACTATCAGCTAAATTGCATTCACTGCTCGATGGTATTCAGAGAAACTTTGTAACATATTGTGGATTTCTGCCTTCTTCCTGAACTCATGGAGATACGCACGTTACAACTTTCTCATTTCATTGAGATACACACTTTGGCAGAATATCAGCCAAATTGCATTCACTGCTCCATGGTATTCAGAGAAACTTTGCAAGTTATTGTGGTTTTCTTCCTTCTTCCTGAACTCATCGAGATAAGCACTTTACCACTTTCTCATTTCATTGAGATACTCACATTGGCAGAATATCAGCCAAATAACATTCACTGCTCGAAGGTATTCAGAGAAACTTTGGAACCGAATATGGATTTCTTCCAACTTGCTGAACTCATCGAGATAAGGCTTTACCACTTTCTCATTTCATTGACATGCACACATCGGCAGAATATCAGCCAAATGGCATTTACTACTCGAAGTACTTCACAGAAACTTTGGGACAAATTGTGGTTATCCTCCAACTTGCTGAACTCATCGAGATAAGCACTTTACCATTTTCTCATTTCATTGATATAGACACTTTGGCAGAATATCAGCCAAATGGCATTCACTGCTCGATGGTATTCAGAGAAATTTTGCAACATATTGAGGATTTGTTCCAACTTGCTGAACTCATCGAGGGAAGCACGTTACCACTTTCTCATTTCATTGAGATACACACATTGGCTGAATATCAGCCAAATGGCATGAACTACTCGAAGGAATTCAGTGAAACTTTGGGAACTATTGTAGATTTCTTCCAACTTGCTGAACTCATCGAGCTAAGCAATTCACCACTTTCTCATTTCATTGAGTTTCACAGCTTGCCAGAATATCAGCCAAATGGCATTCACTGCTCGAATGTATTCAGAGATACTTTGGAACCGATTGTGGAATTGTTCCAACTTGCTCAACTCATCGAGATAAGCACGTTTCCACATTCTCATTACATTGAGATACACACATTGGCAGAATATCAGCCAAATGGCATTCACTGCTCGAAGGTATTCTCAGAAACTTTGGGACCAATTGTGGTTATCCTCCAACTTGCTGAACTCATCGAGATAAGCACTTTACCATTTTCTCATTTCATTGATATAGACACTTTGGCAGAATATCAGCCAAATGGCATTCACTGCTCGATGGTATTCAGAGAAATTTTGCAACATATTGTGGATTTCTTCCAACTTGCTGAAATCATCGAGGTAAGCACTTTACTACTTTCTGATTTCATTGAGATGCACACTTTGGCAGAATATCAGGCAAATGTCATTCACTGCTCGAAGGTATTCGGAGAAACTTTGGAACCGATTGTGGATTTCTTCCAACTTGCTGAACTCATCGAGATAAGCACGTTACTGCTTTCTCATTCCATTGAGATACACACTTTGGCAAAATATCAGCCAAATTGCATTCACTGCTCGAAGGTATTCTGAGAAACTTTGCAACTTATTTTGGATTTCTTCCTACTTCCTGAACTCATCGAGATAAGCACTTTACCACTTTCTCATTTCATTGAGATACACAAATTGGCAGAATATCAGCCAAATGGCATTTACTACTCGAAGGAATTCACAGAAACTTTGGGACCTATTGTGGTTTTCTTCCAACTTGCTGAACTCATCGAGATAAGACTTTACCACTTTCTCATTTCATTGACATGCACACATCGGCAGAATATCAGCCAAATGGCATTTACTACTCGAAGTAATTCACAGAAACTTTGGGACCAATTGTGGTTATCCTCCAACTTGCTGAACTCATCGAGATAAGCACTTTACCATTTTCTCATTTCATTGATATAGACACTTTGGCAGAATATCAGCCAAATGGCATTCACTGCTCGAAGGTATTCAGAGAAACTTTGGAACCGTTTGTGGAGTTCCTCCATTTTGCTGAACTCTTCGAGATAAGCAGTTCACCACTTTCTCATTTCATTGAGATACACAAATTGGCAGAATATCAGCCAAATGGCATTCACTACTCGGAGGAATTCAGTGAAACTTTGGGACCTATTGTGGTTTTCTTTCAACTTGCAGAACTCATCGAGCTAAGAGCTTTACCACTTTCTCATTTCATTGAGATACACACATTGGCAGAATATCAGCCAAATGGCATTCACTGCTCGATGGTATTCAGAGAAATTTTGCAACATATTGTGGATTTCTTCCAACTTGCGGAACTCATCGAGATAAGCACTTTACTACTTTCTCATTTCATTGAGATACACACATTGGCAGAATATCAGCCAAATGGCATTCACTGCTCGAAGGTATTCAGACAAACTTTGGAACCTTTTGTGGAGTTCCTCCATTTTGCTGAACTCTTCGAGATAAGCACTTTGCCACTTTCTCATTTCATTTAGATACTCACATTGGCTGAATATCAGCCAAATGGCATTCACTACTGGAAGGAATTCAGTGAAACTTTGGGACCTATTGTGGTTTTCTTTCAACTTGCAGAACTCATCGAGATAAGCACTTTACTACTTTCTCATTTCATTGAGATACACACATTGGCAGAATATCAGCCAAATGGCATTCACTGCTCGAAGGTATTCAGACAAACTTTGGAACCTTTTGTGGAGTTCCTCCATTTTGCTGAACTCTTCGAGATAAGCACTTTGCCACTTTCTCATTTTATTGAGATACACACATTGGCAGAATATCAGCCAAATGGCATGAACTACTCGAAGGAATTCATTGAAACTTTGGGAACTATTGTAGATTTCTTCCAACTTGCTGAACTCATCGAGCTAAGCAATTCACCACTTTCTCATTTCATTGAGTTTCACAGCTTGGCAGAATATCAGCCAAATGGCATTCACTGCTCGAATGTATTCAGAGATACTTTGGAACCGATTGTTGAATTCTTCCAACTTGCTCAACTCATCGAGATAAGCACGTTTCCACATTCTCATTACATTGAGATACACACATTGGCAGAATATCAGCCAAATGGCATTCACTGCTCGATGGTATTCAGAGAAATTTTGCAACATATTGTGGATTTCTTCCAACTTGCTGAAATCATCGAGGTAAGCACTTTACCACTTTCTGATTTCATTGAGATGCACACTTTGACAGAATATCAGGCAAATGTCATTCACTGCTCGAAGGTATTCAGTGAAACTTTGGAACCGAATGTGGATTTCTTCCAACTTGCTGAACTCATCGAGATTAGCACTTTACCACATTCTCATTTCATTGAGGTACACAGATTGGCAGAATATCAGCCAAATGGCATTCACTGGTCGAAGGTATTCAGAGAAACTTTGGAACCGTTTGTGGAGTTCCTCCAACTCGCTGAACTCATCGAGATGAACACGTTACTACTTTCTCATTTCATTGAGATGCACACATTGGCAGAATATCAGCCAAATGTCATTTCCTGCTCAAAGGTATTCAGAGAAACTTTGGAACCGATTGTGGATTTCTTCCAACTTGCTGAACTCATCGAGATAAGCACTTTACCACTTTCTCATGTCATTGAGATACACACATTGGCAGAATATCAGCCAAATAGCATTCACTGCTCGATGGTAGTCAGAGAAACATTGCAACATATTGTGGATTTCTTCCTTCTTCCTGAACTCATCGAGATGAGCTCGTTACTACTTTCTCATTTCATTGAGATGCACACATTGGCAGAATGTCAGCCAAATGGCATTTAGTACTCGAAGGAATTCAATGAAACTTTGGAACCGTTTGTGGAGTTCCTCCTTTTTGCTGAACACTTCGATATAAGCACTTTGCCACTTATTCATTTCATTGAGATACACACATCGGCTGAATATCAGCCAAATGGCATTCACTGCTCGAAGGTATTCAGAGAAACTTTGGAACCGATTGTGGATTTCTTCCAACTTGCTGAACTCATCGAGATAAGCACGTTACTGCTTTCTCATTCCATTGAGATACACACTTTGGCAAAATATCAGCCAAATTGCATTCACTGCTCGAAGGTATTCTGAGAAACTTTGCAACTTATTTTGGATTTCTTCCTACTTCCTGAACTCATCGAGATAAGCACTTTACCACTTTCTCATTTCATTGAGATACACAAATTGGCAGAATATCAGCCAAATGGCATTTACTACTCGAAGGAATTCACAGAAACTTTGGGACCTATTGTGGTTTTCTTCCAACTTGCTGAACTCATCGAGATAAGACTTTACCACTTTCTCATTTCATTGACATGCACACATCGGCAGAATATCAGCCAAATGGCATTTACTACTCGAAGTAATTCACAGAAACTTTGGGACCAATTGTGGTTATCCTCCAACTTGCTGAACTCATCGAGATAAGCACTTTACCATTTTCTCATTTCATTGATATAGACACTTTGGCAGAATATCAGCCAAATGGCATTCACTGCTCGAAGGTATTCAGAGAAACTTTGGAACCGTTTGTGGAGTTCCTCCATTTTGCTGAACTCTTCGAGATAAGCAGTTCACCACTTTCTCATTTCATTGAGATACACAAATTGGCAGAATATCAGCCAAATGGCATTCACTACTCGGAGGAATTCAGTGAAACTTTGGGACCTATTGTGGTTTTCTTTCAACTTGCAGAACTCATCGAGCTAAGAGCTTTACCACTTTCTCATTTCATTGAGATACACACATTGGCAGAATATCAGCCAAATGGCATTCACTGCTCGATGGTATTCAGAGAAATTTTGCAACATATTGTGGATTTCTTCCAACTTGCGGAACTCATCGAGATAAGCACTTTACTACTTTCTCATTTCATTGAGATACACACATTGGCAGAATATCAGCCAAATGGCATTCACTGCTCGAAGGTATTCAGACAAACTTTGGAACCTTTTGTGGAGTTCCTCCATTTTGCTGAACTCTTCGAGATAAGCACTTTGCCACTTTCTCATTTCATTTAGATACTCACATTGGCTGAATATCAGCCAAATGGCATTCACTACTGGAAGGAATTCAGTGAAACTTTGGGACCTATTGTGGTTTTCTTTCAACTTGCAGAACTCATCGAGATAAGCACTTTACTACTTTCTCATTTCATTGAGATACACACATTGGCAGAATATCAGCCAAATGGCATTCACTGCTCGAAGGTATTCAGACAAACTTTGGAACCTTTTGTGGAGTTCCTCCATTTTGCTGAACTCTTCGAGATAAGCACTTTGCCACTTTCTCATTTTATTGAGATACACACATTGGCAGAATATCAGCCAAATGGCATGAACTACTCGAAGGAATTCAGTGAAACTTTGGGAACTATTGTAGATTTCTTCCAACTTGCTGAACTCATCGAGCTAAGCAATTCACCACTTTCTCATTTCATTGAGTTTCACAGCTTGGCAGAATATCAGCCAAATGGCATTCACTGCTCGAATGTATTCAGAGATACTTTGGAACCGATTGTTGAATTCTTCCAACTTGCTCAACTCATCGAGATAAGCACGTTTCCACATTCTCATTACATTGAGATACACACATTGGCAGAATATCAGCCAAATGGCATTCACTGCTCGATGGTATTCAGAGAAATTTTGCAACATATTGTGGATTTCTTCCAACTTGCTGAAATCATCGAGGTAAGCACTTTACCACTTTCTGATTTCATTGAGATGCACACTTTGACAGAATATCAGGCAAATGTCATTCACTGCTCGAAGGTATTCAGTGAAACTTTGGAACCGAATGTGGATTTCTTCCAACTTGCTGAACTCATCGAGATTAGCACTTTACCACATTCTCATTTCATTGAGGTACACAGATTGGCAGAATATCAGCCAAATGGCATTCACTGGTCGAAGGTATTCAGAGAAACTTTGGAACCGTTTGTGGAGTTCCTCCAACTCGCTGAACTCATCGAGATGAACACGTTACTACTTTCTCATTTCATTGAGATGCACACATTGGCAGAATATCAGCCAAATGTCATTTCCTGCTCAAAGGTATTCAGAGAAACTTTGGAACCGATTGTGGATTTCTTCCAACTTGCTGAACTCATCGAGATAAGCACTTTACCACTTTCTCATGTCATTGAGATACACACATTGGCAGAATATCAGCCAAATAGCATTCACTGCTCGATGGTAGTCAGAGAAACATTGCAACATATTGTGGATTTCTTCCTTCTTCCTGAACTCATCGAGATGAGCTCGTTACTACTTTCTCATTTCATTGAGATGCACACATTGTCAGAATGTCAGCCAAATGGCATTTAGTACTCGAAGGAATTCAATGAAACTTTGGAACCGTTTGTGGAGTTCCTCCTTTTTGCTGAACATTTCGATATAAGCACTTTGCCACTTATTCATTTCATTGAGATACACACATCGGCTGAATATCAGCCAAATGGCATTCACTGCTCGAAGGTATTCAGAGAAACTTTGGAACCGATTGTGGATTTCTTCCAACTTGCTGAACTCATCGAGATAAGCACGTTACTGCTTTCTCATTCCATTGAGATACACACTTTGGCAAAATATCAGCCAAATTGCATTCACTGCTCGAAGGTATTCTGAGAAACTTTGCAACTTATTTTGGATTTCTTCCTACTTCCTGAACTCATCGAGATAAGCACTTTACCACTTTCTCATTTCATTGAGATACACAAATTGGCAGAATATCAGCCAAATGGCATTTACTACTCGAAGGAATTCACAGAAACTTTGGGACCTATTGTGGTTTTCTTCCAACTTGCTGAACTCATCGAGATAAGACTTTACCACTTTCTCATTTCATTGACATGCACACATCGGCAGAATATCAGCCAAATGGCATTTACTACTCGAAGTAATTCACAGAAACTTTGGGACCAATTGTGGTTATCCTCCAACTTGCTGAACTCATCGAGATAAGCACTTTACCATTTTCTCATTTCATTGATATAGACACTTTGGCAGAATATCAGCCAAATGGCATTCACTGCTCGAAGGTATTCAGAGAAACTTTGGAACCGTTTGTGGAGTTCCTCCATTTTGCTGAACTCTTCGAGATAAGCAGTTCACCACTTTCTCATTTCATTGAGATACACAAATTGGCAGAATATCAGCCAAATGGCATTCACTACTCGGAGGAATTCAGTGAAACTTTGGGACCTATTGTGGTTTTCTTTCAACTTGCAGAACTCATCGAGCTAAGAGCTTTACCACTTTCTCATTTCATTGAGATACACACATTGGCAGAATATCAGCCAAATGGCATTCACTGCTCGATGGTATTCAGAGAAATTTTGCAACATATTGTGGATTTCTTCCAACTTGCGGAACTCATCGAGATAAGCACTTTACTACTTTCTCATTTCATTGAGATACACACATTGGCAGAATATCAGCCAAATGGCATTCACTGCTCGAAGGTATTCAGACAAACTTTGGAACCTTTTGTGGAGTTCCTCCATTTTGCTGAACTCTTCGAGATAAGCACTTTGCCACTTTCTCATTTCATTTAGATACTCACATTGGCTGAATATCAGCCAAATGGCATTCACTACTGGAAGGAATTCAGTGAAACTTTGGGACCTATTGTGGTTTTCTTTCAACTTGCAGAACTCATCGAGATAAGCACTTTACTACTTTCTCATTTCATTGAGATACACACATTGGCAGAATATCAGCCAAATGGCATTCACTGCTCGAAGGTATTCAGACAAACTTTGGAACCTTTTGTGGAGTTCCTCCATTTTGCTGAACTCTTCGAGATAAGCACTTTGCCACTTTCTCATTTTATTGAGATACACACCATTGGCAGAATATCAGCCAAATGGCATGAACTACTCGAAGGAATTCAGTGAAACTTTGGGAACTATTGTAGATTTCTTCCAACTTGCTGAACTCATCGAGCTAAGCAATTCACCACTTTCTCATTTCATTGAGTTTCACAGCTTGGCAGAATATCAGCCAAATGGCATTCACTGCTCGAATGTATTCAGAGATACTTTGGAACCGATTGTTGAATTCTTCCAACTTGCTCAACTCATCGAGATAAGCACGTTTCCACATTCTCATTACATTGAGATACACACATTGGCAGAATATCAGCCAAATGGCATTCACTGCTCGATGGTATTCAGAGAAATTTTGCAACATATTGTGGATTTCTTCCAACTTGCTGAAATCATCGAGGTAAGCACTTTACCACTTTCTGATTTCATTGAGATGCACACTTTGACAGAATATCAGGCAAATGTCATTCACTGCTCGAAGGTATTCAGTGAAACTTTGGAACCGAATGTGGATTTCTTCCAACTTGCTGAACTCATCGAGATTAGCACTTTACCACATTCTCATTTCATTGAGGTACACAGATTGGCAGAATATCAGCCAAATGGCATTCACTGGTCGAAGGTATTCAGAGAAACTTTGGAACCGTTTGTGGAGTTCCTCCAACTCGCTGAACTCATCGAGATGAACACGTTACTACTTTCTCATTTCATTGAGATGCACACATTGGCAGAATATCAGCCAAATGTCATTTCCTGCTCAAAGGTATTCAGAGAAACTTTGGAACCGATTGTGGATTTCTTCCAACTTGCTGAACTCATCGAGATAAGCACTTTACCACTTTCTCATGTCATTGAGATACACACATTGGCAGAATATCAGCCAAATAGCATTCACTGCTCGATGGTAGTCAGAGAAACATTGCAACATATTGTGGATTTCTTCCTTCTTCCTGAACTCATCGAGATGAGCTCGTTACTACTTTCTCATTTCATTGAGATGCACACATTGTCAGAATGTCAGCCAAATGGCATTTAGTACTCGAAGGAATTCAATGAAACTTTGGAACCGATTGTGGATTTCGTCCAACTTGCTGAACTCATCGAGATAAGCAGTTCACCACATTCTCATTTCATTGAGATACACACATTGGCAGAATATCAGCCAAATGGCATTCACTACTCGGAGGAATTCAGTGAAACTTTGGGACCTATTGTGGTTTTCTTTCAACTTGCAGAACTCATCGAGATAAGCACTTTACTACTTTCTCATTTCATTGAGATACACACATTGGCAGAATATCAGCCAAATGGCATTCACTGCTCGAAGGTATTCAGACAAACTTTGGAACCTTTTGTGGAGTTCCTCCATTTTGCTGAACTCTTCGAGATGAGCACTTTGCCACTTTCTCATTTAATTGAGATTCACTCATTGGCAGAATATCAGCCAAATAGCAATCAGTGCTCGAATGTATTCAGAGAAACTTTGCAACATATTGTGGATTTCTTCCAACTTGCTGAAATCATCGAGGTAAGCACTTTACCACTTTCTGATTTCATTGAGATGCACACTTTGGCAGAATATCAGGCAAATGTCATTCACTGCTCGAAGGTATTCAGTGAAACTTTAGAACCGAAAGTGGATTTCTTCCAATTTGCTGAACTCATCGAGATTAGCACTTTACCACTTTCTCATTCCATTGAGATACACACATTGGCAGAATATCAGCCAAATGGCATTTACTACTCGAAGGAATTCACAGAAACTTTGGGACCTATTATGGTTTTCTTCCAACTTGCTGAACTCATCGAGATAAGCACTTTACCACTTTCTCATTCCATTGAAATACACACATTGGCAGAATATCAGCCAAATGGCATTCACTGCTCGAAGGTATTCAGACAAACTTTGGAACCTTTTGTGGAGTTCCTCCATTTTGCTGAACTCTTCGAGATAAGCACTTTGCCACTTTCTCATTTCATTGAGATACTCACATTGTCTGAATATCAGCCAAATGGCATTCACTACTGGAAGGAATTCAGTGAAACTTTGGGAACTATTGTGGATTTGGTCCAACTTGCTGAACTCATCGAGATAAGCACTTCACCACATTCTCATTTCATTGAGATACACGCATTGGCAGAATATCAGCCAAATGGCATTCACTACTCGGAGGAATTCAGCGAAACTTTGGGACCTATTGTGGTTTTCTTTCAACTTGCAGAACTCATCGAGATAAGCACTTTACTACTTTCTCATTTCATTGAGATGCACACATTGGCAGAATATCAGCCCAATGGCATTCACTACTTGGAGGAATTCAGTGAAACTTTGGGACCTATTGTGGTTTTCTTTCACCTTGCAGAACTCATCGAGATAAGCACTTTACTACTTTCTCATTTCATTGAGATACACACATTGGCAGAATATCAGCCAAATGGCATTCACTGCTCGAGGTATTCAGACAAACTTTGGAACCTTTTGTGGAGTTCCTCCATTTTGCTGAACTCTTCGAGAAAAGCACTTTGCCACTTTCTCATTTCATTGAGATACACACATTGCCTGAACATCAGCCAAATGGCATTCACTACTGGAAGGAATTCAGTGAAACTTTGGGAACTATTGTAGATTTCTTCCAACTTGCTGAACTCATCGAGCTAAGCAATTCACCACTTTCTCATTTCATTGAGTTTCACAGCTTGGCAGAATATCAGCCAAATGGCATTCACTGCTCGAATGTATTCAGAGATACTTTGGAACCGATTGTGGAATTCTTCCAACTTGCTCAACTCATCGAGATAAGCACGTTTCCACATTCTCATTACATTGAGATACACACATTGGCAGAATATCAGCCAAATGGCATTCACTGCTCGAAGGTATTCTCAGAAACTTTGGGACCAATTGTGGTTATCCTCCAACTTGCTGAACTCATCGAGATAAGCACTTTACCATTTTCTCATTTCATTGATATAAACACTTTGGCAGAATATCAGCCAAATGGCATTCACTGCTCGATGGTATTCAGAGAAATTTTGCAACATATTGTGGATTTCTTCCAACTTGCTGAAATCATCGAGGTAAGCACTTTACCACTTTCTGATTTCATTGAGATGCACACTTTGGCAGAATATCAGGCAAATGTCATTCACTGCTCGAAGGTATTCAGTGAAACTTTGGAACCGAATGTGGATTTCTTCCAACTTGCTGAACTCATCGAGATTAGCACTTTACCACTTTCTCATTCCATTGAGATACACACATTGGCAGAATATCAGCCAAATGGCATTTACTACTCGAAGGAATTCACAGTAACTTTGGGACCTATTATGGTTTTCTTCCAACTTGCTGAACTCATCGAGATAAGCACTTTACCACTTTCTCATTTCATTGACATACACACATTGGCAGAATATCAGCCAAATGGCATTCACTGCTCGAAGGTATTCAGAGAAACTTTGGAATCTTTTGTGGAGTTCCTCCATTTTGCTGAACTCTTCGAGATAAGCACTTTGCCACTTTCTCATTTCATTGAGATACACACATTGCCTGAACATCAGCCAAATGGCATTCACTACTCGAAGGAATTCAGTGAAACATTGGGAACTTTTGTGGATTTCTTCCAACTTGCTGAACTCATCGAGATAAGCACTTTAACACTTTCTCATTTCATTGAGATTCACACATTGGCAGAATATCAGCCAAATGGCATTCACTGCTCGAAGGTATTGTCAGAAACTTTGGAACGTGTTGTGGATTTCCTCCAAATCGCTGAACTCATCGAGATAAACACTTTACCACACTCTCATTTCATTGAGGTACACAGATGGGCAGAATATCAGCCAAATGGCATTCACTGCTCGAAGGTATTCAGAGAAACTTTGGAACCGTTTGTGGAGTTCCTCCATTTTGCTGAACTCTTCGAGATAAGCACTTTGCCACTTTTTCATTTCATTGAGATACACACATTGGCTGAATATCAGCCAAATGGCATTCACTGCTCGAAGGATTTCAGTGAGAATTTGAGAACTATTGTGCATGTATTCCAACTTGCTGAACTCATCGAGATAAGCACTTTACCACTTTCTCATTTCATTGAGATTGACTCATTGGCAGAATATCAGCCAAATGGCAATCAGTGCTCGAATGTATTCAGAGATACTTTGGAACCGATTGTGGATTTCTTCCAACTAGCTCAAGTCATCGAGATAAGCACATTTCCACATTCTCATTTCATTGAGATACACACATTGGCAGAATATCAGCCAAATGGCATTCACTGCTCGAAGGTATTCTCAGAACCTTTGGAACGTGTTGTGGATTTCCTCCAAATCGCTGAACTCATCGAGATAAACACTTTACCACTTTCTCATTTCATTGAGATACACAGATTGGCAGAATATCAGCCGAATGGCATTCACTGCTCGAAGGTATTCAGAGAAAATGTGGAACGTACTGTGGATTTCATCCAACATGTTGAACTCATCGAGATAAGTACTTTACCACTTTCTCATTTCATTGAGATACACACATTGGCAGAATATGAGCCAAATAGCTTTCACTGCTCGATGGCAATCAGAGAAAATTTGCATCATATTGTGGATTTCATCCAACATGCTGAACTGATCGAGATAAGCACTATACCACTTTCTCATTTCATTGAGATACACACATTGGCAGATTATCAGCCAAATTGCATTCACTGCTCTTTGGTATTCAGAGAAACTTTGCAACATATTGTGCATTTCTTCCTTCTTCCTGAACTCATCGAGATAAGCACGTTAGTACGTTCTCATTTCATTGAGACACACACTTTGGCAGAATATCAGCCAAACTGCAGTCACTGCTCGATGGTATTCAGAGAAACTTTGCAACATATTGTGGATTTCTTCCAACTTGCTGAACTCATCGAGATAATCATGTTACCACTTTCTCATTTCATTGAGATAAACACATTGACAGACTATCAGCCAAATGGCATTCGCTGCTCGTAGGTATTCAGAGCAACTTGGAAACCGACTGTGGAGTTCTTCCAACTTGCTGAACTCATCGAGATAAGCACTTCACCACTTTCTCATTTCATTGAGATACACACATTGGCAGAATATCAGCCAAATGGCATTCACTACTCGGAGGAATTCAGTGAAACTTTGGGACCTATTGTGGTTTTCTTTCAACTTGCAGAACTCATCGAGCTAAGAGCTTTACCACTTTCTCATTTCATTGAGATACACACATTGGCAGAATATCAGCCAAATGGCATTCACTGCTCGAAGGTATTCAGACAAACTTTGGAACCTTTTGTGGAGTTCCTCCATTTTGCTGAACTCTTCGAGATAAGCACTTTGCCACTTTCTCATTTCATTGAGATACACACATTGGCTGAATATCAGCCAAATGGCATGAACTACTCGAAGGAATTCAGTGAAACTTTGGGAACTATTGTAGATTTCTTCCAACTTGCTGAACTCATCGAGCTGAGCAATTCACCACTTTCTCATTTCATTGAGTTTCACAGCTTGGCAGAATATCAGCCAAATGGCATTCACTGCTCGAATGTATTCAGAGATACTTTGGAACCGATTGTGGAATTCTTCCAACTTGCTCAACTCATCGAGATAAGCACGTTTCCACATTCTCATTACATTGAGATACACACATTGGCAGAATATCAGCCAAATGGCATTCACTGCTCGAAGGTATTCTCAGAAACTTTGGAACGTATTGTGGATTTCCTCCAAATCGCTGAACTCATCGAGATAAACACTTTAGCACATTCTCATTTCATTGAGATACATACATTGGCAGGATATCAGCCAAATAGCATTCACTGCTCAATGGTATTCAGAGAAACTTTGCAACATATTGTGGATTTCTTCCAACTTGCTGAACTCATCGAGATAAGCACGTTACCACTTTCTCATTTCCTGAGATACACAGATTGGCAGACTATCAGCTAAATTGCATTCACTGCTCGATGGTATTCAGAGAAACTTTGTAACATATTGTGGATTTCTGCCTTCTTCCTGAACTCATGGAGATACGCACGTTACTACTTTCTCATTTCATTGAGATACACACTTTGGCAGAATATCAGCCAAATTGCATTCACTGCTCCATGGTATTCAGAGAAACTTTGCAACTTATTGTGGTTTTCTTCCTTCTTCCTGAACTCATCGAGATAAGCACTTTACCACTTTCTCATTTCATTGAGATACTCACATTGGCAGAATATCAGCCAAATACCATTCACTGCTCGAAGGTATTCAGAGAAACTTTGGAACCGAATATGGATTTCTTCCAACTTGCTGAACTCATCGAGATAAGGCTTTACCACTTTCTCATTTCATTGACATGCACACATCGGCAGAATATCAGCCAAATGGCATTTACTACTCGAAGTACTTCACAGAAACTTTGGGACCAATTGTGGTTATCCTCCAACTTGCTGAACTCATCGAGATAAGCACTTTACCATTTTCTCATTTCATTGATATAGACACTTTGGCAGAATATCAGCCAAATGGCATTCACTGCTCGATGGTATTCAGAGAAGTTTTGCAACATATTGAGGATTTGTTCCAACTTGCTGAACTCATCGAGGGAAGCACGTTACCACTTTCTCATTTCATTGAGATACACACATTGGCTGAATATCAGCCAAATGGCATGAACTACTCGAAGGAATTCAGTGAAACTTTGGGAACTATTGTAGATTTCTTCCAACTTGCTGAACTCATCGAGCTAAGCAATTCACCACTTTCTCATTTCATTGAGTTTCACAGCTTGGCAGAATATCAGCCAAATGGCATTCACTGCTCGAATGTATTCAGAGATACTTTGGAACCGATTGTGGAATTCTTCCAACTTGCTCAACTCATCGAGATAAGCACGTTTCCACATTCTCATTACATTGAGATACACACATTGGCAGAATATCAGCCAAATGGCATTCACTGCTCGAAGGTATTCTCAGAAACTTTGGGACCAATTGTGGTTATCCTCCAACTTGCTGAACTCATCGAGATAAGCACTTTACCATTTTCTCATTTCATTGATATAGACACTTTGGCAGAATATCAGCCAAATGGCATTCACTGCTCGATGGTATTCAGAGAAATTTTGCAACATATTGTGGATTTCTTCCAACTTGCTGAAATCATCGAGGTAAGCACTTTACTACTTTCTGATTTCATTGAGATGCACACTTTGGCAGAATATCAGGCAAATGTCATTCACTGCTCGAAGGTATTCAGTGAAACTTTGGAAAAGAATGTGGATTTCTTCCAACTTGCTGAACTCATCGAGATTAGCACTTTACCACTTTCTCATTCCATTGAGATACACACATTGGCAGAATATCAGCCAAATGGCATTTACTACTCGAAGGAATTCACAGAAACTTTGGGACCTATTATGGTTTTCTTCCAACTTGCTGAACTCATCGAGATAAGCACTTTACCACTTTCTCATTTCATTGATATACACACATTGGCAGAATATCAGCCAAATGGCATTCACTGCTCGAAGGTATTCAGACAAACTTTGGAATCTTTTGTGGAGTTCTACCATTTTGCTGAACTCTTCGAGATAAGCACTTTGCCACTTTCTCATTTCATTGAGATACACACATTGCCTGAACAATCAGCCAAATGGCATTCACTGCTCGAAGGAGCTCAGTGAAACATTGGGAACTATTGTGGATTTCTTCCAACGTGCTGAACACATCGAGATAAGCACTTTAACACTTTCTCATTTCAGTGAGATTCACACATTGGCAGAATATCAGCCAAATGGCATTCACTGCTCGAAGGTATTGTCAGAAACTTTGGAACGTGTTGTGGATTTCCTCCAAATCGCTGAACTCATCGAGATAAACACTTTACCACATTCTCATTTCATTGAGGTACACAGATTAGCAGAATATCAGCCAAATGGCATTCACTGCTCGAAGGTATTCAGAGAAACTTTGGAACCGTTGGTGGAGTTCCTCCATTTTGCTGAACTCTTCGAGATAAGCACTTTCCCACTATTTCATTTCATTGAGATACACACATTGGCAGAATATCAGCCAAATGGCATTCACTGCTCGAAGGTATTGTCAGAAACTTTGGAACGTGTTGTGGATTTCCTCCAAATCGCTGAACTCATCGAGATAAACACTTTACCACATTCTCATTTCATTGAGGTACACAGATTAGCAGAATATCAGCCAAATGGCATTCACTGCTCGAAGGTATTCAGAGAAACTTTGGAACCGTTGGTGGAGTTCCTCCATTTTGCTGAACTCTTCGAGATTAGCACTTTCCCACTATTTCATTTCATTGAGATACACACATTGGCAGAATATCAGCCAAATGGCATTCTCTGCTCGAAGGCATTCTCAGAAACTTTGGAACGTGTTGTGGATTTCCTCCAAATCGCTGAACTCATCGAGATAAACACTTTACCACTTTCTCATTTCATTGAGATACACAGATTGGCAGAATATCAGCCGAATGGCATTCACTGCTCGAAGGTATTCAGAGAAAATGTGGAACGTATTGTGGATTTCATCCAACATGTTGAAGTCATCGAGATAAGTACTTTACCACTTTCTATTTCATTGAGATACACACATTGGCAGAATATGAGCCACACTGCTCGATGGCACTCAGAGAAAATTTGCATCATATTGTGGATTTCATCCAACATGCTGAACTGATCGAGATAAGCACTTCACTACTGTCTCATTTCATTGAGATACACACATTGGCAGATTATCAGCCAAATTGCATTCACTGCTCTTTGGTATTCAGAGAAACTTTGCAACATATTGTGCATTTCTTCCTTCTTCCTGAACTCATCGAGATAAGCACGTTAGTACGTTCTCATTTCATTGAGACACACACTTTGGCAGAATATCAGCCAAATTGCAGTCACTGCTCGATGGTATTCAGAGAAACTTTGCAACATATTGTGGATTTCTTCCAACTTGCTGAACTCATCGAGATAAGCACGTTACCACTTTCTCATTTCATTGAGATAAACACATTGACAGACTATCAGCCAAATGGCATTCACTGCTCGTAGGTATTCAGAGCAACTTGGGAACCGACTGTGGAGTTCTTCCAACTTGCTGAACTCATCGAGATAAGCACTTCACCACTTTCTCATTTCATTGAGATACACACATTGGCAGAATATCAGCCAAATGGCATTCACTACTCGAAGGAATTCAGTGAAACTTTGGGAAGTTTTGTGGATTTCTTCCAACTTGCTGAACTGATCGAGATAAGCACTTTGCCACTTTCTCATTTCTTTGAGATTAGTTGGCCAATATGTATGTCAGTGACAGATGTAAAAAATCTCTTGCTCCTGATTTACTCTAATTGACCATGACTGCTGAGGTTTTTCTCAGTGAACTCAGAACTGTTCTGGCCATCCAGTGGACGGAGGCCGTTATCCTTGTTCACAGGTAATTAAAAACCTTGCTTTGGCTGCATGATGTCCAGCGCTCTTTGTGTTCAGAGTCGACTTACTACTTTTAGATTACTGTGACGCAATGATCTCTCACACTACAACAAAGTCTTTCCCTTTGTCTATATCTGATCTTCAAAGTATGTTAATGGATTGATCAAACAAAATTTCCTTTTAACGAAGAGTTGCTGATTGGAAGTGAAGTATCAACCATTGTTTTTACTTTCCAAGTATCAAATTAATTGTGTTCTTTTATTGTGTTTTTTTCCACAAATTTCCACATGGAAAATTTTCAAATACATTGTATTTGAACTCTCCTTACACTTTCTTGTAAGGAGAGTTACTCATGCTTTGCCATCAGATCAAAACATCTCTGAACTCTGAATAGAAAATCTGGAGCAGAAATCTCTGGACTCACTATCTCTGCAGCAACAACTATAAATCCCCAATTAATCAGACTACCAGGTTAATCAGAATCGTCTGTCAACAGTTTAAATTGTACCCCGACTATGTTTATCTTATCATTGTGATTGATACAACTCTCCCCATCACCAATTTGTGAAAACAGATGGCCTAGAATTTGTTTATTTGTCTATGTTTTCCGCTATGGAGATGGAATAAAAATACTTCTTTAAAAGGGATATAAACAACCTGCAATGTCATTATGTTTTCGCAAAGCTCAAAACAGGTTTTAAGGCTACATGTGATTTTCAATGTTCAATAAATTTTCTTCAGGTGTCATGTTGTGTTTTGCAGAGGTGTAAATGATTCTGAAGATTCTACGAATGTATCCAAATGTGATAAATTAATGTATTTTATAAAATTTTGTGCTCGATCAGACTCATGATGCAGACATCTAAATGAGAAGAATGAAAATTAAATGTTCTTTATACGTTGCTGATTACTAAAAGGAATCATAGTATTACTTTATGAACTATATATGAGTATAAATAGTTAAACAGATTTGAAAAGCATTATGCACCATGGAAAGTGTCACAACTCTGTTCTCCTCAGCTTCTCCTCATGCATTGAGAATTGAACTGCAATGCCAGCTCAAGGGGAATTAGTGGGATGCTGTTCACAGGGAGGTGAGGATTATATGGTGACAGTGACGGGGGGCACGCTTGGGAGAATTCAGGACTAAGGAAGTACTTGGGGTGTTAGACAGAGAGGGAGATTGATGGAGCTGAATGATGAGAGAGGCTTAGAATTAGCAGTGGAGGGAACGGTGAGTTTGAACGGGGACGGTGTTAGCAATGTGTGATCGTCAATGACTGATTTATGGGGAGTCAGGAAGGTTTTGTTCATGAGAGTTCATGCCTGATGGATCTTCAAGTTTTTCGAACAGGCAATCAAGAGGATGGGTGAAGGTAGGCCAGCAGATGTTGCCCATAAGCACTTTAGCAAAGCCTTTTGCAAGGTCCACATGGCAGGCAAGCCTATAAGGTTAGGTTGCATGGTATCCAGGGAGAGCAAGTTAATTGGATTCAAAATGAGCTCCATGGTGAGAAACAGAGGGTGATGATGGAAGGCTGTTTCTTGGACTGGAGGCCTGTGACTTCTGGTGTGCCTCAGGGGTCAGCGTTGGGACACTTGTTATTCGCTATTTTTACAAATAAAAATTGGGTGTACTTATATAATGCATGGTTAGCAAGGTTGTGGATGATACTAAATTAGAAGATATCGTTGATAGCGAAGGAGGTTTTCAAAAATTACAGGGGGGTCGCTATCAGTTAGGGAAGTGGGCTGAGGATTGGCAAATGGATTTCAATACAAGTGTTGAGGTGTTGAATCAGGACTTACACAGTGAATGGTAGGGCACCTGCAGCTTTCTATAGCACAGAGGGACCTAGGACTGTCTGTACATATTTCAGTGAAAGCAAAGTAACAGAGTTGACAGAGTTGTGCGTTTAGCTCATTGATCTTTGTCATTGTATCAGATTTTGTATTGGATTTGGGGCATTATATTGTTGCTCAAACTGCACTTGGAATATTGTATACAGTTTTGAACACCCTATCATAGGAAAAACTTTATCAAACTGTGAAGTGTGAACGAGCATGTTGATAGGATGACTGGGACTGATCTATACAGAGTAATTGGCCAGGCTAGGACATATTCCTTGGAACATAGGAAAATGAGGGATGACATTATTGAGATTTATAAAATCATGAGGGGCACAGATGGGATGAACACACGTAGTATTTTTGCCATTAAAGGGGAAATGAAAGCTAGAGGGCATGTGTTTAAGGTGAGAGGGGAAAGATTTAAAAGGGACCTGAGTGCACCTTCTTCATGCAGAAGGTGATGTGTATACGGAATGAACTGCCAGAAAAAGTGGTTGAGGCAGGAACAAATAACATTTAAAAAGCACTTGAATAAGCACAAGTATGGAAAAGGATTAGAGAGATATGAGTAAACTCGGGCAGTTTGGACAAGTTGGGTGGGCATTGACCTGTTGGCCTAAGGGCCTGTTTCTGTGTTTTATTGCTCTATGACTGCATCACTCTATCTCATTTGCTTCTGGAGAATCATACTGGATGGGCATGGAGGAGGGTTTACCTTGCTTTTTGGAAGTGTATCTTCTGATTGTGCTGTTTTCTCGGGATAGGTTGGGGGTCCGATGATGAGTGTTGCTTTGTGGGCTATGATCTGATGTCGGGGGTGTCTTGCAAGCGGTGTTGCAGCCTGCCATGAAATACAGACTGATTAGATGGTGTTTCTCTGACTAACCTGAAGAGCAAAATATTGGTTTCCTGATGCTAATTGCGTGTTAATGCTGGCTTTATGCTTGTGGCACTTCTGCCCTGTGCACTGCTGAGCTGAGAGATCAGTATGGGAAATGAAATGCAGGTTGTGATGTGGCGATTTTGAATTTGGACCACCACCTAGAGACCCTTGTGGGTTCAGCTGTCATTATCAATCGGAGTGCAGATGCTGGCGTTTAACTGTGGTGGTCACAGTAAGAAGCCTCACAGCGCCAGGTTTATTTGGAACCATGAGCTTTCAAAGCTCCTTGATCAGCTGAGTGAAGAAGGAGCAGCAACGCTCCAAAAGCTTGTAATTCCAAATAAACCTGTTGCACACCTGGTGTTGTGAAACTTATTATTTTGTCAATTGGGGGTCAGGAGGTTGAGTGTAAATTGATATTGACATAGTTCGATTAGTCGGGCTTCAATAGAATCAGAATTGGGAAGTGTTTAACTGAACAGTGGGCCTGGGATTGTTGATTAAGTTTGCATTTTCTGTGTTCTCGGTTATGTGATTGGCTCTCATTTGGCTTATACATGATGGTTCACTTTGTTGTTGCCTGTTTAGTCAATGGCACATAGAATTGTATTATTGTTCAGCCTTGAGTGTCTGGGCTTGGGATACTTCATGGAACATAGAACAGTACAGCACAGTACAGGCCCTTTGGCCCTTGATGTTGTGCTGAGCTATCCCCACACCCTGTAATTCTGGTGTGCTCCATGTACCTATCCAATAACGGTTTGAAAGTTCTTAAAGTGTCCGACTCCACTGCCACAGCAGGCAGTGTATTCCACACCCCAACCGCTCTCTGAGTAAAGAATCCACCTCGGACATCTCTCCTATATCTCCCACCATATGCTCCCAGGTAACAGCTACATCCACCCGAGGAAATAGTCTCTGAACATCCACGCTATCAATCCCCCTCATCATCTTATAAACCTCTATTAAGTCGCCTCTCATCCTCCTCCGCTCTAAAGAGAAAAGCCCCAGCTCCCTCAACCTTTCCTCATTAGACCGACCCTCCAAACCAGGCAGCATCCTGGTAAATCTCCTCTGCACTCTCTCCACTCCTTCCAAACCCTTCTTATAGTGAGGTGACCAGAACTGAACACAATATTCCAAATGTGGTCTCACTAACGTCCTGTATAGTTGCAGCATAACCCCATGACTCTTAAACTCAAACCCCCTGTTAATAAACGCTAACACACTATACGCCTTCCTCATGGCTCTATCCACTTGAGTGGCAACCTTCAGAGACCGGTGGATCAGAACCCTGCTGTTGACCCTGTAATCCGCATTCAAGTCTGTCCTACCAAACTGAATCACTTCGCACTTATCAGGGTTAAGCTCCATCTGCCACTTTTCTGCCCAGCTCTGCATCCTATCAATGTCTCTTTACAGCCTACAAGAGTCCTCCACTTCATCCACTACCCCACCAATCTTGGTGTCATCAGCAAATTTACTAACCCACCCTTCAGCCCCCTCTCCCAAAATTATTGATAAAAATCACAAATAGCAGAGGACCCAGCACTGATCCCTATGGTACACCACTGGTAACTGGCCTCCAGTCTGAACATTTTCCCTTCACTACCACCTCTGACTTCTATGAGACAGGCAATTACTTATCCAATCGGCCAAACTTCCTTCTATCCCACACCTCCTTACTTTCTTCATGAGCCTACCATGGGGAACCTTATCAAACGCCTTACTAAAATCCATATATACGACATTAACTGCTCTACCTTTGTCCACACACTTAGTTACCTCCTTAAAGAATTCAATCAAATTTATGAGGCAGGACTTACCCCTCACGAAACCGTGCTGACTATCCCGGATTAAACTGCATCTTTCCAAATGGTCACAAATCCTATCTCTCAAGTTTCTCTCCATTAACTAACATCTCTAATGCCTCAGTGCTGCTTCAGCTTATTCATTCTGACAGATTGCTTGGGTTTTGCATTATTAGATCAGCAGTAGCTTAGAGTTTGTTATTTTTAAAAGCAGATCAGTTTGGTGCAAACTGTTTAATTGCGATCCTACCCATTTTGGTCATGGTTTGTATTGATATCTGATCACCTTTGAAATGCATTCCTATTGAGTGTTATTACATTTAACGAGTTTGGGGATCCATCACAAATTTTCCTTCTGCTCTAACATACTTTGCTGTGATGTATGAAGTAAACAGATTTGTTCAGTCAACTTTAGCTAATGACAGTCTCCGTGGGTAATTTGGTTCACTGGAGAGTTTCTCTATTTAATAGGAAACACATTCAATGCCGTCATTCCATCGTCACAACAGTTGTACGGGCAACGGTCCATTGCTCCGCTGAAAAAAAGAGGGAGAGAGTGAGCAACAAAGAAAGCGAGAGAGAGGTCGAGGTCAGAGGCAGAATGCACAGTGGCGATTCATTAGTTTGGCAGTTAGACAAAATCTTCTTTAAAGTTCAAGAGATTTATTATCCCTTGCTCGCTGCAGTCGCTGTGCCTGGTAAGTCTGATGTGGAGATGCCGGCGTTGGACTCGGGTAAACACAGTAAGAAGTCTCACAACACCAGGTTAAAGTCCAACTGGTTTATTTGGTAGCACGAACCACTAGATATCAGAGCGCTGCCTCTTCTTCTGGTAAGTAGGAGTTCTGTTCACAAACTGTGGTTAAGCACAGGTTAAAAAGATGTGCATTGTCTTCTGCCACTAACTGTCCTGGCTGGAGACTATGCGCATCTCTTTAACCTGTGCTTAACTCTCTCTCCACTCACATTGTCTGTACCTTTAAGACTTGATTACCTGTAAAAACTCACAATCCAACCGTCATTTTGTAAACTGATTTTGTGTCTTTATATGTCCTGGTTAAACTATAGAATCCTAAAAACACAGTGCAGAAAGAGGCCCTTCGGCCCATCGAGTCTGACTGACCACAATCCCACACAGGCCCTACCCCCATATCCCGACATATTTTATCCGCTAATCCCTCTAACCTAAGCATCCTAGTTCACTAGGGGACAATTTTAGCATGGCCAATCAACATAACCCGCACATCTTTGGATCTGTTTGTGAACAGAACTCCCACTTACCTGATGAAGGAGCAGTGCTTCAAAAGCTAGTGGCTTGAGTTACCAAATAAACCTCTTGGAATTTAACCTGGTAAGTCTCCCATTCCATTTGTTTAAACGGTGGGCCAGGTTTCAATAATTTACTGTTTATTTATTGTTGAAATGTGCATTGTCATTTTTTAATAAAAATATTTCAATCTTAATATGATATGTGAAGGAATATCATCTGTGCAACATTTACAACACTTCTGTTATGTATCATTTCAATACATAATGGATTCAACAACCCTTTTTTGAGTATTGAGGAAAAGCATACACGCTGGATGGCTGAAGGATGTATAAACACCAAATTTATTTTCCATTCTTACAGTTAACATACTGACAATCTGCATATTGTCTCGTGGAAAATGTGGTCTCTCCAAGGGTATCACTCGGTATCTTATTGCCATGGCCATGGCGGATCTACTGGTCATTATTTTCGACCTGATATTGAGACAGATTCCAATTCGTTATCGGGAACAATTCCAATTTGTTTATTCTATGCGAGTGTGTAATATTCACGCTGTTCTGCTTTATACTGTCACTGATTGTTCTGTATGGTTCACCGTCACTTTTACCTTTGATTGATTTGTGGCACTGTGTTGCCAAAATCTGAAAAGTAGGTACTGCACTGAGAAAATGGCATCTGTGGTCCTGGCAACAGTGACTGTGCTGAGTTTCTTAAAGAATATGTTTTGGTATTTTATGTTAGAAGATCGATATATGCTTATGAACACGGGCTGGTTTTGTTGGATAAAGGCATCTAATTGGTTATCAAAAGCATGGGCATCTATTGAATTTCTACATTACATTCTCACCACTTGTGTTCCATTTGTGCTGATTATGCTGCTCAATGTTTTAACTGTTAGACAAATTGTAGTGGCCAGTCGAGCGCGGAGGAGACTTCAGACATTAAATAATGGAAGCATTCCCAGAGATCCAGAGATGGACAATAGAAAGAAGTCCATTGTATTATTGTTCGTTATCTCAGGCAATTTCATTCTGTTATAGAACATAGAACATAGAACATAGAACATTACAGCGCAGAACAGGCCCTTCGGCCCACGATGTTGCGCCGACCAGTTACAAAAACAATGACCCACTAGCCTATACCAATCCCTTTTCGTCCATAAACCTATCCAGAGATCTCTTAAACGCCCCCAAACTAGACGCATTTACAACTGCAGCAGGCAGGGCATTCCAATCCCTCACCACCCGCTGGGTAAAGAACCTACCCCTGACATCCGTCCTGTAGCTACCCCCCCTTAATTTAAAGCCATGCCCCCTCGTGCTAGCTTTCTCCATCCGAGGAAAAAGGCTATCACTATCCACCCTATCTAAACCTCTAATCATCTTATATGTTTCAATAAGATCCCCTCTTAGCCGCCTTCTTTCCAACGAAAACAACCCTAAATCCCTCAGTCTCTCCTCATAGGACCTCCCCACCATACCAGGCAACATCCTAGTAAACCTCCTCTGCACCCTCTCCAACGCCTCCACATCCTTCTTGTAATGCGGGGACCAGAACTGCACACAGTACTCCAAGTGCGGCCGCACTAGAGTAGTGTACAGTTGCAACATTACACTGCGACTCCTAAATTCAATCCCCCTACCAATAAACGCCAAGACACCGTACGCCTTCTTAACAACCTTATCTACTTGATTCCCAACTTTCAGGGATCTATGTACACACACACCTAGATCCCTCTGTTCATCCACACTATTCAAAGTCCTCCCATTAGCCCTATACTCGACACATCTGTTGCTCCTACCAAAGTGAATTACCTCACACTTCTCTGCATTAAATTCCATCCGCCACCTCTCGGCCCAGCTCTGCAACCTATCTAAGTCTTCCTGCAAACTATGACACCCTTCCTCACAATCTACCACACCTCCAATTTTGGTGTCATCAGCAAATTTACTAATCCACCCAACTATACCCTCATCCAGATCATTAATAAAAATTACAAACAACAGTGGCCCCAAAACAGATCCCTGAGGCACACCACTCGTAACTGTACTCCATGATGAATATTTACCATCCACCACCACCCTCTGTCTCCTATCTGATAGCCAATTCCTGATCCAACTTCCTAGATTACCCACAATCCCATACATCTGCATTTTCTGCAGAAGCCTACCATGGTGAACCTTATCAAACGCCTTACTAAAATCCATGTATACCACGTCAACCGCCTTGCCCCCATCCACCTCTTTGGTCACCTTCTCAAAAAACTCAATAAGGTTAGTAAGGCACGACCTACCCGCTACAAAACCATGCTGACTATTTCTAATCAATTCGTTACACTCCAAATAACTATAAATCCTATCCCTAATAATTTTTTCTAAAACCTTGCCCACAACAGAAGTAAGACTCACCGGTCTATAATTCCCGGCAAAGTCTCTGTTCCCCTTCTTAAACAATGGGACAACATTCGCTATCCTCCAATCCTCCGGGACTACACCAGAGACCAATGACGACCTGAAGATCTGAGCCAGAGGCTCTGCAATCACCTCTCTAGCCTCCCAGAGAATCCTAGGGTAGATCCCATCTGGACCAGGGGACTTATCTATTTTCAGCCCCTCAAGAATTTCCAGCACATCCCCTTTATCAACCGTAATACTGTCTATTTTACACCCCTGCAACCCAATGTCCTCCTCAGCTATATTCATGTCCCCCTGCGTGAACACCGAAGAGAAATATTGGTTCAATACCTCTCCAATCTCCTCCGGTTCCACACACAACTTCCCCCTGCTGTCTGTAACTGGCCCTAATCTTGCCCTGACCAACCTTCTGTTCTTGACATACCTATAGAACGCCTTAGGATTCTCCTTAATCCTATCAGCCAAAGTCTTCTCATGTCCTCTTTTAGCCCTTCTCAACTCACTCTTCAACTCCCTCCTAGCCAATCTAAAGCTTTCTAGTGCACTATCTGAGCCCTCCAATCTCATCCGAACATAAGCCTCCTTTTTCTTTTTAACCATCGACTCAACTCTTTTAGTGCACCACGGTTCCCTAGATCTACCAAATCCACCATGCCTGACAGGGACATACCTATCAAGGACTCGCAGTAGCTGCTCCTTGAAAAAACTCCACATTTCAGACGTTCCCAGTCCCTGTAATCTCCTAATCCAATCCATGCTTCCTAATTCACTCCTGATAGCCTCATAATCGCCCTTACCCCAGCTAAAATTGCTGACCCGAGGTTCATGCCTATCTCTTCCCATCACTAAGGTGAACGTAACCGAATTGTGGTCACTATCACCAAAATGCACACCAACTTCCAAGTCTAGCACCTGGTCTGGCTCATTTCCCAGCACCAAATCCAATATAGCCTCACCTCTAGTTGGCCTGTCTACATACTGAGACAAAAAACCTTCCTGCACGCTTTGTACAAACACTGACCCCTCTAGCGAGCTATGTTATGGTCCGTCTTTATGGTGTATTCTATATGGAACCGGATATCAGGTTTAAAACTAACCACTATGTCTCTGAATAGTTTTGTACAAGAAATTGGATTCATGCTCCAACTCCTGAGCTGCTGCACAAACACATGCATTTATGTCGTGACGCAGAGGAGGTTCAGAGAACAGTTGATGAACATGATGAAATATCCAGTTATTCTCATATTTAAATGTATGAAATAATGAGAAGAATGAATTTGTAGAAAACATCACTCTAACCTACGGCAAATCATGCCTGAGAATCTCTGCTGTATAATACATGTGACTAATAATAATATTACTGTACTCGTTCAATAACTGTGGACAATGCAACTAATTGGCAGAGACAAACAGTGAGCAGTTGAACATTTCCAATGACCAGAGGAATGTTAACACAATGACATGAGTTGATTCACAAAGTGATGCTTAGATTGAAAATTGAGACCATTTTTCGTGCGTTGAATCGAAAATATGTTTTAAAAATGGAATATAATTGTATGTCATATTCATAATAAGTGGATAAAATTCCTCTTTAGATATGATCAAAGTCTACATGTATTCATTCATTGAATCACATAACAACCTGCGCATATGAAGATATTTTCTTTGTGCAATAGAGCTCTCTGAAGAATTCAGAATAATTATTAACAGTTGCATGGGCAAACACTGTGCATAATATTACATAAGGATATGAATCCATCTTGCTAAGTCTTGGCTTGTCTCTCCCAGCTGTCTGTTCTTCTTCAAAAACAACAATAAAGCAATAAGTTTCAATGAATTCAAATCAACATATGAAATCTCACTTACATATTGTTTATAAATTTGGTTTTGCAGGACAAAAAAGAGACAATGGTTATGTTGTTCAGATAGATTTTTATTTCTAGCTTACTCGAGTCCGAAGGAAAGTACAGGGGATGGGGGTGGTGGGAGCGGCGGTGATATGTAATTTGGAGAGGTTGAACTGTGAATATTTGGAGGAGAGGAACGCATTTGACATGTTCTACATGGAAGACTGATTGACAAGGTTAAAACTCATGGAATTTGGGGAATGTTGGCATATTGGATCAGGAAATGGGTTAGTAACAGGACAGAAAGGATGCAAGGCTGTTTGAGTGACTGGGGATTGGTACCCAGTGCGGTGCCACAAGGTACATTGACGTGTCCGTTATGTATCGTTACAGTCATGAATTATATTCCAGATAATGTAGGAGACTGGAATGATCAGCAAAGTTACAGCTGACACCAGGATCGGTGCGGCTTTAACAAGGAATCAGAATGTCGCATATTACAGGAAAATATCCATGGGTTAGTCAGATCAACAGAACATTGGCTGATGGCATTTAAACATGAAAAGTGCAAAGTGACACACTTTGCACATTAATGAACGGCAGTATATTGGGAAGATCAGAGGAGGAGACGGGCCTTAGGCCACTCAGGGAAGACATTGCTGCAAGATCACAGGCAGTGGGCATAATTCTTCAGCCCGCTTTACATCCTGCAAACGGTCTGTGTCTGAGGCAGTTAGTGCAGGAATCTCCTGTGGCCATTCCCCTGCAAAACTGATATATCGCTTTGGATACCGTTGAGGGGAGTGACCTCTCGAGGGAAAGCAGCAGGAGCCACGCTCGTCGCAACGTGGTTGGTTCTGCTGCAGAGGGGAGGGGTAAAAAGTGTGCTACTGCAATAGTTAGAGGGGATTCAGTTGTAAGGGGAATAGACAGGAGTCTGTATGGCTGCAAAGACTCCAGGATGGTATGTTGCTTCCCTGGTGCTAGGGTCAAGGATGTCTCAGAGCGGCTGTAGGACATTCTGAAGAGGGAGGGTGAACAACCAGCGGTCCTAGTACACGTTGGTACAAGCGACATCGTTAAAAAAGAAAAGGATGAGGTCCTAAAAGCAGAATACAGGCAGTTGGGAAGAAAGTTAAGAAATCAAACCTCAAAGTTAGTGAACTCGCTATTACTATTGGTGAACCGTGTGAGTCAGAGCAGCAATGAGAGAATATATCGGACAAGTCCATGGCTGAAAAGATGGTATCGGGGGGAGGGTTTCAGATTCCTGGGGCATTGGGACCGGTTCTGGGGGAGAAGGGACCTATCCAAATGAGACTGGATACACCTGGGCAAGGACTGGAACTGATGTCTTAGGGTGCATATTTGCTAGAGCGGTCGGGGAGGGTTTAAACTAATATGCCAGGGGAAGGGAACCTATGAAAGGAGTCTGAGAAGGAGGGAGAAAGGGCAGAATGTGGGGAGAAGGTTCCAACTCTATCAAAAATCAGAACAAAAATGTTAAAAGGAAGGAGAAATCAGAAGATGTTATTAAAGGTAGTGTTTGAATGGAAAATGAAGGTACACAAGCTGGCATAAAGGCACTTTATCTGAACGCTCGTAGCATTTCAAACAAGTTGGCAGCACAAATCATTGCGAACAAGTATGATTTGGTGACCATTACAGAGACATGGTTACTGCATGGCCACGACTGGGAGTTGAATATTCAGGGGTATCAAACTGTTCGGAGGGACTGACAGGAAGGTAAGGGAGGTGGTGTAGCTCTGATCTATCAGGATGATATCAGGGTGTAGTGAGGGATGAAATTAGTTCTATGGGAAAAAGAAAAGGTTGAATCCTTTTGGGTGGAAGTTAGACAGAGTGAGGTGAAAGAGTCACTGATAGGCACAGTCTATCAGCCACCACACAACAGCATCATGGTGGACTGAGAAATAAACAAAGAAATAACTGATGCATGCAAAAAATGGAACAGTAGTATCATGGAGGATTTTATTCTACATATCAACTGGTCAAACCAAATTGGTCAAGGCATCCTTGAGGAGGAGTTCAAAGGATGTATCTGTGATAGCTTCCTTGAACAGTATGTAAGGGAACCGAGTACAGAACAAGCTATCCTCAATCTGGTCTTGTGTGGTGAGACGGGAATAATTAATGATCTTGTAGTTAGGCTTCCTCTCAGAAAAAAAACAATCGCGGTATGGCTGATTCTAAAGTAGAGGTGGAGTGTGAGAAGGTAAAATCCAATCCCAGTGCCTTTAGCTTAAACAAAAAGGATTACAAAGGGATAAGGGAGGAGATGGCTAAGGTCGACTGGAGGCAAAATCTTTCTGGTGGGGCCATTGAGGAACAGTGGAGGACTTTCAAAGCCATCTTTCACAGCACTCAGCAGAAGTCGATACCAGTGATAAGGAAGGACTGTAGAAAAAAGCAGAGATAATCAGCCATGGATATCGACGGAAAGAAGGAGGGTATCAAAGTGAAAGAAAATGCATACACAGTGGCAAAGATTAGTGGGAACATAGAAGATTAGGAATTTTTGAAAGGTCAGCAGAAAGCCACGAGAGAAAAAAAAAGCTATAAAGAAAAGCAAGATGGGTTGCGAGAGTAAACCAGCTCAGAATATAGAAACAGCAAATGTTTCTACAAATATATACAACAAAAAAAAGAGTGGCAAAAGTAAACATTAGTCTGTTTTAGGATGAGAAGGGGATGTAATAATTAGAAATGAGAAAATGTTTTGAGGCACTGAACAGATATTTTGGGTCCATCTTCAGTGGAAGACACAAAAAAAACCCAAAAATTAATAACAGGATGGCTATGGCAGCCTAGAAACTATCATTTTTATGAAACAGGTAGTGTTGGGCAAGTTAATGGGGCGAAAGGTAGACAAGTTTCCTGTTCCCGGTGAGGTGCATCCCAGGGCACTAAAATAGATGGCGGGGGAAATAGCAAATTCACTAATGATAATTTACCAAAATTCGCTGGAGTCTGGGGTTCTTCCCACAGATTGGAAAACAGCAAATATGACTCTACTGTTTAAACAAAAAAAAGGAGGTAGACCAAAGCCAAGTAGCTACAAACCTGTTTGCTTAACTTCTTCAATAGGGAAAATGCTTGAATCTATCATCGAGGAATAAATAGCAATCATCTGGATATAAATTGCCTCATTGGTAAGACACAGAATGGATCCACAAAGAGCAGGTCATGTTTAACTAATTTGGTGGAATTTTTTGAGAACATTACATGTGCAGCGGGCAACGGGGAACCTGTGGATGTGGTGCATCTGGATTTCCAGAAGGCTTTTGACAAGGCACCGCACCAAAGGCTCCTACATGAGATAAAGGTGTACAATGTTAAGGGTAATGTGTCAGCATGGATAGAGGATTGGTGAGCTAACAGAAAACAAAGAGTGGTAAATAGGTTTTTTCTCTGGTTGGCTGTCAGAGATTAGTGGTGTGCCTCAGGGATCAGTGTCGCGGCCAAAATTGTTTCTGATTTACATCGATGATGACGCTGAAAGTCTGCAAAAGGGAGATAGATAATCGAACTGAATGGGCGAGGCTCTGGTAGATGGAGTGTAATGTTGGTAAATGTGAGGTCATCCATCTGGCAGGAATAACAGCAAAATTAACTCTTATTTAAATGGTAAAACATGCAGCATGCTGCTGTGGAGAGGGGCCTGAGTGTCCTTGTGCAGGAATCTCAAGGAGTTATTTGCTGGTGCAGCAGGTAATTAAGAAGGCAAATAGAATGTTTTCCTTCATTGCTAGAGGAATGAAGTTTAAACACAGTGAGGTTATGTTGCAGCTGTATAAGGTTCTGGTGAGGCCACACCTGGAGTTACTGTGTACAGTTTTGGTCTCCTTACTTGAGAAAGGATATACTGGCACTGGAGGGGGTGCAGAGGAGATTCACTAGGTTAATTGCGGAGTTAAGTAGGATGACTTATGAGGAAAGACTGAGTAGGCTGGGGCTATACCCATTGGAATTTAGAAGAATGAGGTTAGACCTTAAAAACAACGTAAAATTGTGAATGGAATAGATCAGGTAGAAGCAGGGAAGTTCTTTCCACTGGTGGGTGAAACAAAAGCTAAGGGGCACAGCCTGAAAATAAGGGAAGCAGATTGAGGACCGAGCTGAGGAGGAACTTTTTCACATAAAGGATTGTAAATCTGTGGAATCCCCTGCCCAGTGAAGGAGTTAAGACCACATCATTGAATGTTTTCAAGGCAAGGATAGGTAAATGTTTGAACCGTAAAGGAATTAAGGGTTATGGTGAGCGACCGTGTAAGTGGAGTTGAGTCCACAGAAAGATCAGCCATGATCTTATTCAATGGTGAAGAAGGCTCGAGGGGCCAGATGGCCAACTCCTGCTTTTAGTTCATTGTTCTTATTTTCCTCGAGGAGAATGAGTAGGACAGTTAGTGACTTGCTCAAAGGGGTAAACACAGGAACCTCCCAAGTGAGTTCTTGGATATCCAGGTGGTAAATGATCACCCAAACCATCAAGTCCCTGGAACATCCTAGTAATTTGTTTCTGCGCTCTTTCTAGTTTACAATATAATCTTTTCTATAACAGGATGACCAGAACTGCACACAGTATTCCAAGTGTGGCCTTACTAACGTGTTGTACACCTTCAGCAAGACGTCCCAACTCTTGTCTTCAATGTTATGACCAATAAAACCAAGCATGCTGAATGCCTTCTTCACCACTCTCTCTAGCTGTGACTCCACTTTCAAGGCACTATGAAGATGTACCTCTAGATCTCCTTGTTCTGTAACTTTCCCCAACGCCCTACCATTAACTGATCTGATCCTGGACAAATCTACCAAAATATATCACCTCACTTTTGTCTAAGATCAACTCCATCTGCCTTTCGTCAGACAAATGGCCCGATTGATCAAGTCCCTGTTGCAATCGAAGGTAACTTTCTTAATTTTCCACTGTGCCAGTAATCTTAGTGCCACCTGAAAGCTTACTAACCTTGCCTTCTATATTCTCATCCAAATCATTAATATCAATGACAAATAACGGTGGACCCAGCACTGATTCCTGAAGTTCACCGTAGATTGGAACCGACAGCTGCCACTGACTATGTATTTTCTACGTGTGTAAATAGCTTTCTTCGTCACTGATGTCTGTGGGTGGAAGTTAGGAACAGCAAAGGGTCGATAACTTTGCTGGGTGTTTTCTATAGGCCGCCCAATAGTGACAGGGAAGTTGAGGTGCAGATAGGGAAACAGATCCTAGAGAGATGGAGTAATAACAGAGTTGTCGCGATGGGAGATTTTAATTTCCCAAACATTGACTGGAATATCCCTAGGGTAAGGGATTTGGATGGAGAGGAGTTTGTTAGGTGTGTTCAGGAGGGTTTCCTGACACAGCAGGTGGATAAGCCTACAAGAGGAGAGGCTGTACTTGACCTGGTGCTGGCGAATGAACCTGGACAGGTGACGGATCTCTCGGTAGGAGAGCATCTTGGGGATGGAGATCATAATTCTATCTCCTTCACAATTGCATTGGAAAGAGATAGGATCAGGCAGGCTAGGAAGGTGTTTGTCTGGAGTAAGGGGAAATATGAAGACATCAGGCAGGAAATTAGACGAGTAAATTGGAAGGAGGTGTTCTTGGGGAAAAGTACTGAAGGAAGGTGGTGGATTTTCAAGGAATGTTTGTCTGGAGCTCTGCACAACAACATTCCGATGAGACAAGGAGGTTTTGGTAGGTCGCGGGAACCGTGGTGCATGAAGGTTGTGGTGAACCTAGTCAGGAGGAAAAGGAAAGTGTACAAAAGTGTACAGGGAACTAGGAGATGTTAAGGATCTTGAGGAGTATAAGGATTGTAGAAAGGAGCTTAAAAAGGAAATTAGGAGAGCCAGAAGGGGTCATGAGAAGACCTTGGCGGGTAAGATTAAGGAGAACCCCAAGGCCTTCTACAAATATGTGGAAAGTAAAAGGATGAGAAGTGAAGGGATAGGACCTATAAAAGGTGAAGGGGGAAAAGTCTGTGTGGAACCAGAAGAAATGGCAGAGGTGCTTAATGAGTACTTTGCCTCGGTATTCACGGTGGAAAGTGATCTGGGAGGTTGTACTACAGGTTTGCGGCAGACTGAAAAGATTGACTATGTGGATGTTAAGAAAAAGGATGTGTTGGAACTTTTAAATTCTATCAAGATAGACAAGTCACCGGGACCGGATGGGATGTACCCCAGGTTACTGTGGGAGGTGAGGGAAGTGATTGCAGAGCCCCTGGCGATGATCTTTGCATCATCGATGGAGACGGGAGAGGTTCCAGAGGATTGGAGGATTGCGGATGTGGTTCCTATTTTCAAGAAAGGGAACAGGGATAGCCCGGGAAATTACCGACCGGTGAGTCTGACCTCAGTGGTTGCTAAGTTGATGGAGAGGATTCTGAGGGACAAGATTTATGAGCATTTAGAGAAGTTTAGAATGATCAGGAATAGTCAGCATGGTTTTGTCAAGGGCAGGTCGTGCCTTACGAGCCTAGTTGAGTTCTTTGAAAATGTGACTGAACACATTGACGAAGGAAGAGCGGTGGACGTGGTTTACATGGACTTCAGCAAGGCGTTTGATAAGGTCCCCCATGCAAGACTTCTTGAGAAGGTGAGAGGGCATGGGATCCAAGGGGCTTTGGCCTGGTGGACCCAGAACTGGCTTGCCTGAAGAAGGCAGAGAGTGGTTGTGGATGGGTCTTTTTCTGCATGGAGGTCGGTCACCAGTGGAGTGCCCCAGGGATCTGTTCTAGGACCCTTGCTGTTTGTCATTTTCATAAATGACCTGGATGAGGAAGTGGGGGGATGGGTTAATAAGTTCGCCAACGATACGAAGGTTGGTGGTGTTGTGGATGGTCTGGTGGGATGTCAGAAGTTGCAGCGTGACATAGATAGGATGCAGGACTGGGCGGAAAAGTGGCAGATGGACTTCAACGCGGATAAATGTGTAGTGGTCCATTTTGGTAGGACCAATGGGATGAAGGAGTACAATATCAAGGGTAGGAGTCTTAGCTGGGTTGAAGAGCAGAAGGATCTTGGAGTCCGGGTCCACAGGACTCTTAAATCAGCCTTGCAGGTGGAGGATGTGGTCAAGAAGGCGTATGGTTTACTGGCCTTCATTAATCAAGGGATTGAGTTTAGGAGTCGGGAGGTAATGCTGCAACTTTATAAGACCCTTGTCAGACCCCACTTGGAGTACTGTGTGCAGCTCTGGTCGCCTTCCTACAGGAAGGGTGTGGAAGCTATTGAGAGGGTGCAGAGGAGATTTACAAGGATGTTGCCTGGATTGGGAGGCATGCCTTATGAAGACAGGTTGAGGGAGCTAGGTCTCTTCTCCCTGGAGAGACGAAGGTTGAGAGGCGACGTGATAGAGGTTTATAAAATGTTGAGAGGAATAGATAGGGTGGATTCTCGGAGGCTATTTCCCAGGGCTGAAATGGTCGCTACGAGAGGACACAGGTTTAAGGTGCTGGGGAGTAGGTACAGAGGAGATGTCAGGGATAAGTTTTTCACTCAGAGGGTGGTAAGTGAGTGGAATCGGCTGCCGTCGGTGGTGGTAGAGGTGAACTCGCTGGGGTCTTTTAAAATACTTCTGGATGAGTATATGGGATTTGATGGCATTGGGAGTTACAGATAGTTCTATGGCTTGGTAGGTGTAGATGTGATCGGCGCAACCTGTGGGCCGAAGGGCCTGTTTGTGCTGCAGTGTTCTATGTTCAGTCTGGGTTGTGCACATACTGACTGTCAACCCAGTGTGACCGACTGTCAAGGGAATGGCCCTTATTCCACACAGGGATATCTATTGTCCTGTCTTTCCAGAAGAGCCTGTGGGGAGACTGTTCCTGGAAGTCTCAGTCCAGGGATTTGAGCAGGACAGTCAGTCTAGCATTCAGCTGACAGAGGCATTTTGACAATGGCTATTCATTAATAAAATTCACCAGTAGCCTTTAGTGTGTGTTTAAACCCTGCCCTAAGGTCATTCATGTGACCTGAATCAACTCTGGTAATGTCCAGGACTGGCCCAGCTCACTGGGTAGACGGGATCTCCTGCTCTGTGTGGGAATGACAATCAGTCTCACTCTGGGAGAATTTAAACTAACTCAGTACAGACTCCAGGAATGAAGCTGGAACTCTCCTTCTCACACTGTCAAGGAGGCCAGGAATGAAGGCTGGACTTCCCCGCTGCCCTTCATGGGGATGAGATCTGTCGCAGTGGGAAAATGAACTATTTCAATGAGAAGGCTCCAAATGAACCCAGTCGCCTGTTCAGTCAAACCCCCAGTATTGAAGAACTGGACAGAAACATTCTTTTATTCAAAAATGGGAGAGGAATCACAAAAAATTAATTCTTTCAACAGCCAATACAAAGTAAAAACCAACCTCTAAAAATTCCAGATCAGTTGGGTCAATCTTTGAAGCAATATTAAATATCTGAAAGACAACAAAATGGAAGAGGAAGGAAACACAAAGTGCAAACATCATTAATTAGCACAAGGTCTCACAAATGGGGATTCTCGAGCAGAAAGTAAAATTACACTTAGCACTGAGAGTCGCTCCGTTACCCCCGAGGGTCACTCCGTTACCCCCGAGGGTCTCTCCGTTACCCCCGAGAGTCACTCCGTTACCCCCGAGAGTCACTCCGTTACCCCCGAGGGTCACTCCGTTACCCCCGAGGGTCACTCTGTTACCCTGAGTCTCTCTCTGATTATCTCCAGTGACTATGAATGTCGTGAGGGGTGCACTCACCATGTAGGAGCTCAGTAACATGCTGAGTGCTGATAGTTGGATACTGACATTTTTCTCTCTCTCTAAACTATTGCATCCTTCTGTATCCACCAGGAAGATTGCCATCTGTTAAACACAAGTGAAAACTAATGTAAGAGTTTGAAGCCATTCAGGTTGTACAAAGTAAAGTCTTTCCTTCACCATCAAAATTGCAACACCATGTCATCATCCGCACACAGCTTTAAAGACCGTTAATATATTAATCCTGTGCTGGTCCTTTTAATCTGTCACTTGTTGGAGGAAGAGAAGGATTTGAGGCCCTCGAGCCTGCTTTGCCCTGCACTCTGATCACAATCAACACTTCTTTACCTCGATCCCACACTTTCCCCATGTCCCTTTCCGACTGCTTGAGGAAGACAGAATCCTTGAAAGGGAATCAACTGCAGAAAGACAAGCGCAGCAACTGACATAAAGCCTGACCAAGAAATTGGCCAAACAACAAGGTAAGCTGGGGTGCTCTCAGTCCAAACAGAAACCAGTCTGCCTGGAGACAGGCACATTGCATGATTCCAGTTTCAACAACTGAAAACTAAAGAAGCAGCAGGACACATCAGCATGTGTAAAAGGCCAGATTTACATTTCTTGATAAACTCAGCGACAGATACATGGGGTAGACCCACATCAGTGAAACAAAAGATTTGAAAATCTTAGAAGCTCAAACTAGACATCCAGCACACAAATACAAAGGGTCCACCATTAAAACTCATGAACACCCACTGAAACCATCAACATGATGTGGAATTATTCAGACCTGAGCACGGACAGGCAACACCCTCACAAGATTCTGGAGGTTGACAGACAGCTAAAAGAAACCTGGGCGAGCAGCAGCTGGAGAAACAACCTCTCCAACCTCCAACAAACCAGTCTGCACACATCAACAACAAGAGCAGATCACCTCCAGACCAGAGGGGGAGGCGGGAGAGAGGGGGAGACACAGAGGGAGAGAGAGAGACACAGAGAGAGAGAGCCAGAGAGACAGACAGAGCCAGAGCCAGAGAGAGACGGAGAGAGAGACAGAGGCAGAGAGGGACAGAGAGAGAGAGAGAGACACAGACAGAGAAAGAGAGACAGAGCGAGGGAGAGGGAGGGGGAGAGAGAGAGGGAGAGAGACAGTCTTCCCCTCCCCCTCTCCGACCCGCCCCATCACCCACACCTCCCCCCTCCCATGACACCCCCCATGACCACACCCTCCCCCCATGAGCCCTGACCCCCCCGGCCCCTCCTGACCCCCCACCCCCTCCCATGGCTCCCCCGACCCCCCCCTCCCGTGACCGCCCCAATCCCCCCCGACCCTCTTCCCCCCCAAACTCCTCCTCCCGTCCCACGATTGGCCAGTCCCGCTGGATCCACCCCAGCTCTGATTGGGTGGCCGTCCTGTCCATGAGGGGAAGCCCGGCTCTGATTGGCTGTTCTCCGAGAGAGCCCGCCCCATCACGGCTGCTCCTTTCAGTTTGCCCCCCCGCCGGAGATGGCGGAGGGTTTCCGTCACAAAGAGCCCGCCCCTCCCCCTCGCTGATTGGCTGATTCGTCCCGGTCCCTCAGATCACTCTCTGATTGACACTCCGCTCTCGCTCTCTGGATGGTGGGCTCGGACTGTCAATCATACGGCTGTCCCGCCCTCATTGGTTTGTTTGGAGCTGTCAGTCACCGCTCCCGCCGGCCCGCCCATTGTCCCCGCCCCCCTCTCCGGATTGGTCCGGTCTGGGCCGCCCCCTCCGCCCATTGGCCGCAGACACCCACCGCGCGCCGGGGGTGGGGGCGGACGGGGGGGCGGCGAGCGGAGGGGGGGGGGGGAGAGAGGGGAGGAGGGGGAGGGGGGGAGAGAGGGGAGGAGGGGGAGGGGGGGAGAGAGGGGGGGAGGGGGAGGACTGGGGGGGGGGAGGGTCCCCGTCAGTACAGTGTCCCCGTCACAGCGCGGACTCCGTGACCGTAGGGCAGCCCTGCTGCAGCGCGGACCCATTGCTGGATCACACTGACCAACATCTCCGCTGCCCCAGACCTCACTGACCAACATCTCCACTGCCCCAGACCGCACTGACCAACATCTCCACTGCCCGAGACCGCACTGACCGACATCTCCACTGCCCCAGACCGCACTGACCAACATCTCCACTGCCCGAGACCTCACTGACCAACATCTCCACTGCCCCAGACCGCACTGACCGACATCTCCACTGCCCCGGACCGCACTGACCAACATCTCCACTGCCCGAGACCTCACTGACCAACATCTCCACTGCCCCAGACCGCACTGACCGACATCTCCACTGCCCCAGACCGCACTGACCAACATCTCCACCGCCCCAGACCTCACTGACCAACATCTCCACTGCCCCAGACCGCACTGACCGACATCTCCACTGCCCCAGACCGCACTGACCGACATCTCCACTGCCCCAGACCGCACTGACCAACATCTCCACTGCCCCAGACCGCACTGACCAACATCTCCACCGCCCCAGACCTCACTGACCAACATCTCCACTGCCCCAGACCGCACTGACCGACATCTCCACTGCCCCAGACCTCACTGACCGACATCTCCACTGCCCCAGACCGCACTGACCGACATCTCCACTGCCCCAGACCGCACTGACCGACATCTCCACTGCCCCAGACCTCACTGACCGACATCTCCACTGCCTCAGACCTCACTGACCAACATCTCCACTGCCCCAGACCTCACTGACCAACATCTCCACTGCCCCAGACCGCACTGACCGACATCTCCACCGCCCCAGACCTCACTGACCGACATCTCCACTGCCCCAGACCTCACTGACCGACATCTCCACTGCCCCAGACCTCACTGACCAACATCTCCACTACCCCAGACCGCACTGACCGACATCTCCACCGCCCCAGACCGCACTGACCGACATCTCCACCGCCCCAGACCGCACTGACCGACATCTCCACTGCCCCAGACCGCACTGACCGACATCTCCACCGCCCCAGACCGCACTGACCGACATCTCCACTGCCCCAGACCGCACTGACCGACATCTCCACTGCCCCAGACCGCACTGACCGACATCTCCACCGCCCCAGACCGCACTGACCAACATCTCCACTGCCCCAGACCGCACTGACCAACATCTCCACCGCCCCAGACCTCACTGACCAACATCTCCACTGCCCCAGACCGCACTGACCGACATCTCCACTGCCCCAGACCGCACTGACCGACATCTCCACTACCCCAGACCGCACTGACCAACATCTCCACTGCCCGGACCGCACTGACCAACATCTCCAATTCCTGGGACACATTGACTCGATTATCCGATATTCCAGTTCATTCTCATTTCAGACTCTCTTGGTGTTGGAAGTCTCCATACTTCCCCTTTCACTGCGTTCCACCCCCGTGCTGACCCTGCCTCATTTCCGTTTTTCCGTTTCTCTTTCCTGATGTCTTTCACTGCCCACATTCCTATTTGATGAGTACATTTGGCAGACGTTGTTAAAAGCTGTTTGTACCTTTCACTGGTCTCATCTGGTGGGTTTAGGATGGAGTTTCCAGCAGGGACCTGACCTGTACAGGGATAGATTGTGGGGTAAAGAACCATTGTGCAGCAGAATTGGGAATATCCCCATGGATTGTGTCTTGGAGCTCTGGACTGGGTGGAGATGTTCATTTGAACAATGGTATTATTGAGCTGGAGACGGAGTCAGGGAATCCTACAAACAGGCTAGGTTAGTTGGACATTAGAGGATTGAGGATGATGTTGATGCACCCTGTGAGATTGGGAACACTTCCTCAGCACACAATAAACATGAACTTGTGACTATGGATCTTCTTTCAGTGTGTAACTGAGCAATGGGCCTTATTAGATTGTTGGTAAGGAGACAAACAGCCTCTGGGGCTGGATGTAAAGACATGGATATTTCTGGAGGTTGATATAGAGGAAATAGGAATTGAGTCTCTATGGGTGGAATTGAGGAATAGGTAGGGAGCGATTACTATGCTAGGGGTGTACTACAGGCTGCCCGACAGCCCGCGGGCAGTAGAAGAGGGTATATGTAGGGACATTTTGGATAAGTGTAGGAAGAATAGGGTTGATGTAGTGGGAGATTTTAATCTCCATGGGGTGGATTGGAAGGTGCCTAGAGCTGGGGGTTTGGATGGGGAGGAATTTGTAAGATGTGCATTGGAAGGGTCCTTGGAGCAGTATGTAGATAGCCCGACTAGAGAGGGGGCTATACTGGATTTAGTTCTGGGCAATGAGCCGGGTCAGGTGGTTGAGGTTGCGGCAGGCGAATGTGTGGCTAATAGTGACCACAACTCTGTCTACTTTAGGATACTAATGGAAAAAGATGAGAGCTGCCCTTAGGGGAGGGTGCTAAATTGGGGGAAGGCTAGATACAGCCGGATTAGGCAGGAACTTAGGGATATTTTGTGCAAGGATATTTTGGAGGTTCACTGGAGGGGGGGAGACGGGGGGGGGTGGAGAGGGCGGGGGAGAGGGAGGGAGGGGGGAGAGGGAGGGGGGAGAGGGAGGGAGGGTGGAGAGGGACGGAGGGAGGGGGGAGAGGGAGGGAGGGAGGGGGAGAGGGAGGGAGGGAGGGGGGAGAGGGAGGAGGAGGGGAGGGAGGTGGGGGAGAGTGAAGCAGGGGGAGAGGGAGGGAGGGGGTGAAGAGGGAGGGAGGAGAGGGAGAGAGGGAGGGAGGCTGATATTAGGCTGATACCGGAGATGAGGGGGTTGGACTATGAAGAGAGACTAAATAGACTGGGTCTGTACTCGTTGGAGTTTAGAAGGATGAGGGGGGATCTTATAGAGACGTATAAGATAATGAAGGGGATGGATAGGGTAGAGGTAGAGAGATTCTTCCTGCTTAGAAAGGATAGCAGGACTAGAGGACACAGCCTCAAGATAAGGGGGAGGTGGCAGTTTAGAACAGAGTTGAGGAGGAACTTCTTCACTCAAAGGGTGGTGAGTCTCTGGAATTCTCTGCCTGTTGAAGTGGTGGAGGCTGCCTCGCTGAATATATTTAAGTCACGGGTAGATAGGTTTCTGATAGACAGGGGGATTAAGGGTTATGGGGAGAAAGCGGGAAAGTGGAACTGATCCACTTCAGATCAGCCATGATCTTATTGAATGGCGGGGCAGGCTCGAGGGGCTAGATGGCCGACTCCTGCTCCTATTTCTTATGATACAGACTGGGATAGGCTGTTGGAGGGCAAGTCCACGTTAGGCATGTTGGAGTCTTTCAAGGGAAAACTGAAATGGTTGCAGGAAAGACATGCCGGTTAAGGGGAAGGATGGGAAAGGTAGCATTAGAGAGCCGTGGATTACGAGAGATATTGAGGACCTGGTCAGGAAGAAACGAGAGGCGTATGTCAGGTCTAAGCAACTGGGAACGGAGAGAGCGGTGGAGGAGTACAGACAGAGTAGGAGGGATCTCAAACGGGGAGTTAGGAGGGCAAAAAGGGGGCGTGAAATGGCTTTGGCAGGTAGGATTAAGGGAAATCCAAAGGCGTTTTACTCCTATGTCAGGAACAAAAGGGTGGTTAGAGGAAAAATCGGTCCCCTCAGGGACAGAGGAGGGGAATTGTGCTTAGAGTCCGAGGGAATGGGGGAGATCCTGAATGAATACTTTGCGTCGGTATTCACACAGGAGAGGGGCTTGATGTCTGGTACAGTCTTCGAGGGAGCTGTAGACCAATTGAAGGAACTATCCATTACGAGGGAAGAAGTGTTAGGACTTTTAGGTAGCATTAAAACTGATAAATCTCCGGGGCCCGATGGCATTTATCCTAGGCTGCTTCGGAGGCGAGAGATGAAATTGCTGGGCCTCTGACGCAAATCTTTGTCTCTTATTTGGACACAGGTGAGGTCCCAGAGGACTGGAAGGTAGCTAATGTGGTACCGTTGTTTAAAAAGGGTCAGAGGGATAGCCCGGGTAACTATAGACCGGTGAGTTTAACGTCAGTGGTAGGCAAGTTGATGGAGAGGATTCTTAGGGATAGGATGTATGAGCACTTAGAGCATTGCGATCTGATTAAGGATACGCAGCATGGCTTTGTTAAGGGGAAGTCTTGCCTTACGAATCTGGTAGAATTTTTTGAGGAGGTGACAAAAACGGTCGATGAAGGACGAGCTGTTGATGTTGTCTATATGCATTTCAGTAAGGCGTTTGACAAAGTTTCCTCATGGTAGGTTGTAAGGCTCATGGAATACAAGGCCAGGTATCTAGATGGGTTGAGAACTGGCTTGGTAAGAGGAGACAGAGAGTAGTAGTGGAAGAGTCCTTTCTAGCTGGAGGTCTGTCACTAGTGATGTGCCGCAGGGCTCAGCACTGGGACCTCTTCTCTCTGTAGTATATATAAATGACTTGAAGAGGGAGTAAGTGGTGTGATCAGCAAATTTGCAGATGACGCGAAGATGGCTGGATTGGTGGGCAGTGAGGAGCAGTATCTGGCAATACAACAGGATATTGATAGGTTGGTATATTGGGCAGATATATGGCAAATGGAGTTTAATCCTGATAAATGTGAGGTGACGCACTTTAGCCGAAATAATGTAGGGGGGAGTTATTATGACAAAGGGTAGGCCTATAAAGAGTGCAGAAACGCAGTGGGACCTGGGGGTGCAAGTGCACAAGTTTTTGAAAGTGGCCGTACAAGTGGAGAAGGTTGTGAAGAAAGCTTATGGTATGTTAGCCTTTATAGGAAGGGGTATAGAGTATAAGAGCTGGAGTCTAATGTTGCAGTTGTATAGAACGTTGGTTCGGCCACATTTGGAGTACTGCGTCCAGTTCTGGTCACCTTACTACCAGAAGGACGTGGAGACCCTGGAGAGAGTGCAGAGGAGGTTTACCAGGATGTTGCCTGGTATGGAAGGACTGGGGTATGAGGAAAGATTGAGGAAAGATCTTTTCCCTCGAAAGAGGCGACTGAGGGGAGAGCTAATGGAAGTATATAAGATTATGAAGGGTATAGACAGAGTAAATAATGGTAAGCTTTTTCCTATGTTAGAAACACACAGTACGAGGGGCCACGGGCTTAGGGTGATGGGGGAGAGGTATAACACGGATATTAGAGGGAGGTTTTTCACACAGAGGGTAGTGGGGGTATGGAATGCTCTGCCAAGTAAGGTGGTGGAGGCAGGCACGCTAGAGTCCTTTAAGAATAACTTAGACAGGCACATAAGTAGGTTGGAGATGGGAGGATATAGGAGGTTGTTTTAAATAAGGTTCATTAGCATTGGGACATCCCTGGTAATGTAAAAGGATGTGGAATGATACTAATGTTTTTCTCTTTTAATTCACAGGTTTTAAGTCGGTCCGCCTTGTTGTCCAACGAGGGGCATACACGCGATGGGTCGTACTGGGGCTGCTCTTGAATGTTCGAGATTGGCCTAGTGCTTCATGTCGTTAGTGTGTGCCTAAAGTGGACCAGATACTGGGCAAGACGACAGCTCAGTGACTATCACTGATTGCTGTGCAGACACATGGATTTGGGCCGGTGTCTGTGGGAGTTTGCACATTCTCCCCATGCTTGTGTGGGTTTTCTCCGGGTGCTCCGGTTTCCTCCCACACCCAAAGATGTGCTGTTAGGCTGATTGGAGGTAATAAATTGTCCCTAAATTAGTTTTCCCTCAATGTGGATGGCCATAAGCATAGACAAGGGTCATGGGTGGAGGGGGGACTGGTAATGTTAAAATGGCGGCGTGGGCTCGTTGGGCCGAAGGGCCTGTTTCCGGGCTGTTTTTGTTCTTTGTTCTATATATGAGAATGAAAGGCTGCAGATCTGCTTAGTGTTTCCCATCACTGGGCACAATCAAATCTGCAGAATGTGGTATTTACGGGAATTACCAATGCAATGTGTTTCCCCTTTCCCATAAACCACGTGTCACGCAGTGAACTCCAAGCTATCGAAAGTAACAAAGTGATTCGCCTTTGCACTGACCACACCTTGATCACATTGACATTTCACAGTATATCTGGGGTTTTTCTGCGACATTCACTCTCCCTGTGAGACTTTGGACAGAGTCTGAGAGTTAATCACAACTGTCTATGTTCGGGATGATCTTACTGTATCGCTGCTGATATCTGTTGTTTACTGTTGATAATGCTGACTGAGTGTGAAGTACATCAGGTAATGTTTCCTTTTCCTGGAAATGAATGGAATAGAGTTCACATAAATTCACCAATTTCTGTTACTCTCACTCTGTCTGTGTCTCTCATTCTCCGTCATTCTTTCTCTTTCTCTGAGTGTTTCCTTGATATGTCCCTTTCAATGTCTCGAGCTCTATCTTGGTATATCACCTCCCTGTGTTCACTCAGGAGGGCAGCAGACGGCCGCAGCGCGGACTCCCTGACCGTCCAGTGTCCCTGTCACAGCACGGACCCCCTGACCGTACAGCGTCTCTGTCGCAGCACCGACCATCTGGCTGTAATGTCACCCTGTCACAGCACGGACTCCGTGACCGTAGCGCAGCCCTGCTGCAGCGCGGACCCATTGCTGGATCACACTGACCAACATCTCCACTGCCCCAGACCGCACTGACCAACATCTCCACTGCCCCAGACCGCACTGACCAACATCTCCACTGCCCCGGACCTCACTGACCAACATCTCCACTGCCCCAGACCGCACTGACCAACATCTCCACCGCCCCAGACCGCACTGACCAACATCTCCACCGCCCCAGACTGCACTGACCAACATCTCCACCGCCCCGGACCACACTGACGAACATCTCCACCGCCCCAGACCGCACTGACCAACATCTCCACCGCCCCAGACTGCACTGACCGACATCTCCACCGCCCCAGACCGCACTGACCAACATCTCCACCGCCCCAGACTGCACTGACCAACATCTCCACCGCCCCAGACCGCACTGACCAACATCTCCACCGCCCCAGACCTCACTGACCAACATCTCCACCGCCCCGGACCACACTGACGAACATCTCCACCGCCCCAGACCGCACTGACCAACATCTCCACTGCCCAGACCGCACTGACCGACATCTCCACTGCCCCAGACCGCACTGACCAACATCTCCACTGCCCAGACCGCACTGACCAACACCTCCACTGCCCAGACCGCACTGACCAACATCTCCACCGCCCCAGACCGCACTGACCGACATCTCCACCGCCCCAGACCTCACTGACCGACATCTCCACCGCCCCAGACCTCACTGACCGACATCTCCACCGCCCCAGACCTCACTGACCGACATCTCCACTGCCCCAGACCACACTGACCGACATCTCCACTGCCCCAGACCGCACTGACCAACATCTCCACTGCCCCAGACCGCACTGACCGACATCTCCACTGCCCCAGACCTCACTGACCGACATCTCCACCGCCCCAGACCGCACTGACCAACATCTCCACTGCCCCAGACCGCACTGACCGACATCTCCACTGCCCCAGACCTCACTGACCAACATCTCCACCGCCCCAGACCTCACTGACCAACATCTCCACTGCCCCAGACCGCACTGACCGACATCTCCACTGCCCCAGACCGCACTGACCAACATCTCCTCTGCCCGAGACCTCACTGACCAACATCTCCACTGCCCCAGACCTCACTGACCAACATCTCCACTGCCCCAGACCGCACTGACCAACATCTCCTCTGCCCGAGACCTCACTGACCAACATCTCCACCGCCCCAGACCACACTGACCAACATCTCCACTGCCCCAGACCGCACTGACCAACATCTCCACTGCCCCAGACCGCACTGACCGACATCTCCACTGCCCCAGACCGCACTGACCAACATCTCCACTGCCCCAGACCTCACTGACCAACATCTCCTCTGCCCCAGACCTCACTGACCAACATCTCCACCGCCCCAGACCACACTGACCAACATCTCCACTGCCCCAGACCGCACTGACCAACATCTCCACTGCCCGAGACCTCACTGACCAACATCTCCACTGCCCCAGACCGCACTGACCAACATCTCCACTGCCCCAGACCGCACTGACCAACATCTCCACTGCCCCAGACCTCACTGACCGACATCTCCACCGCCCCAGACCGCACTGACCGACATCTCCACCGCCCCAGACCGCACTGACCGACATCTCCACTGCCCCAGACCTCACTGACCAACATCTCCAATTCCTGGGACACATTGACTCCATTATCCGATATTCCAGTTCATTCTCATTTCAGACTCTCTTGGTGTTGGAAGTCTCCATACTTCCCCTTTCACTGCATTCCACCCCCGTGCTGACCCTGCCTCATTTCCGTTTTTCCGTTTCTCTTTCCTGATGCCTTTCACTGCCCACATTCCTGTTTGATGAGTACATTTGGCAGACGTTGTTAAAAGCTGTTTGTACCTTTCACTGGTCTCATCTGGTGGGTTTAGGATGGAGTTTCCAGCAGGGACCTGACCTGTACAGGGATAGATTGTGGGTTAAAGAACCATCGTGCAGCAGGATTGGGAATATCCCCATGGATTGTGTCTTGGAGCTCTGGACTGGGTGGTGTGCCGCAGGGCTCAGTACTGGGACCTCTTCTCTTTGTAGTGTACATAAATGATTTGGAAGAGGGAGTAGGTGGTGTGATCAGCAAATTTGCTGATGACACCAAGATGGCTGGATTGGTGGGCAGTGAGGAGCAGTGTCTGGCAATACAGCGGGATATTGATAGGCTGGTATATTGGGCAGATATTTGGCAAATGGAGTTTATTCCGGATAAATGTGAGGTGATGCATTTTGGCCGGAATAATGTAGGGGGGAGTTATATGATAAAGGGTAAGCCCATAAAGAGTACAGAAACGCAGCAAGACCTGGGGGTGCAAGTACACAAGTGATTGAAGGTGGCAGTGCAAGTGGAGAGTGTGGTGAAGAAAGCCTATGGTATGTTAGCCTTTATAGGAAGGGGTATAGAATATAAGAACTGGAGTCTAATGTTGCAGTTGTACAGAACGTTGGTTCGGCCGCATTTGGAGTACTGCGTCCAGTTCTGGTCGCCTTACTACCGGAAGGACGTGGAGACCCTGGAGAGAGTGCAGAGGAGGTTTACCAGGATGTTGCCTGGTATGGAAGGACTGGGTTATGAGGAAAGATTGAGCAAACTGGGGCTGTTTTCCCTTGAAAGACGGCGACTGAGGGGGGATCTAATAGAGGTATATAAGATTATGAAGGGTATAGATAGAGTAAACAGAGGTAAGCTATTTCCTATAATAGAGACACACAGGACAAGGGGCCATGGGCTTAAGGTGAGGGGGGAGAGGTACAACACAGATATTAGAGGGAGGTTTTTCACACAGAGGGTAGTGGGGTATGGAATGCTCTGCCAAGTAAGGTGGTGGAGGCAAACACGCTAGAGTCCTTTAAGAGTAACTTAGACAGGCACATGACTGAGTTGGAGATGGGTGGATATAGGAGATTGTTTTAAATAAGGGTCATTAGCATTGGGGCGTCCCTGGTAATGTAAATGGGTATAGTATGAAGATAATGTTTTTCTCTTTTCATTCACAGGTTTTAAGTCGGTCCACCTCGTGTCCAACGAGGGGCATACACGCGATGGGTCGTACTGGGGCTGCTCTTGGTGGTTCGAGATTGGCCTAGTGCTTCATGTCGTTAGTGTGTGCCTAAACTGGACCAGATACTGGGCAAGACGACAGCTCAGTGACTATCACTGATTGCTGTGCAGACACATGGATTTGGGCCGGTGTCTGTGGGAGGTTGCGCATTCTCCCCGTGCTTGCGTGGGTTTTCTCCGGGTGCTCCGGTTTCCTCCCACATCTCAAAGATGTGCTGTTAGGCTGATTGGCAGGAATAAATTGTCCCTAAATCAGATTCCCTCAATCTGGATGGCCATAAAACATTAGACAGGGGTCATGGGTAGAGAGGTGGACTGGTGGTGTTGAGATGGCGGCGTGGGCTCGTTGGGCCGAAGGGCCTGTTTCCAGGGCTGATTTTGTTCTTTGTTAATCCCAAGTCACTTTACAAGATTTCCCCACCAGTGTATTTTCTCTCTCCCAGTTCAGGTGTAACCTACCCCTCGTGTACAAGTCCCTCTGCACCAGCCGAGTCCCTAAAGCTGGAGAGTGGGTCTGACTGCACTTCTCTGAGGTGCCAGCGCCCACATCATCTTCCAAAATGGAACAACAGTTTGTAAGTGCTTGCTTTAACCTGGACTCTTGCTGTTCTGCTATTTTCCTGGGTCCCCAGACAATTTTTTTTCTTGCAGATTTGCATTTGATGAGACTGATTGATTGGTAGTTGATATCACTGGGTGGAACTACGCTTAGCTGTAATAATCAATCTCGATGCTGCTTTGCATTGTGAGGGAACAGTGCCTCTCCATTCCCTTCAGTGAAGATGGAGACTGGAATGTGCAAGGGAATGTGCAAGGTTTTAAAAGATCAGGGTGGGACATTGTTACAACTGAAAATGAAAGCCCTTTTTTTGGATCACAGAGAGAAAGCTTATTATGATTGATTATATTTTTAACATTTAACATGTTGCACTACACCAGAAAAGGGAACATGTAATATATTTTTCAACTGTTGCCGGAAATTCCTCTGCGTGACGGCGTAAATGCACGTGTTTGTGCAGCAACTCAGGAGCTGCAACATGAAGCCTATTTCAAGTATGAAAGGAGGAATGTACACAGAATCAAAGCCAAGATTAAAAAGTCGCCGCCACATTGAATATATCATGAAGACAGACCACAGGATTATGAAGTTCCCCGATAAAGCAAATAACAAAACTATGGATTTCTGTCGACTATCCATTTCTTGGTCCTTGTGATTATCCCCTTTGCTCACCGTCCGTAGTCTCCTGCGGGCTCTGTTGCTCGCTAAAATGTGCCTGACTGTTAAAAAGTTGAGAAGTAGAATCAGAACAAATGGGATCCCTGGCGTGAAGATACTATGGAATATCTCAATAGCTCCCCACACATCTGAGACCATCATGAGAACACTCATGTAACAAAACCAAGGGCTGTTATTCAACCAGTACCAATTGGTCAACATAAAGTACCATGTGGTGTCCTTTAAACTGCACAGAACGGTCACTGTCCCCAGCACCAAGGCCGCCATTCTCTTGGTGCAGTATTTACTTCTCAGCTTCTGACAACATATTAACACAAATCGATCAAAGGTGAAGGTGACGGTGAACCAGACGGTACAGTCAGTGACTGCATAAAGCAGCACAGCGTGAATGTTACACACGGGGATGGACCTCACAAATGATAGTTCATATGCAATGGGAATCTGCCTGAAAATCAGGTCCAGGATTACGACCAATAGATCTGCTGTTGCCATGGCCACCAGGTAGCGTGTGGTTGAACCGGACAGTCCACATTTTCCCCGAGAAAATATCATGATCGTCACCAAGTTAACTGTGAATAAAAGAAAGCTTCAAAATGAAAAAGGTGAATATGAACAAACAATACAGTCACACTGATTCTATGTAAATTTCATTGATTAGTTCTGTCCAGTGATCGACAATAACATTTATTCTGTGAAAAAAAAGTAACCTCAGTTCCCAAATTGAGGTTTCCAAATCTCCAAACTGGCTGAGTTCAGGGAGGAGACTGAAGATGCTCTGAAATTTATTTTATTTGTTAGTGTCACAAGTAGACTTGCATTAACACTGTGATAAACTTACAGAGAACGTAGCCTCATCTCCCCACACCATGGCCTGTTCGGGTACACTGAGAGAATTCAGCATGGCCAATGCACCTGGTTAGCAAATCTTTTGGAAGGTGTGGGGGGGAGGAGGTGCAGAGCACACAGAGGAAACCCAAACAGAGAGAAAAGGGAAGTGCAAACTCCACAAAGACAGTGTCCAAAGACAGGAGTCAAACCCGGGTCACTGATGTTGTGAGGCAGCAGTGCTGAGCAAAGTACCACCATGTTTCCAAACTGCACTCGATGTCGGGGAGGTGAGGGAAGACTGCGGGAAAAAACAGACCTGGTTCCTCTGTTTATCAACAGATTGAAGAAGGTGCCAGGTGATTATTGCCCAGGTAGACTTATATTGGTGCTGCGCAAATTAGTAGAATCAATTCCGAAATTAGGAATGTCTGTCCCGTCGCAAGATACAGACAAATCAAGAATGACCCCCATGTTTTTTGTTGAAGGAAGATTTGGTCCCACGCACTTGACTGAAGTTTTTTTTCAGTAAGTGACAAGATGTGTGTTAGAAGGCAGTGCAGTGGATGTCCTGTGTACACATGTCAGCGAGGGGTTTGACACAGTTCCACATGAGAGAAGTGTAAAAGCCCATGGGAAACGGGTCAGTTGGAAAACTGGATCAATACTCGGCTCCACAACAGAAACCAAATTGTATTTGTCGATGGATGACCTTGTGAATCGAATATTTCATTTCAAGCACCGTTCCACAGGGTTTGGTGTTGTTACCCTGCTGTTTGTCTTGTTTGTTAATGCTTAGGATCTGAACATGGGGGATGCATTTGGAAAGCTTGCAGACAACACCAAGATTGGCGGAGTGGTGAAGGGAACAGCTCTCATCTAAACATCCATATTGGTGGGTTGGTGATGTGGGCATTAAAGTGGTGTGTATGTTACCATGGAGGAGGGTGGTCAAACTGTTATAGAGAATAAATAATGAATAATGACAGACTATGAAAGGTACATAAAGAAAGAAATCTCGGCGTATACATACTCAGGCCATAAAAGCAGCACTTCAAGTAGACAAGGAAGTAGATAACTCACATATGGCACGCTCTGCTTCACTGGCAGAGGTATAAAGCACAACAGCTAGGGTATAATCTTTGAAGTGTATAAAACACTGCTGAGGCCAAAGCTGGAGTAATTTTCACTGCCCTGGTCATCACGTTACAGGAAGGAAGAATTGCTCTTGAGAGAGTGAAAAGGGAGTTTTACGGGAATGTGGCCAGGTCTAAAACAGTATAACACTGAGGAGAGATTGGATAGGTCGAAATTATATTCCTCGGAACAAAGAAGGTCGATGGTGACTTGCCAGAAATGTACAAAATTACCTACAGAGGGAGATAGAGCAAAAAAAACGGAAAAAACTGGCTCCCGTCATGAAGAATTCTGGAAAAAGACGACATAAATTCAAGATGTGCCCTTAGGCTGATTGGTGGAACAAATTGTCCCTAAATTATTCTCCCCTCAATCTGGTTTCCAATGGGGGAACCATAAACATAGACATGGGTCAAGGGTGGAGGAGGAAACACACATTGTTAAGATGGCGGCGTGGGCTCGTTGGGCCGAAGGGCCTGTTTCCCGGGCTGTGTTGTTCTTTGTTCGATTTAACCATTAGACTCATGGAGCTGAATAAAAGTCAGAACACAGAACGATGCCCTGTGCCCCGTCTTATCCATGTCACCCCGATGATACACAGTTGCCCTTTCTAACTCCACTTCCCTTCACCTGGCCGAGAGCATCTCGGGGAAATATGGAAGAACTATCTTTACACAACATGATGTGGATGTCTAGCATTCTCTGGCTTTGTTTGTCCTGGAGGAATCGACACTATATTTGTAAAAAAAAAAGCTGACCTGGATCTGCATTGTATCTGCTGCAACTTACAATCTATAATTGTGTCTAACATTGCAGGAAGTGAAGACAGAATGGACACAGAGAGAGGAGACACAGCCATTCAAGGGAACATTGAGTCAGAGTATGTAGGTCTCCTTGTCCATGAACTGTGACAGCCGACCCAGTCAGGACATAAGGATCACAAGGACATAAGAACATAAGAAATAGGAGCAGGAGTCGGCCATCTAGCCCTTCGAGCCTGCCCCGCCAATCAATAAGATCATGGCTGATCTGAAGTGGATCAGTCCCACTTTCCCGCTTTCTCCCCTTAATTCCCCTGTCTATCAGAAACCTATCTACCCATGACTTAAATATATTCAGCGAGGCAGCCTCCACCACTTCAACGGGCAGAGAATTCCAGAGATTCACCACCCTTTGAGTGAAGAAGTTCCTCCTCAACTCCGTTGTAAACTGTCCCCCTCTTATCTTGAGGCTGTGCCCTCTTGTCCTGCTGTCCTTTCTAAACGGGAAGAATCTCTCTACCTCTACCCTATCCATCCCCTTCATTATCTTATACGTCTCTATAAGATCCCCCCTCATCCTTCTAAACTCTGATGAGTACAGACCCAGTCTATTCAAACTCCCTTCATAGGCCAACACCCTCATCTCCGGTATCAGCCTGGTGAACCTCCTCTGCACTCCTTCCGAGGCAGGAGCAGTAGACCATTCTGGTCTACAGCTGGTGTCACCATCAGTCGAGTTTATCATTGAACAAAATTTCACTGTCTGCACAACCTTCATATTTTTTTCCCCTGTGAGATGGTAAATGACCAGCCATTAACAGATTGAATTTTGGGGCAAGAAGATTGTTCACAACTATTTCATGGAGAAAGGTTTTCGCATACAACTCTCAAATAAGTGTGTTGTTTCAGGGGAATCTGACCCTGAGGTTTTTACTGTGAAGGGGGGGTGGGGTGGGGGGGAGGGTTAATGAATTTAATGCATTTTGCACACAGCACATATCACAAACATAACCCTTCCTCAAGGCTGATCTCCTCAAGCGCTTATACTGCTCCAGGCACCAATATCAATTCTTTATTCATGTTTTCCTCACTTGTTCGTGTCTTTCAATCTTTAACTTTCATTTCTCTAAAGACAGAGAGGCAAATCTGAATGTTGTTTTGCAGACATTGCGAACCTTACCTGTTTGTACGAACTGGACACCGTTAAACAGCTGCAGCTGGGTAGGTTGTGGCACCGGCTTCTTCCTCAGGAGGAGGCCAGTGGGGACAGCCAAGGCCACCCAGGTAACTTCAAGGAAGGAGATGGCGACGCTGCCGGAAGGGTTGTGGGTCGTGGTGGGACCCCTAAAGATTGTATTGTGACTGCAGCTGTCAGATTGAGTGTGAGTCCTGGTGGAGTCTGGGGGTTGCACCGTTACTGAAGTAGGGAGACCTGCAATCCGAACCGGAATCGGGAGTTTACATCGTGACCCATACTGAGACTCATGATGTATAAATACCCACGTGTATTTGTGTTCAGTGAGAAGCCCTGGTAATCCACAACAGCTCAGTGACTATCACTGTTTGCTGTGCAGACACATGGATTTGGGCCGGTGTCTGTGGGAGTTTGCGCATTCTCCCCGTGTCTGCGTGGGTTTCCTCCGGGTGCTCCGGTTTCCTCCCACACCCCAAAGATGAGCTCTTAGGCTGATTGGCAGGAATAAATTGTCCCTAAATTATTCTCCCCTCAATCTGATTTCCAATGTGGGTACCATAAACATAGACACGGGTCAAGGGAGGTGTAGGAAAAATACATTGTTAAGATGGCGGCGCGGGCTCGTTGGGCCGAATGGCCTGTTTCCCGTGCTGTGTTGTTCTTTGTTCTTTGTAACCACTGTTAGGGTCAGGTTTCTCCCAAAAGCTTTTGAAATAAAACTTACTGTATTTTGACTCACTAACAGAGGTGTTTTTTTTACCAACAACAACTGTACATTTCCTGAGACGATAGTATCTCATTCTCGATTAAGACATTTACTGTTAATTCCTTGTGGTACGTACCATTACGGGGAACGGTGCAAGTTCACAAGGCCAAACGCCATACATCTGCTCTGTAGCGATTACATGATTCTAGGTATCATTTAACACCATTGCTTATTGATCGGTAGAAATAAAACATCCTCCCCACATATCGTCACAGGGATTTACAACATGGAAACAGGTCCTTCGACTCATCTTGTCCGTGCTGCCCTTTTTTAACGACTATGCTAGTCTCAATTGTCCAACTATGGCCCAATACCTCTATAATTATCTTACATATGTAACTTTCTAAGTGTTTTTCTGAAGAGAAAATGTACCAACCTCTGCTGCTAACTCTGATCCAGACACTCACCGCCTGAAAAAATTGCCCCACTGGATGCTTTTGGATCTCCCCCCTCTCACCACAAGCCTGTGCCCTCTCTTTTTAGACTCCGCTATCTTTGTGGAAAGATGTTGGCCATCTAACTGATCTATGCCCATCATCATTGTGTAGACCTCTATCAGATCTCCCTAAGCCTCCTACACCCCAGAGCAACAAACAAATGCAGTCCACCCAGCCTCTGGTTTATAACTCAAACCATCAAGTCGCGGGAGCATAGAACATAGAACATAGAACATAGAACATTACAGCGCAGAACAGGCCCTTCGGCCCACGATGTTGCGCCGACCAGTTAAAAAACAATGACCAATATTTCCTGCACGTTTCCTAGTATAATAATATCATTTCTGTAATAGAGTGACCAGAACTATATAAAATATTCTGCAATTAGGCAATTGTATTTTATTGTTCTGTATTTATAATAAGACATCTCATAAAAGCAGGTTAAAGTCCAACAGGTAAATTCGGTAGCAAACTGTGTGGAGTTTGCACATTCCACTCGTGTCTGCGTGGGTTTCCTCCGGGTGCTCCGGTTTCCTCCCTCAGTCTAAAGATGCGCGGGTTAGGTTCATTGGCCGAGCTAAAATTACCCCTTAGTGTCCTCAGATGCGGAGGTTCGAGGGTCTAGTGGGTAAAATATGTAGGGAAATGGGGTTTGGGCCTGGATGGGTTTGTGGCCAGTGCAGACTCAATGGGCAGAATGACCTTTTTGTGAACTGCAGGGTTTCTATAATTCTATGATTCTATGAAACACCACCAGTTTTCGGGGTTCTGCCCCTACGTCAGGTGCGTGGGGAGTTCTGACCACAAACAGGGTGTAGAAAGGCACACACTCAGTTTGCAGAATACTGATCAGTCTTTACAGCGAATAAAGTCTTAAAGGTGCAGACAATGTGACGGGAGAGAGAGCATTCAGTATCGGTTAAAGGGATGTGTATTGTCTCCAGATAGATCAGTAAGTGAGAATTTGCAAGTCCAGGCAAGTCATGGGGGTTACAGATCGTGTGACATGAACCCAAGATCCTGGTTGAAACCATCTTCATGTGTGCGGAACTTGGCTATCAGGCTCTGCTCAGCGACTCTGCGCTGTCGTGTGTCGCGAAGGCCACCTTGGAGAATGCTGACCTGAACATCAGAGGCTGAATGCCCGTGACCAGTGAAGTTACAGGCTCAAAGGACTAGACGGCCGACTCCTGCTCCTATCTCTTATTTGTCAACAGGAAGAGAACAGTCTTGCCTGGTGTTTGTCAAGCGGTGTTCAGTCATCTATTGTTGTAGTGTCTGCATGGTCTCCCCAATGTACCATGCCTCGGGACATCCTTTCCTGCAGCGTATCAGGTAGACAACGTTGGCCGAGTTGCAAGAGTATGTACCGTGTACCTGGTGGATGGTATTCTCATGTGAGATGATGGTATCTGGCATGTCTTGCAGAGGTTGCTGTGGCAGGATTGTGTGGTGTTGTGGTCACTGTTCTCCTGAAGGCTGGGTAGTTTGCTGCGGACTATGGTCTGTTTGAGGTTGTGCGGTTGTTTGAAGGCAAGAAGTGGGGGTGTGGGGATGGCCCTGGCAAGATGTTCGCCTTCATCAATGATATGTTGAAGACTCCGGAGATTTCATGATTTCTCCGCTCCGGGGGAGTACTGGATGATGAAGGGTTCTCTGTCCACCGTGTCCCTTGTTTGTCTTCTGAGGAGGTTGGTGCGTTTCTTCACTGTGGCAGCCGGAACTGTTGATCGATGATTGAGTGTCACATCCTTTTCTTATGAGGACATCTTTCAACGTCTGGAGGTGTCTGTTGCCATCTTCCTCATCTGAGCAGATCCTGTGTATACGAAGGGCTTGTCCGAAGGAAATGGTTTCTTTAACGGGTTTAGGATGGAAGCTGGAGAAGTGGAGAATGGTGGGGTTATCCTTGAGCTTGCGGTACAGTGAGGCGTTGTGGTCCTTAATGAAGATGTGTGTGTCTAAGAATGCAACAAATTCGGGAGAATAGTCCATGGTGAGTCTGATGGTGGGATGGAACTTGTTAATGTCATCATATAGTTGTTTCAGTGACTGTTCACCATGAGTCCAAAGGAAGAAAATGTCATCGATGTATCTAATGTATAGCATCGGTTGAAGTTTCTGTGCATCTCGCCTATAAATCTCAGACTGGATCTGTGTCCCACACGTTCCCTCTTTTATTTAAACGGATAAATGCATTTTATTATCTATTGTGAATTTTTTTTTAGTTCTCGAATTATTTGTTTCGCAAATAAAGTTTAGCGTTCTCACCTAAACAGGTTTTTCTTGCATTGACTCAGACCATCACAGTTAATTGTATGGTTGTTCTTAATAACGTTAAATTACTTGCTGAAAAGTACAAAGTTCTGGGAAAGATGCAGTAACTCACAAATTTCAAATACTCTCACATACTTTCTCCCAGTTTCTTGTTTCTCCAGGTTAGAAGAGTGAGTTATCAGGTTGCGTATATTAAAGGGACAATGTTTAAACAAGGTGTGTGATCTGTTTTTCACAGTGAATGACGTGTGGCTGAAACTCACTTTCGGGGGAGAGATCGTAGAAGCAGATCAGATTATGACAGTGAATTTGGGGGATATTTTATTGAATGCATGAATGGGATGGACAGAGAGGGATATGGTCCCCGGAAGGGTAGGGGGCTTTAGTTCACACGGGCAGTACCGTGCTTACAGGCTCGGATGGCCAGCGGGCCTGTTACTGTGCTGTAATTCCCTTTGCTCTTTGTTCTTTGTTCTAAAGACGGCGACTGGGGGGGGATCTAATAGAGGTATATAAGATTATGAAGGGTATAGATAGAGTTAACAGTGATGAGCTATTTCCTATGTTAGAGACACACAGTACGAGGGGCCACGGGCTTAGGGTGATGGGGGAGAGGTATAACACAGATATTAGAGGGAGGTTTTTCACACAGAGGGTAGTGGGGGTATGGAATGCTCTGCCAAGTAAGGTGGTGGAGGCAAACACGCTGGAGTTGTTTAAGAGTAACTTAGACAGGCACATGAGTGGGTTGGAGATGGGAGGATATAGGAGATTGTTTTAAATAAGGGTCATTAGCATTGGGACGTCCCTGGTAATGTAAAAGTATGTGGAATGATACTAATGTTTTTCTCTTTTAATTCACAGGTATGAAGTCGGTCCGCCTTGTTGTCCAACGAGGGGCATACACGCGATGGGTCGTACTGGGGCTGCTCTTGAATGTTCGAGATTGGCCTAGTGCTTCATGTTGTTAGTGTGTGCCTAAACTGGACCAGATACTGGGCAAGACAACAGCTCAGTGACTATCACTGATTGCTGTGCAGACACATGGATTTGGGCCGGTGTCTGTGGGAGTTAGCGCATTCTCCCCGTGCTTGCGTGGGTTTTCTCCGGGTGCTCCGGTTTCCTCCCACACCCCAAAGATGCGCTATTCGGCTGATTGGAGGGAATAAATTGTCCCTAAATTAGTTTTCCCTCAATGTGGAATGCCATAAGCATGGACAAGGGTCATGGGTGGAGGGGGGACTGGTAATGTTAAAATGGCGGTGCAGGCTCGTTGGGCCGAAGGGCCTGTTTCCCGGGCTGTTTTTGTTCTTTGTTCTTTGTTCTAAATTCCGTTGACTCTGACAAGATAGAATGCACTGATACTGGCAGATAATCGGTTTATAAAGTGTGGGATAACATTTTATACCTTGAATTAATTACCTTTATTTGGGAAGCAGAATATCCTGTATGATCTGCTGTTTTATCTTCCAATATGCCTCATTATTTTCAAATCTCCAGGCATATTGGAACTCCGCATGACTTTGTCACTGTTAATAGTTAATAGTTAATAGAACATAGAACATTACAGTGCAGAACAGGCCCTTCGGCCCACGATGTTGATAACTTCTAATAAACCCATATCTGCTTCCTGCAGAGTTATTCCAAAATATATCAGTCGGCAACAACCAGTACTAAGTTCACTTTCGGAACTACTTCCCTCTTCAATGTCTGTTATTCTCCAAATTATTATTCTTGCCACCTCTACCTGAGTTACTGAGACACTTCCCGTGATATGAGGTGACACCTGGATATAACAATTGGTTTAAAATAAAGCTCAGTGTGTCAGCTACAATCCCCAGTCGGCACCATTCTGTCAAAACTGAATTGGTAACTCAACTCAGCGAAAATCAGTCGAACATTTATTTTTATAAAGCTGTTACTAAGTTTTGACGAACCTTTGCAATCAAATCAAATGCAATAGAATCTGCAGGGCTGCAACTTATATCAACATTTGAACTGATTTCATGAATTCTAATCAACAGCTGATCTCACTTTTATATAAATTCCTGTACCATCAGGATAACCATTTACAAAGTGATCGAGGTGATTGGAACAAATCTGCCACGGGTAATTTGATAATGAGCACTTTGGGCTTTTAGTCACAATTTTTTTTTCAAGTAATATGAACAGAATTCCATTCCTGATCTATGGCTGGCTATAGATTTTACTCAATGACATTGCACGCTATTATATATTCTCCCAGCCAACAATATGGCCCACATATAACAAGGAATGGGAAAAGGCAGGGTGCCGACTACTGCAGGATCAGAAAGCAATACTTTAAGTATTTGCAACATTTAGGGTGACACGGTGGCACAGTGGTTGGCACTGCTGCCCCATGGCGCTAGAGAAGTGTGTTCGAATCTCAACGTGGATGACTGTACACGTGGATTCTGCAGGTTTCTCCTGTATATGTGTGACTATTCTCCAGGTGCTGTGGTTTCCACCCCCAGTCCAAACAGGTGCAGGTTTAGTGCATTGACCGTTCTTATCTCTCCCTCAGTGTCCCTGAACAGGCGCCAGAATGTGGTGAACAAGGGATTTACACTCCATTGCAGTGTGAGTATCCAGCTACTTGTGACTGATAAAGAAGCTTCATATTTCGGTCAGATGGGCTAGCAGTACCCGATGAAAGATTATATGTACCAATTCGCGCACCTTTCTCACGTTATACAAGTGTTCATTGCAGACAGAATCCATCAGCATTTTTAACTGGGTTAACAGCCAGCCAAACCACACATTTTGGGAGCAAATATATTTTTAACGTAACTTTGTCCATTTTGCACCAAGACAGCTTAATGACTGCAGAGTTTCCCAAATAATTGCAAGCAGAAAGTGAAAGGTGAATATGACAGAATCACAGGTTGTAAACATAGAACATTGTCTGTCACAAAACTGCACTAAAACATTGGATTAATGTCTGAGTGTCCCTACATCATGGAAATAAATAAAGGCGTACACTTAATCATTAAAGCAGTGATTAGAAAGAGATAAAAACATACCAGAGACCCCGACACCAGCCAGGATGGGATAGTATATCTTTTCTATCTCCACAACTACTGCAAATATCATATAGACGTCCATCCCCTTGTCTCAGTTGTGAGCTGTTACTTCCTTCCCCTCTCCAGAATGATCGACACATTCAGTCTCTGGGATCACACTTTAACTGCAGTCTTTTATTGATGGATGAGGGAAACCTCCAGAGACACAATTCGTGTCCCGGGACACAGGAATTAATCACAGTCAGTGAACAAACACTTTTCATTTCCAATTTCCAAATACGCAAACACGTTGTACATTTTCTGTGATAACATCGTATGAAATAAGAAATAAAATTGTTCAGGGCAGCAAACATGCGGGCAGAATGCAGCTCTCGTAGTTTACAGCCTTCCCAGCAGATATAAACATAATAAAAACTCGTTTGTAATGTGAAATGTGGTGCGGCAGCATAGTGGTTAGCACTGCTGTCTGACAGTGTAAGGATCCCGAGGTCTGTTCTTGGGGTGTGTGTGTGTGTGTGTGTGTATCTGTGCGTGTGTGTGTTTATGTGTGTGTGTGTGTGTATGTATGTGTGTATGTTTGTGTGTGCATGTGTGTAGTGTGTGTATGTGTGTGTGTATGTGTGTGTGTTTGTGCGTGTGAGTGTGTTTGTGCGTGTGTGTGTATGTGTGTAAGTGTGTATGTGTGAGTGTGTGTGTGTATGTGTTTGTGTGTACGTGTGTGTGTATGTGTGTGAGTGAGTGTGTGTATGTGTGTTTGTGAGTGTGTGCGTGTGTGTGTGTTTGTGTGTATGTGTGTGTGTGTATGTGTGTTTGTGTGTGTGTGTGTTTATGCGTGTGTGTGTGTGTGTATGGGTTGTTTAAAAGAGATGGCAGGTCAAGTTTTTTTTTGCATATTGGGTGATAAATGATCGGAATGTTCTGCTTGAGGAGGTGGTGGAAACAAATTGTTATAACAGCATTGAAGAAACATTTGAATAGTTACATGAATAGACAGGGAATATCGGGATATGGACTACATCGAGTCAACAATGTGTTGGAGTGGAGAGGCATCTGTCTCGGTACAGACATGGTGAGCGGAATGACATCTTCCTGTGCCGTACCTCTCGCTGTTCTTTATCTGTTCCCTCCTCAGCTCCTGGAGCTCTATCAACTGTGAATGAACAGGGGAAAGGGGGCGATTCAATGAAGCTGAATCCACTCAGGCTGGAAGCCAATTGACTTGGGACAAGCTGTGCTGTGTAGCCATTGAATAACACTCGGCTGTCGCTGTCAACACACGAGTGATTGGCGATGGTAAACTGGCCTGGGTGAGATGACTGAAATGTTGATGAAACTAATTAGCATTTCGGTGACCCCATTCCTTCAAGAGTTCCATGAACTTACATGAAAAAAAACGATATCCATTCCAACATCTCCTATCACAATAAACCAATTACGATCAATGCACCATAATGTCCATATCAAATTCATCACTTTACATATTTGCAAACCATTTGTTGTGGGGAGGTAGATTTGGCTCATGTCGCTGTTATGTTCTTGTACTTGTAGAACCCGTCACCCTGGGGGAAAAATAAAGTTGGTCCACACAGATGGGATGTGGTTTAGACTATTATAGCAGAACAGCAACGGAGTCTGCCGCTGTATTTCCAGGAATAGACCGTGAGCTACTCTTACTGTGATAGAAAAAGAAAGGGATGTGTCCCAGTGACAGCAGGGATGGTGTGATGTTACAGAGAACAAAGATCAAAGAACAACACAGCACAGGAAACAGGCCCTTCGGCCCAACAAGCCCGCGCCGCCATTCTAACATTCACTGAACGCCTCATTCCAATCCTCCTTCTATCTATGACTTTTGTCTACACCTCTTGGACTCCACAATAAAAGGGTGCAAATTTAGAGAATTATATGTGCGCCAGATTGAGGGAGGTCTAATTTAAGGGCAATTTGTTAACACCAATCAGCCTAAAAGCACGTTTTTTTGGGGTGTGGGAGGAAACCGGAGCACCCGGAGAAAACCCACGCAAGCATGGGGAGAATGTGCAAACTCCCACAGACACCGACCCAAGTCGGAGATCCGACCCAGGACCGTGTATCTGCACAGCAAACAGTGATAGTCACCGAGCTGTCGTGTTACCCGTGTCATGTTCAGCTGCATTTTAACATCACTGGGATCGGATCTGACCTGAATGTAACAAAACAGAGCAGAGGGCCAAGGCTACTGAAGTTCGACACCTTCCAGAACAAAGCACCCACTTGATTGGCATCATATTCACAAAACATCCTGTCTCCCAACCAGCCACACTCAGCAACACCACTTTGTATAATCGACAAGATGCACTTAGCACTTCATAGAATGTGAATTCTCCACACAGACAGACAGGAATCATCTGGATCATACTCTCAGTGTGATCCATTCCTGTCAGATCCTCACATGATGTTGAAGACTGTGAGAGGTGATTGCAACTCATGTCCAGTCAGTTCTTTGTTCCATGTCAATTTTCAGAAGAACTATTAAATGAGCAATGTAAACAAATCGTATTACAAATCATATGGCTAGGATGGACATAGTCACACACACACACACACACACACACACACACTGCATTCCATAAAATTCCAACATTTATTCCTGTTGTTTTCTTTTCTGAAACAGATCAGGAAATTAGCAGATTAACTTGGCGTTTAGAAATTTCAAAGGCCATTCTGTAATCCAGAATATTTATCCTCCTGGAATGGAACCTTAGAGAGAATGTTCCATTCTCATCTCTCACAATTGTGCTGTCCGAATGACAGGACCGACACTGCACCGATAACAGCACCATGGTTTGGCTCTGGAGAATCTGTGTCTGGGGGCCCTTCCTCTTGACTCGAGCTGTTGACGAAATCTCAAGGCAGCATTTCCCAGCAGAGCCCTCCTGCTTATTCCCAGCCGCCACCATCCTTCAGCTGATGGATCAATGCCCCAACATGTGAAAAACAAAACAAATAGTCGGCACTGTGTGGGACACGGCAAGTCAGGTGATCTCGTTTCAAACGGCGAAATCTGAAGCAAATAATTTGACCGCATTGGGGAAGAAAAAATCATTAAAGGGAGTACCTGTCACATTTCTATAGCAGCAGAAAATGAGAGAATCTACAAAAGGGACTGATACACTTAAACCACTTCTCACAAATCTCTCTGCCACAGACAACATTTTCACCAACTGAGATTGTGGCTGAGGCAGATTCAACCATAAATTATAAACCTTGTGAATCTGATTGATTGGGATTCATTACCCTGGAGTCTGGTGGAGGCCAATTTAATTTGACGCATTTTTTTTCACATAATGAGTGATAATAATGGATGAACCAACATCCTGAGCCTGTGCAGGATCAGATTGGCTAAGAAACCAAGGAAAATCGACAAAGAGGTTTTGGCACAGAGAGGAAAGGAGTATAGAAAGCAAGAGCGAGAGTACAGTATTCTATCGAAGGAGAGAATTCAGGAGAGATACATGGACAAGTAGGCAGTTAGATATTTATTGTGCATGATCCTGTTAAGATACACAGAGGACACTGCCCAGAATGGTTGCTGTCATACAGCTCGATCCATCCTCATGTTGACCATAGCTCCCTTGTCCAGATTATGGGATGAAGTAGAAATGGTCGAGAGCTTCATGTTTTTGGGTGTCCAAATCACCAACAACCTGCCCCGGTCCCCACAAGCCGACACTATCGTTAAGAAAGTCCACCAAAACCTCTACTTTCTCAAGAGAGGAATGAAATTCGGCATTTCAGCGACGGTTTTCACCAGCTTTTGCAGATGCACCATGGTAAACATTCTTTCTTTTTGTATCACAGATTGGTCTGTCTCCTGCTCTGCCCAAGGTCGCATGCAACGAGAAAACATTGCGACTGTAGCTCAATCTGTCAGGCAAACCAGTCTCCCATCCCCTGACTCCGTCTGCACGTTCTCCTGCCTCGGAAAAGTGACCAGCAAATGTAAGGGACCCCCTCACATCCAGGACATTCTCATTTCCATTTCCTTGTGTCAAAAATAAAATAGATTTCGGTCACGTATCAAACGACTGATGAACAGCTTCTTCACTGCTGCCGTCAGACTCGAAAATGGAAATGCCCCACAAGAAGTTAATCTTTCTCTACAACCTCGCTATGACTATAACCCTACATTCTGCACTAACTCCTTTCCTTCTCTATGAACGGTCTGCTTTGTTTTAACAGCGCATAAGAAACAGCACCAATACATGTGGCAAGAATAAATCATATCCAAACAAATCAAAATTGCTACTGAGTTCGCGCCTCTAAACTGAAGTAAAGTTATTTTTCAGTCACAAATAAGGCTTACACTGCAATGACGTTACTGTGAAAATCCCCGAGTGTCACACTCTGGTGCCTGTTCGGGCGCATAGAGGGAGAATTTAACATGAGTCAGGCAACTAACCAGCACAGCTTACACATCGAGGGAGGAAACGAGAATCACACACAGATACGAAGAGAATGTGCAACACACACGCATACACAAACACACACACACACACACATGCTCACATACACACACACACACATACACAGACACGCACGCACATGCACACACGCACACGCACACACGCGCACACACACACGCATACACATGCACACATACCCACACACACATACACTCACAGAGACACACGCACACACACATGTGCATGCACACCCACACGCACACATGCATACACACACACGCACACACACACACACACACGCACGCACACACACCATTTAATGACCTCGGGGTCCTTACACTGTCAGACAGCAGTGCTAACCACTGTGTCGGGTGCCGCGCCGCATTTTACGTTACAAACAAACTTTTATGATTTTTTGTATACCTTCTGGGAAGGTTTCAACGATGAGAGCTACATCCTGATAACATGTTGATGCTTTGAACAACTTTAGTACTTATTTCATGCCACAGTCACAGAAAATTTGCAATGTATTTGCGCGTTTGGAAATTGGAGATTGGAAGTGTTTGTTCACTGACTGTGATTAATTCCTGTCTCCCGGGACACAAATTGTGTCTCTGGAGGCTTCCCTCATCCATCAATAAAAGACTGCAGTTAAAGTGTGATCCCAGAGACTGAATGTGTCGATTATTCTGGAGAGGGGAAGGAAGTAACAGCTCACAACTGAGACAAGGGGATGGACGATTATATGATATTTGCAGCAGTTGTGGCGATAGAGAAGATATACTATCCCATCCTGGCTGTTGTCGGGGTCTCTGGTATGTTGTTATCTCTTTAATGATTTTAATGATTATGTTTTTGCCTTTATTTATTTCCATGAAGTAGCGACACTCAGACATTAATCCAATGTTTTAGTGTTACTTTGTGACAGACAATGTTCTATGTTTACAACCTGCGATTTTTCTCATATTCAGACTTTCATTTTCTGATTGCAATGATTTGGAAAACTCCGCAGTCATTAAGTCGTCTTGGTGCAAAATGGTCAAAGTTAGGTTCCAACTGTACTTGCTCCCAAAGTTTGAGATATGTCTAGACATTTACCCATATAAAATGTTCATGGATTGTGTCTGCAAAGAACAATTACATAAAGTGAGAAAGGTGAGCAGATTAGAACATAGAAGTTTTTGCCGGGTCCTGCTCGCCCATCTGGCTGAAATATAAAGTTTCTTTTTTGGTCACAAGTAGGCTAACATTCATACTGCGGTGAAGATACTGTGTAAATCCCCGAGTCGCCTCATTCTGGCACCTGCTCAGTTGCACTGAGGGAGAAATATGAATGGTCAATGCATTCAACATGCACCTGTTTGGACTGGGGGGAGGAAACCACGGCACCTGGACAGTATTCACAGATATACAGGGAGAACGTGCAGAATCCACACAGACAGTAACCCACGGCAAGATTCGAACCTGTGTCCCTAACACTGTGGGTTCGCAACGTTAACCACTGTGTCACTGTCTCGCCCTCAGTGCCCTGAATACAGAATGCATTGTTTTCAGATCCAGCAGTCACCGGCACCCTGTCTTTTCCCATCCCTTGCTACGTACGAACCGTATCATTGGCTGGGAGAATAAGTAAGAGCGTGCAATGTCATTGAGGGAAATCTGTAGCCAGCCATATATCTGGAATGGGTTTCTACTCGTATCACTTGGATAAATAAATGTGATCAAAGCCTGAAGCGTGCATTAGCAAATTGTCTGTGGCAGATCAGTTCCGGTCACACTGCACGATCTGTAAATGATTATCTGGTGGTACATGATTTTACTGTTCATTAGAATTCATTACACCAATTAAAATGACAACAGAATTTGCAACTCCGCAGATTTTATCGTAGTTGATTTGATTGCAAATGGCAGTCAAATCTTTTTAACATCGATAATAACTAATGTTCGACTGATTCTCGCTGAGTTAGTTACCGTTTCAGTTTTGACAGAATGGTACCCGACTGAGGGGTACAGTTGACACACTGACCTTATTTAAACCGATTGTTCTGTCCAGCGGTCACATCATAGCGTGTGAACGATCTCAGTAACTCCAGTCAATGTTACAAGAATAATAATTTGGAGAATGACACTCTTTGAATTCACAGGTTTTAAGTCGGTCCGCCCTGTTGCCCAACGAGGGGCATACACGCGATGGGTCGTACTGGGGCTGCTCTTGGTTGCTCGAGATTGGCCCAGTGCTTCACGTCATTAGTGTGTGCCTAAACTGGACCAGATACTGGGCAAGACGACAGCTCAGTGACTATCACTGATTGCTGTGCAGACACATGGATTTGGGCCGGTGTCTGTGGGAGTTTGCGCATTCTCCCCGTGCTTGCGTGGGTTTTCTCCGGGTGCTCCGGTTTCCTCCCACACCCCAAAGATGTGCAATTAGGCTGATTGGTGTAACAAATTGTCCCTAAATTATTCTCCCCTTAATCTGTGATATTAACAGTGATAGTCACTGAGCTGTCGTGGTGCCCATCTGCTGGTCCAGTTTAAGCACACACAAACGACGCAAAGTACTAGGCTACTCTCGAAACATCCAAGAGCGGCCCACGCACGACCCACTGTGTGCATGCCCCTCGTTAGACAACAAGGTGGACCGACACACCTGTGGAGTAAAAGAGAAAAACATCAACACATGTAACAGTTGATTTCCAGGACGTCCCGAGGCTCTGATCCTTATTTAAAACTGTCGCCTAGAACCCTCCATCCCTATTTCACTCATGTGTCTATCTAAGTACACCTTAAACAAGTCCAGCGTGCCTGCCTCCACCACCTTACTTGGCAGTGCACTCCATACCCCCACAACCCTCTGTGTGAAAAACCTGCCTCTAGCAACCAAATTATACCTCACCCCCCTCACCCTAACCCCGTGGCCCTTCGTGATATTTGACTCCAATCTAGGGAAAAGCCTGCCACTGTTTACTCTATCTATACCCTTCATTATCTCATACACCTCTGTTAGATCCCCCCTCAATCTCCGTCTTTCTAAGGAAAACAGCCCCAATTTACCCAATTTTTCCTCATAACTCAGTCTTTCCATACCAGGCAGCATCCTGGTAAACCTCCTCTGCACTCTCTCCAGGGTCTCCACATCCTTCCGGTGGTAAGGTGACCAGAACTGGATGCAGTACTCCAAATGCGGGCGAACCAACGTTCTGTACAACTGAAGCATTAGACGCCAGCTCTTATACTCTATACCCCTTCCTATAAAGGCTAACATACCATAGGCTTTCTTTGCAACCTTCTCCACCTGTGTTGCCACCTTCAAAGGCTCGTGCACTTGCACTCCCAGGTCCCTCTGCATTTCTATACTCTTAATAGGTCTACCCTTTATCATGTAACTCCCCTCTACATTATTCCTTCCAAAATGCATCACCTCGCATTTATCTGGATTAAATTCCATCTGCCATTTATCTGCCCAATATACCAGCCTATCTATATCCTGTTGTGTTGCCTGACACTCCTCCTCATTATCCGCCAATCCTGCCATCTTTGTGTCATCTGCAAACTTGTTGATCTCACCACGTACGCCCTCTTCCAAGTCATTTATATATATTACGAAGAGAAGAGGTCCCAGTACTGAGCCCTGCGGCACACCACTGGTGACAGACCTCCAGCTAGAAAAGGACCCTTCCAGTATTACTCTCTGTCCCCTGTTACCAAGCCAGTTCTCAATCCATCTAGATACCTGTCCCTGTATCCCATGAGATTTAACCTTCTCCACCAGCCTACCATGAGGGACTTTGTCAAATGCCTTACTGAAATCCATATAGACGACATCAACGGCTCGTCCTTCGTCGACCGTTTTTGTCACCTCCTCAAAAAACTCTACCAGATTCGTAAGGCAAGACCTCCCCTTAACAAAGCCATGCTGCGTATTCCTAATCAGCTCTCAACGAATTTACGAGGATGCTCCCGGGACTCGGTGGTTTGAGTTATAAAGAGAAGCTGGATAGACTGGATTTTTTTTTGTTCTACAGCGTAGGAGGCTCAGAGGTGATCTCACAGAATTCTATAAGATAACGAAGGGCACAGATCAGCTCGATGGTCAACATCTTTTCCCAAAAGTAGAGGAGTCTAACACTAGACAGCATAAGTTTCAGGTGAGAGATCCAAAATGGTCCTGAGGCGTATTTTTTCAGACAGAGGGTGTTGAGTGTCTGGACTGGGCTGCCAGAGGTAGTAGCAGAGGCGGGTTTATTTTGTATTTTAAAAACATGTTTAGAAAGTTACATGGGTAAGATAAATACAGGAAGGGAACAGTCTTGCCTGGTGTTTGTCGAGCAATGTTCATTCATCCATTGTCGTAGCGTCTGCATGGTCTCCCCAATGTACCATGCTTTGGGACATCCTTTCCTGCAGCGTATCAGGTCATGATGTGGGTATGCCGGCGTTGGACTATCAGGTAGACAATGTTGGCTGAGTTGCAAGAGTATGTACCGTGTACCTGGTGGATGGTATTCTCACGTGTGATGATGGTATCCGTGTTGATGATCCGGCATGTCTTGCAGAGGTTGCTGTGACAGGGTTGTGTGGTGTCGTGGTCACTGTTCTCCTGAAGGCTGGGTAGTTTGCTGTGAACAATGGTCTGTTTGAGGTTGTGTGGTTGTCTGAAGGCAAGAAGTGGGGGTGTGGGAATGGCCTTGGCGAGATGTTCGTCTTCATCAATGATATGTTGAAGACTCCGGAGAAGATGTCGTAGCTTCTCCGCTCCGGGGAAGTACTGGACGACGAAGGGTACTCTGTCCACTGTGTCCCATGTTTGCCTTCTGAGGAGATCGGTGCGGTTTTTCGCTGTGGTGTGTCGGAACTTTCGATCTATGAGTCGAGCACCATATCCTGTTCTTATGAGGGCATCTTTCAGGGTCTGGAGGTGTCCGTCACGATTCTCCTCATCTGAGCAAATCCTGTGTATACGGAGGGCTTGTCCATAGGGGATGGCTTCTTTAACATGTTTAGGGTGGAAACTGGAGAAGTGGAGCATTGTGAGATTGTCTGTGGGCTTGCGGTACAGTGAGGTGCTGAGGTGACCGTCCTTAATGGAGATGCGTGTCCAAGAATGCAACTGATTCTGGGGAATAGTCCATGGTGAGTTTGACGGTGGGGTGGAATTTGTTGATATCATCATATAGTTGTTTCAGTGATTGTTCACCATGAGGCCAAAGGAAGAAAATGTCATCGATGTATCTAGTGTATAGCATCGGTTGAAGATTCTGTGCGGTGAAGAAGTCTTGTTCGAACCTGTGCATGAAGATCTTGGCATATTGAGGTGGGAATTTGGTCCCCATGGCTGTTCCGTGTGTCTGGATGAAAAACTGGCTGTTAAAAGTGAAGACATTGTGGTCCAGGATAAAGCGGATGAGTTCGAATCATAGAACCCTACAGTGCAGAAAGAGGCCGTTCGGCCCATCGAGTCTGCACCGAACACAATCCCACCCAGGCCCTACCCCCATTTCCCTACATATTATAACCACTAATCCCTCTAACCTACACATCCCTGAACACTAAGGGACAATTTCTTACACGGCCAATCATCCTAACCCGCACATATTTGGACTGTGGGCAGAAAGTAGAGCACCCGGAGGAAACCCATGCAGACACGGGGAGAATGTGCAAACTCCACACAGACAGTGACCCGAGCCAGGAATCGAACCCAGGATCCTGGAGCTGTGAAGCAGCAGTGCTAACCACTATGCTACCGTGCCGTTGTAGAATTGCATCTGGAAACTGGCAGTTGATGGCGTTGAGTACTGAGGCAGTTGCAGCAATGCCATCGTTGTGGGGGATGTTGGTGTAGAGCGCCGAGACATCCATTGTGACGAGGAGTGTCCCTGGTTCAACTATTCCATGTGTGCTGAGTTTCCGAAGAAAGTCACGACAAAACCTGGGGTTTCTTTGTACAATGGGTTTCAGGATGTCCTTGATGTAGCCGGAGAGGCTCTTACACAGGGTCCCATTGCCCGTTACGATGGGATGGCCGGGTGTGTTTGCCTTGTGTATCTTTTGGAGTTAGTAGAGGTCTCGAACACGGGGAGTGTGTGTGATGAGAGCTTGGAGGGTGTGCTGAAGGTGGCCTTCACAACACACGACAGTGTAGAGTCGCTGAGCAGAGACTGACAACCAAGTTCCGCACACATGTGGATAGCCTCAACCAGGATCTTGGGTTCATGTCACACTATCTGTAACCCCCATGACTTGCCTGGGCTTGTAAAATCTCACTAACTGTCCTGTCTGGAGACAATACCCATCTCGTTAACCTGTGCTAGTGCTATCTCCACTCACATTGTCTGCACATTTCAGACTAGGATAGCAGGTTAGCTGTAAAGATTTGCATTCTAATCAGTATTCTGTAAACTGTGTGTGTCTTTCTATGCCTTTCTCGGATCAGAACCTTCCACACACCTGACAAAAGAACACCGTTTCCAAAAGCTCGTGGCATTACTATCGAATAAAGGGTTGGAATTAAACCTGACTTCTTACGATATCTGTGTACACAGGGCACCCAATGGTCTGCCTTCAAACCCACTGTTTGTCACATCCTGAAAGACTTCAATCAAATGTGTGAGGCAAGATCTTCCTTCAAAAATCCACACTGATCATCTTTGACTAGTCTATATCTTGTGACGGGACAGTCATTCCAAGTTTTGGGGTTGTTTCTACTAATTTGCCCAACACCAATGTAAATCTGCCTGGGTGATAATTGTCTGCCACTGAATTTCATCCTTGGTTAAACAATGGAACCAGGTTTGCATTTCCTCAGTCCTCCCTCACCTCCCCTGTATCTAGTCCAATTTGGGAGCATGGTGGCACAGTGGTGAGCACTGCTGCCTCACAGTGCCAGGGACCCAGGTTCAATTCTGTCTGAGGTCATTGTCTTTGTGGAGTTTTCACTTTCTCTTCTTGTCTGCATGGATTTCCTCCGGGTGCCCCCACAGTCCAAAAGACGTGTTAACCAGGTACAGTGGCCATGCTAAATTCTCCCTCAGTGAACGTGAGCAGGTGCCGGTGTGTGGGGACCAGGGTAAATTCACTCTACATTAATCACAGCGGTAATGGTTTGCTCACATTCTTCTTCCTCATTTTGAAGCTTTCGTTTCTTTGCAGTTAACTTGGTGACGATCATGATATTTTCTCGGGGAAAATGTGGACTGTCCGGTTCAACCACACGCTACCTGGTGGCCATGGCAACAGCAGATCTATTGGTAGTAATCCTGGACCTGATTTTGAGGCAGATTCCCATTGCGTATGAACTATCGTTTGTGCAACTCATCCCCGTGTGTAACATTCACGCTGTGCTGCTTTACGCAGTTACTGACTGTACCGTCTGGTTCACCGTCACCTTCACCTTTGATCGATTTGTGTTAATATGTTGTCAGAAGCTGAGAAGTAAATACTGCACCAAGAGAATGGCGGCCTTGGTGCTGGGGACAGTGACCATTCTGTGCAGTTTAAAGGACACCACATGGTACTTTATGTTGACCAATTGGTACTGGTTGAATAACAACCCATGGTTTTGTTACATGAATGTTCTCATGATGCTCTCAGATGTGTGGGGAGCTATCGAGATATTCCATAGTATCTTCACGCCAGGGATCCCATTTGTTCTGATTCTACTTCTCAACTTTTTAACAGTCAGGCACATTTTAGCGAGCAACAGAACCCGCAGGAGACTACGGACGGTGAGCAAAGGGGATAATCACAAGGACCAAGAAATGGATAGTCGACAGAAATCCATAGTTTTGTTATTTGCTTTATCGGGAAACTTCATAATCCTGTGGTCTGTCTTCATGATATATTCAATGTGGCAGCGACTTTTTAATCTTGGCTTTGATTCTGTGTACATTCCTCCTTTCATACTTGAAATAGGCTTCATGTTGCAGCTCCTGAGTTGCTGCACAAACGCGTGCATTTACGCCGTCACGCAGAGGAATTTCCGGCAACAGTTGAAAAATATATTAAATGTTCCCTTTTCTGGTGTAGTGCAACATGTTAAATGTTAAAAATATAATCAATCATAATAAGCTTTCTCTCTGTAATCCAAAAAAAGGGCTTTCATTTTCAGTTGTAACAATGTCCCACCCTGGTCTATTAAAACCTGACAGGACCTCAAAATTCTGGAATTGGCCATTGTTCTTATGCAAGTGACACACAGTCACTAGTGGAAGAAAATTTACCATCACACAACAGTGTAGAAAATATGAAAACAATTAATTGGATTAACTGACTGGAGTGATTTGTAGTGAGGCACTAAACGAACCCCATGAAACAGAGAGACATTTTACATTGGATCTGAACAAGGGGAGACCATGTCTTCCAAGTCACTGATATTACAATGCATTCAAATTTGTGTTTGATACGTGGACACCAGAAGCGGATACGCCTAATGGACGTTGGCCTTTCAAAAACTCTGGACAGAGATGGAGACAGCGGCTTGAAGGGAAGGACACATTTTCAAATGCAGAACGTCAGATAAATAAACCTCGTCCATGCCAACTCTCAGTCTGATGGGTTCATTGGCAGAATGAGATCCCTGCCTCTGAGACTTCCAAATCTGCATCTTCTCAGACGGAAGACTCATCAAGAAGAGCCCACATCCAAGCAGCAGAATCTCAGAGAAAGACACTTATTCCCTTGCACATTCCGGTCTCCATCTTCACTGAAGGGAATGGAGAGGCACTGTTCCCTCCCAACTCAAAGCAGCATCGAGATTGATTATTACAGCTAAGCGTAGTTCCACCCAGTCATATCAACTACCAATCAATCAGTCTCATCAAAAGCGAATCTGCAAGAAAAAAATGTCTGGGGACCCAGGAAAACAGCAGAACACCAAGAGTCCAGGTTAAAGCAAGCAGTTACAAACTGTTGTTCCATTTTGGAAGATGATGTGGGCGCTGGCACCTCAGAGAAGTGCAGTCGGACCCACTGTCCAGCTATAGGAACTCGGCTGGTGCAGAGGTGACTTGTACACGAGGGATAGGTTACACCTGAACTGGGAGGGAGAAAATACACTGGTGGGGAAATCTTGTAAAGTGACTTGGGATTAACAAAGAACAAAATCAGCCCGGCAAACAGGCCCTTCGGCCCAACGAGCCCACGCTGCCATCTCAACACCATCTCTCTACCCACGACCCCTATCTAATGTTTTATGGCCATCCAGATTGAGGGAAAACTGATTTCGGGACAATTTATTCCTGCCAATCAGCCTAACAGCACATCTTTGGGGTGTGGGAGGAAACCGGAGCACCCGGAGAAAACCCACGCAAGCACGGGGAGAATGCACAAACTCCCACAGACACCGGCCCAAATCCATGTGTCTGCACAGCAATCAGTGATAGTCACTGAGCTGTCGTCTTGCCCAGTATCTGGTCCAGTTTAGGCACACACTAACGACATGAAGCACTAGGCCAATCTCGAACAACCAAGAGCAGCCCCAGTACGACCCATCGCGTGTATGTCCCTCGTTGGACACGAGGTGGACCGACTTAAAACCTGTGAATGAAAAGAGAAAAACATTATCATCATACTATACCCATTTACATTACTAGGGACGCCCCAATGCTAATGACCCTTATTTAAAACAATCTCCTATATCCACCCATCTCCAACTCAGTCATGTGCCTGTCTAAGTTACTCTTAAAGGGCTCAAGTGTGTTTGCCTCCACCACCTTACTTGGCAGAGCATTCCATACCCCCACTACCCTCTGTGTGAAAAACCTCCCTCTAATATCTGTGTTGTACCTCTCCCCCCTCACCTTAAGTCCATGGCCCCTTGTCCTGTGTGTCTCTATTATAGGAAATAGCTTACCTCTGTTTACTCTATCTATACCCTTCATAATCTTATATACCTCTATTAGATCCCCCCTCAGTCGCCGTCTTTCAAGGGAAAACAGCCCCAATTTCTTCAATCTTTCCTCATACCCCAGTCCTTCCATACCAGGCAGCATCCTGGTAAACCTCCTCTGCACTCTCTCCAGGGTCTCCACGTCCTTCGGGTAGTAAGGCGACCAGAACTGGACGCAGTACTCCAAATGTGGCCTAACCAACGTTCTGTACAACTGCAACATTAGACTCCAGCTCTTATATTCTATACCCCTTCCTATAAAGGCTAACATACCATAGGCTTTCTTCACCGCACTCTCCACTTGCACTGCCACCTTCAATCACTTGTGCACTTGCACCCCCAGGTCTCGCTGTGATTCTATACTCCTTACGGGCTTACCCTTTATCATATAACTTCCCCCTACATTATTCCGGCCAAAATGCATCACCTCACATTTATCAGGATTAAACTCCATTTGCCATGTATCTGCCCAATATACCAGCCTATCAATATCCCGTTGTATTGCCAGACACTGCTCCTCACTGCCTGCCAATCCAGCCATCTTGGTGTCATCAGCAAATTTGCTGATCACACCACCTACTCCCTCTTCCAAATCATTTATATACACTACAAAGAGAAGAGGTCCCAGTACCGAGCCCTGCGGCACACCACTAGTGACAGACCTCCAGCTAGAAAAGGACCCTCCACTACTACTCTCTGACTCCTCTTTGCAAGCCGGATGTTTCTGGATGAGTAATATCACTCCGCCATCTCCTCTCCATGCCGGGAGATGACTGATATGCCACTCACTAATGCCTGGAATAATACAGATTCATAGAAAGTGAGATATTGAAATTATTTAAGCTTGAAGGAAGTGAATGAAAGGGATGTGGAGAATCATAGTTTCCCAATATTGCAGAATGAGGCCATTCAGTCCATCCAGTTTTCACCGACTACAATCCCACCAGGCCCTATTCCAGACCCCCTCCCTCACATATTTACCCCGACAATCCCATGGCAGGAGGGGAAATTTGGTACGGCCAATCCACCAAACCGGCAGACCTTTGGACAGTGGGAGGAGACCAGAGCACCCAGGGGAAATGCAGGGAGACCCAGGGGAGGACAGGTAAACTCCACACAGACAGTGAGGTGAGATCACTATCGGAACCGGGCCCCTGACGCTGTGAGGCAGCAGCGCCAACCACTGAGCGACCGTGCCACCCACAATGGGCAAGCCAATGTGGCTGAATTTCTGGAATATTCCACACTGGGTGTCCAGCACAAAGACGAGAATGTTAAAGTCCATGTGCTCTCACATTCAGCATCATGTCCATCACTAAAGACAAGGTGGTGGCTGCAGATGTATTGGGGTGAGTTGAGTGTTTACAGCAGAATTTTGGATGATGTATATTCAGTGATGGTCTGGTAACTGAGAGAGCGGACGGGAGATTGTTTCCCTGTGACAGACGATTCTGAGTTTAATCAGAGTCGCGTGCGAGGGATCATGAAGCATCTCGGCTCAGTTAGAACTGTCCATACAATCCCATCGAGCAAAAGGAGCTTACTCAGGCATCGAGTCTGCACCAGCCACATTCCCACCCAGGCTCTCCCCCCGATAACTCCCATACATTTAACCTGCTTGCCCCCCCCGCCCCCCCCCCCGACACTTCAGCGAAATTTAACACGGCCAAAACACCTGATCCACACATCATTGGAGTGGGAGAGGGAACTAGACCCACCCAGAGGAAACCCAGGCAGACACGGGGAGAACGTGCAAACTCTGCACAGACTGTGACCCAAGCCGGGAATCGAACCTGTGTCCCTGGAGCCGTGAAGCAGCAATTCTAACCACGGTGCCATCGTGCATCCCTCTGGGATGGCAGCGGGCAGGATTAGAGATCAAGAGGATATGAGTGAATGTGCAGCGCATATTCCAAAGGAGCAGCAAGACTGCCAGCAGTTTGGTTCAGCTGCATGGTTTAGCCAGAGAGGGAGCTGGAATGGATGGATATCAGGACGGTTTTTGGACAGGTACCACCACCAATTGCAACATTTCAGTGTTAAAAAAACAGCAATGCAACGCAAAATGCACGACTATATAATTAACAGCTGCACGGATGGACTTACAGGGGACACTAACGATAGCCAGAATGGGATAGTAACCAGTCTGAACAATGTGAAGTATATACTCGATCCTCCAATACCATGGCAACCAGTCATTCCTTCCAAACAGCATGGAGAGCGCCCACGATAAACTCCTGTCCAGTGAGCCATCGTTCCAGTGTATTGTTCTCAGATTCTGATCCATTTGCTGGAAAATATCCATCTATTTTCTTCTCAGATTCTGATCCCTTGCTCTCCCATTCCAATCGCTTCTATCAGATTCTGATCACTCCTCTCGCTGTTTGTGGAGTCTCCGATTCTTTGGAATATCGGTGTCGATGTCCCCCCGCTGAACCCCTGCTCTAACTCACTGAAAGGAACCCCTTCATAATCAAAAGGGGGGGAACCCCCCAGGGACACAGTTACTGTCCGTGGAGAGTGACATTACTCACAGTCACTAAACAAACATGCCCAGTTAATGCCTTTGGATCCAAAGCTTTGTAATGTCAAACAAAGTGGAACATTTTACATGAGTTCTGACACCTTAACCCTGCTTCTATTTCCACAAACCTAACAACTGATTTCTGTTTTATTTCGGATTTTTGATTTAAACGGCAGATTCCTTCCCTGAGATATTTTCCTTCGTCTGGACGGGAAGTATTTTGGGTTTGCTCCGGGAAGGGACTGGCTGCACTTTTTCAACGTGCCTCAGATATTCGTGAGCTGTCATGTGATTGGACTGTTTTAAATATTAAAAATAACTCTGTTTAAAGTAGACGGCTTAAATTCTGATGTTGCAGTCACGTTAGCAGAATGTCCGTGAAGACAGCGGTTGCTTCTAAACTCTGCATTTTTTTTAAGTAAAAGTTTATTTATCAGTCGCAATCAGGCTTACATTAACACTGCAATGAAGTTTCTGTGAAAATCCTCTCATCACCACATTCCAGCGCCTGCTCGGGTACACTGGGGGAGAATTTAGCGTGACCAATGCAGCTAGCCCCCCCGTCTTTCGGACTCTGGGGGGGGAACCCGAGCACCCAGAGGAAACCAATGAGGACGGGGTAGGGGGGAGAGTACGTGCAAACTCCACACAGAGAGTTTCCCAAGCTGCAAATCGAACCTGTGTCCCTGGATCCCTGACACAGCAGTGAGAACCGCTGTGCCACCATGCATGAGTTGGCATGGGCGGATGGTTTTGAGTTTTAAGTGGACGAGCCTTATTGTTACGCTCACCGAAATGACATCTGCCAAAGATGATGTGGTTCATTGATTTAGTATCACGATATGTGTCCATGCTAGTTCAGTCTGCCTGTCGCTGTACCTCTGTGTTTCTGTCTCACTGTCTCTCCATGTTTGCTCGATTTGCCGCTGACTTTCTTTGCCGTTACCTCTCACTGAATTTCCCAAAACCTTCTCTGGTCTTGATCGCTCTCTCTTTTCCCCGACCTCAATACTGATTTCAAAGATTGATTTTACATGATGTTGTCATTGGTATGTCACGTGAGTGTAACACTTTTTCATATATAACTATGTGACTTTCACCTACAGCTATGCCACCGGGGGGTGGGGCTCTGTTCTGGCTGTCAGGTGATAGGGATTCAGGTTTTGTTTGTTACATTCATGAGATTTTTTTTGTCCTTCCTTTAGGGTTTTAGTTTTGCTTTGGAGGAGTGTGCTTTTGGAAGAAATTTAGCAGCAAGCTCATAATCAATCTATCTCTTTCCATGTTCTTTTTATTTAGTCCTGAAACTGGTATCAGTTACCTTATAGAACATAGAACATAGAACACTACAGCACAAACAGGCCCTTCGGCCCACAAGTTGCTCCGATCACATCAATACCTACCAAACCAGAGAACAATCTGTAACTCCCAATCCCATTAGATCCCATATACTCATCCAGAAGTCTTTTAAAAGACCCCAGCGAGTTCGCCTCTACCACCACCGATGGCAGCCGATTCCACTCACTCACCACCCTCTGAGTGAAAACCTTACCCCTAACATCTCCTCTGTACCTGCTCCCCAGCACCTTAAACCTGTGTCCTCTCGTAACGACCATTTCAGCTCTGGGAAATAGCGTCCGAGAATCCACCCTATCTATTCCTCTCAACATTTTATAAACCTCTATCAGGTCGCCTCTCAACCTTCGTCTCTCCAGGGAGAAGAGACCGAGCTCCCTCAACCTATCTTCATAAGGCATGCCTCCCAATCCAGGCAACATCCTTGTAAATCTCCTCTGCACCCTCTCAATAGCTTCCACATCCTTCCTGTCGGAAGGCGACCAGAACTGCGCACAGTACTCCAAGTGGGGTCTGACAAGGGTCTTATAAAGTTGCAGCATTACCTCCCGACTCCTAAACTCAATCCCTCGATTAATGAAGGCCAGTACACCATACGCCTTCTTAACCACATCCTCCACCTGCGAGGCTGATTTAAGAGTCCTCTGGACCCGGACCCCAAGATCCTTCTGCTCCTCAACACTACTCAGACGTTTGCTATCGCCAGCTCTTGTCAAAGCTGACTTGGAAGGGAGAATGTGGATAGGAATCTGCCTCCTTCATCTACTGACGGTTCTGTGGTCTGTACAGTGTGTGGTCCACATTATTGGTTAAGGCACGAACATTACTTGGATCCCAAGTAGTGAATGCACAGTTCAACAATCGGGTGGGTTCCCAACATTTGATCTCTGCTTTCACCTGAGGCCCTATCTCTGCACATAAGAGGTAAGGCTATCGGGATGATTTCACCTACACCCAGCTCACGCATGCCAATCTGCTCCCTACATTTCACTGGCATTTCTGCCGTCTGTACTCCATCGAGTTTCAGGTCCAAGCTTTTGATTGAGGCAAAGTCCTAGATTTTTTGATCACTAGCCATGATAGCTGTTCTCAGTAATCTTATCGGTGTATGTTACATCAGAAATGCACCATTGGAAATGTTTTGGAGTGTGGTTTACAAATTGCACGACTTGTGAAAACAAAAACAAAACTATGGCAAACACTCGGGGAAGACAGACATTGTCCAGATTGCACCCTTCAGCAGTCTGTTTAGAAATTTGGCTTTTCATGTCCACAGATGTGTGGGTTAAGTTGATTACCGATGCTCAATTGACACGGGTGTCTGGGAATTAACAGGTTAAATATGTGGTGTTATGGGAATAGGACCACAGCGGGATTCTTCGTTGTTGCAAACTCAATGGGCCGAATGGCCTCAAAGAACCAAGAACAACACAGCACGGGAAACAGGCCCTTCGGCCCAACGAGCCCACGCCGCCATTTTAACATTGTGAGTGCCCTCCTCTACACATGACCCTTGTCTACGCCTATTGGGGAAGGTTGAGGGGAGACTAATTTAGGGATAATTTGTTACACCAATCAGCCTCAGAGCACATCTTTGGGGTGTGGGAGGAAACCAGACCACCCAGAGAAAACCCACACAATCACGGGGAGAATGTGCAAACTCCCGCAGACACCGGCCCAAATCCATGTGTCTGCACAGCAAACAGTGATAGTCACTGAGCTGTCGTGTTGCCCGTCAGATGGTTCAGTTTAAGCGTACACTAACAACGTGAAGCACTAGGCAACTCTCAAAGCAACATCCAAGAGCAGCCCTCGCACGACCCACCGCGTGGATGCCCCTTGTTGGAGAACAAGGCGGACCGAGGACTCCATCTGCACTTGCAGGGATTCTACGACTCTCTGATTCTACCAGACAAAGAGAGTTCCTCAGCCATTTATTTATTTGTTGTACAGTCAGTTATTTTTTCAGCATTTGTAACAACCTTTCTTCCAACCAGGACATCATATGGAACAGCTGCCTCCTAATATTCCTGTTACCTCTTTGTTTTTTTACTTCCATTTCTACCTATCCATCTCCCTCATTCCTCTCTCTCCCTCCCTAAACACCCGTGGCCAGGTGTCCCTGCAAACCTCTGGACCTTGGGTGGGCTGCCTCAAAGGCACGTCTTCCTTTTCTCGTTTACGTTCAACTCTCCCAGTTGCGCTCTCGCCAGTTCCTTTCACACTTGCAACAAGACGTCATCATTAATGCAGTCCCAATCCTCTTGAAGGAAACTGTCATTTACCGCCTTAAATTATATCTGTACGTTGACATTTTGTACAAGGAACCCAGATAACTCTGAACGCACACACACAACTAAATGTTTCACAAGAACAGTCACTATATTTCTGTTTCCTGTTCATATGAAAGAGAAAACAAGCTATGATCTGTGGAATTAAACCACAAATGCATATTGAAGGAAATGTTTAATTCTGAAGTCATTAATTTCAGAATTGTTCACTGTCTTTTATTTTTTCTTGAGAAATAAAGCAAAAATAACCCCAAAATGCTATCACTCAGCTTCAACTCAGGTGGCATGGTGGCACAATTGTTAGCACGACTGCCTCACAGCGTCAAGGACCCGGGTTCTCATCATGGGTTTTTCCACTCTCTCTGCTGAGATTGCCTGCTCTCTCCGTGTCTGCCTGAGTTACTCTGGGTGCTCCAGGTTCCACCCATAGTCTGAACTGGCCACGCATAATTGTCACTCAGCGCATCTGAGCAGCCGCTGGGGTGCGGTGCCTGGGTATTTTCACAGTTACATCATTGTAGTGTCAGCATAAGCCTTTTTGTGACTCAAAATAAACTTTAAACTAGTAAAGTTTGCGACATAATGCTTTTATTGCACATTTTTTATTTCAATGATTATCAGCATTTATGGTATGGATTATGTTGGCTTGTATCATTTCTATGTCTTTTTTTATTTCACTATCATTACGAGCTCATGGTCAGATTAGACTTTTCATCTTGCATTCATGCATGCTGACAAATTTTGCAATGGAATTTTTCCCCTCTTCCAACATCCCAACAACAGCGTCCTGTTGGTCACCCAAGGCTGGAAGGAGGTCAGTTACTGCGGTTCCGTGCCAGACACACATTTTAGCTCAGTTCCCCATCTCTGAATCATACTCTCTCTCTCTGAGCTCTTAATCCCTCAGAAACAACGGAATATTCAATATTACTCAAGACAGGGAACCCCAACAGAAACTAATAAAAGCTTTTCTATGGAAGTGGGATAATCATCAGATAACGGAAGTGGCTCCAATTGGTGGAGAGATGGGCAGTGTTACTGGCGAAGGGAGACAGATTTACGGAACTGGGTGTTCTGGGTGGGATCCTTCTCCACTCAGTGGAGGTCCGGACGGGGGAACGGGCTGACAGGTGACGGTTGATGTGTGACCGGCTGAGTGTGCACCCAGTCAATTCACTGGAATGATACACAGAGGCTTCTGGTTTCTGTGGCTGGGTTTGGTGGAGTGAGATCCCACCCCATTGAAGAGATGGTCATGGGGGTGGGGGGGGGATTGATTACACAGGGACAACGGTCTGGGGCTAGTTGTGCCGCGTTGAGCTTTCTTTCCAATTGCTGGAATGTGAGAGAGATCGGCGAATTGAATGGCACCATTGATCTGGGCTGGACTTCCTCAAGTTTGGTCCCAATCTGGATGGCGGATGCATGGACAGATGGATTGGTTAATGACAGACACAGTTGTGGAATTATGTGCATTTGGCCTTTGGTCCCTCTCATTCCGATGAGGGGAATGGTTGATGGGAGCCTCTGTTCTTCAGCTGTGTGCACTGGAGTGTGATCCCTCTCTATTCGGTGGGTGGATGGACAGACAGATTGGGTTGGGTAAGATATTGTTGCGGAGATGGGTCTGCTAGAATTTGGTCCCCCCTCCATTCGGCTTACTGGCTTGTGATTCTTCCCATTTGCAGTAGGCAGGAGAAAGGGACTGGTTAACATGATTCGGATATTGTTATACTGGGTGTGACATGGTGATCTTCTCCAATCAGTAGACAGTTGGATGTGAGGACAGCTTAATGATGTTCTGGGAAGCATTTGTCAGGGTGTGTTGGCTCTCAAACTGTTGGTGGGACTTTAAGCAAACGAATGTCAAGTTTGACAAGCAACTGCTTCCTTAGCAAACAAATAAATAGATTGTGTTGCCGTGATAATAGACCAGTCCGATTCTGCTGCATGGGTAGAAGATCCAATCATTTTCTTTTTCTCCCAGAGTGATTCAGCCATTGTTAACACACCGACCTGGATTTAATGCAACAGTGATACTGTTTGCCTCTCTGTTTCAACAGTGACATCTCCACTCTGGAAGCATGACAACGAGTCTCAGACAGTAATCCCCAAACATTTTAAATGTGAAATAAAATGGCAAAATGTTCAGAACACAAAGCAATTTAGTTCTTCTTATCGTTGAAAGAATCGAAGAATCAAATTAAAGGGAAATTTCAACACATTCTTGAACTGCTTTCTGAAGTTAGTCTGTGTCACAGTGTAAATAGCAGTGTTTGTGCAGCAACTCAGGAGCTGCAGCATGATGCCTAAGTCCTGAACATACATTTCTATCCACACAGAGCACCAACGCAACCAATAAAACCTCCACCACATAGAAAAAAACATTAATGTTGACCATAGCAGGATAAAGTTTGCTGAGATAACAAACAACAAGATGATAGATTTCCTTCGACTCGCCATCTCTGGATCCCTGGGAGTTTCCCTGCCATTCTGTGCCCGCAATCTCTTGCGGGCTTTGCCGCTCACTAAAATGTATTTGCCAGTGAAAACATTGAGCAGTATAATCAGCACAAATGGCAGACATGGATTCTGAATGGTGTGGAACAATTCGAGTGATCCCCAGATCCTCGAACTATACACATAGACTTCTACCTGACAAAACCAGGGATTGTTGCTCAACCAATACGAACCCATAAACATGAAATACCAGAAAATGTTCTTCAAACAGCTCAGCACAGTCACAGTTCCCAGGACCGCAATCGCCATTTTCTCAGTGCAATGTTTACTTTTCAGCTTCTGGCAACAAATGGCCACAAATCGATCAAAGGTGAAAGTGACAGTGAACCAGACAGAACAATCAGTGGCTGCATAAAGCAAAACAGCGTGGATATTGCACACGAGTTTAGCAGACCTCAAGAAATCAAACTGTTCGTTATAAACAATTGGAATTTGTCTCAATATCAGGTCTAGGATTATGACCATTAGATCCGCCACTGCCATAGAAACGAGGTAACATGTGACACATTTGGAAAGACCACATTTCTTCCGGATTAGAATCGCAATGGTGACTATGTTAACTGCAAAGAAAAGGAAAAAAGTAAATAAATCATGCAAAACAGGCTGTGGAAAAAAGAACAAATTGAATCGGAGATTATTGAATATTACAAATCTAATTTCCCTTTCTACAGTGTTTTGAACTTGGATTTCCTGAAATAACAGACAAACACTGGTGTGCAGCAGAGAAAGAGAGAAGTGAGAGAAGCAAAACAAACACTGCAACTGGGGAGAGAACAAGCCAAGCAATTGGGGAACAGGGCTATTGTGGCAGAGTTGGATTTGAACCTGCAGCCAAGAGACCAGGGAGGAAGGGGTAATGTTGGATGCTGAGCAAAAGCAGCAGCTGGAGCTGGCGAGAGTGTGAAGCAGGAAGGGAGAGCCGGTGTAACTGCAGCACAGGAAACTTTGGTGCTGAGCTGTTGTTTGTTGGCGCTAGTCAGATGTAATCTTAGACACCAGAGTAATGGAGAAATCTCTGGCGATGAGGCGGATCAGTTACCATCAAGAAACCTGCCGGTGAAGATGGGCTTGCAGATCATGTGTTGCAGGAGAGAAGTGAGTCCTCTCAATGGGCAAAAGCAGTGATGGAGCCTGGAGTCAATAAGATGGGCAAAATGAAACAGAAACAAAATGCCAGCAGAAACGCCAAATGTCTCACTGTTTTGTTCCCAGCAATAGTGAGAAAGAACAATGTTGTGATTGTGTTTTTGGACAGAGTGAAGCTGGCCCGCAAAATGTTCACCCAGTCGGTGTTTACTCTCCACAATACAGAGGAGATCTCGTCGATCACAGCAATTTAGAACAAATTGAAGAAGGGTCAGTGAAAAGAGTTTTACATAAAAAACGATGCTTCGCGTCTTCACCTGGAAAAGACCAAGGCTAAGGACCACATCCTAAAATTTCCTTAATTGTGTCGATAAATGCATTGGGAAGAAAATGATGACATTTGATTATGGAGCACGATATCTCGAGAGTGACACCAGTCTGGTGACACGAGTGAAAGCATCTGCAACCTCTCCCAAGCCCCGAAAACATCTTGCAAGGTGAACACTCTCGAGATATCGTGCTCCATAGCCAAATGTCATCATTTTCTTCCCAACGCATTTATCGACACAATTAAGGAAATTTTAGGATGTGGTCCTTAGCCTTGGTCTTTTCCAGGTGAAGACACGAAGCATCGTTTTTTTATGTAAAACTCTTTTCACTGACCCTTCTTCAATTTGTTATAAATTGCTGTGATCGACGAGATCTCCTCTGTATTGTGGAGAGTAAACACCGACTGGGTGAACATTTTGCGGCCCAGCTTCACTCTGTCCAAAAACACAATCACAACATTGTTCTTTCTCACTATTCCAACTCAGCTTCTGGCTGCCAAGCCCACCTGCCCGCTGCTGCTGCATTTTTGTAATGACACCCAACTCAATGTGGTGAAAAACCAGCTCATTTTCATTTGAGCAGTTTCACAGCTTCTGGACGTAACCCCGATTTCAACAGCGTCGCAAAATGAGGTCTCTTCTCCAACCGGAATCAAATTCAGTGTTTAATTTTAAACACAGCAGAACCATCTGCCCTTTGTTCTTCATATTGCTGTTACAGCGCAAGACACAAGTTGTGGAGATGAGGGGGTTGGACGATGAAGAGAGACTAAATAGACTGGGTCTGTACTCGTTGGAGTTTAGAAGGATGAGGGGGGATCTTATAGAGACGTATAAGATAATGAAGGGGATGGATAAGATAGAGGTGGAGAGATTCTTCCCGCTTAGAAAGGACAGTAGGACTGGAGGGCACAGCCTCAAGATAAAGGGGGGGGGGCAGTTTAGAACGGAGTTGAGGAGGAACTTCTTCACTCAAAGGGTGGTGAATCTCTGGAATTCTCTGCCCGTTGAAGTGGTGGAGGCTGCCTCGCTAAATATATTTAAGACGCGGGTTGATGGGTTTTTGATAAGAGAGGGGATTAAGGGTTATGGGGAGAGGGCGGGAATGTGGAACTGAGCCACGACAGATCAGCCATGATCTTATTGAATGGCGGGGCAGGCTCGAAGGGCTAGATGGCCGACTCCTGCTCCTATTTCTTATGTTCTTATGTTCTGCCATCAGCACATTCTTCCCTGGTCCTTGAACCACAGAACCACATTCTGCAATTGTTAATGCAGCCAGTAATAGGTACGCCAACAGATGATGTACACAGTGATATACACAATAACACACATAGGCATTCAACCAGACACACACAGACACACACAGACACACACAGACACACACAGACACACACAGACACACACAGACACACACAGACACACACAGACACACACAGACACACACAGACACACACAGACACACACAGACACACACAGACACACACACACAAATACACACACAACCACACACTGACACACACACACAAATACACACACAACCACACACAGACACACACACACACACAAATACACACACAACCACACACAGACAGATGCATTGACATGCAAACATACTCATAAATATGCACTCACATGCACACACACACACATAAGTGAACATGGATGCAGGAGGCACGGTAATATTCAGGTTAGCACTGCTGTCTCACAGTGCCAGAATCAAATTTTCAAATTTGGGGAACTGTTTTATAGACTTTGGAAGTTCTCCCCATGTTTACATAATTGTGTGAGTATTTTGGTTTCTGCTCACAGACCACGCGTTTGCATGTTTGTTGGATTGGCCATGCTATGTTGTGTCCTAGTGTCTAAATATGTATATAGAACATAGAAAAAAAAACCTACAGCACAAACAGGCCATTCGGCCCACAAGTTGCCCCAATATGGTAGATGGATTAGCCACGGTAAAGGTGTGGTGATACGGAGATAGAGTGAAGTGGTGAGCCTGGGCGGGATGCTTTTCCAGACAGTCAGTGCAGACTGATGGACCTTTTGCACTGTGGGGATTCAACAGAAACAAGGGATAGAGAGTACAACAGGAAGCAGAAAATACTAACACAGTCAGTTATACCTTAATCATAGGTTGATAAATCACAACAGAAAGAAAACCAGTTGCGATGAATACAAAGTAAATAACAGGGACTGTAATTGGTTCCAGCGTGGTTTATAGCATTAACAACTGGATAGGCAGACTTACCAGGGACTCCAACAATTGCTAGGATGGGATAGTAGAAATACTGAACGATGGAAATGACATAGAGCATAAAGCAAAGGTTAAAAGATGTGTATTGTTTCCAGGCAGGGAACGTAGTGAGATTTTGCAACTCCAGGCACGTTGTGGGGTTACAGATAGTGTGACCTGAACCCAAGTTCCCGGGTGAGGCCGTCCTCATGTGTGCGGAACTTGGCTCTCAGTCTCTGCTCAGTGACTCTGTGCTCTCATGTGTGGTTAAGACTGCCTTGGAGAACGCTTACCCGAAGATCAGAGGCCGAATGCCCGTGACAGCTGAAGTATTCCCCAACAGGAAGGGAACAGTCTTGTCTGGTGATTGTCCAGCGGTGTTCATTCACCCATTGTCACAGCGTCTGCCTGGTCTCCTCAATGTCAAATACCTCGGGACATGGACTTGGCAAAATGTTCTTCTTCACCAATGACGAGAATCTTGCCAAGGCAATCTCCAGACTCCTACTTCTTGCCTTCAAACAACTGCACAACCTCAAACATACCACTGTCCGCAGCAAACTACCCAGCCTTCAGGAGAACAGTGACCACAACACCACACAACCCTGTCACAGCAACCTCTGCAAAATGTGCTGCATCATCGACACGAACACCGTCATCTCACGTGAGAACACCATCCAGCAGGTATATTGTACATACCCTTACAACGCGGGCAATGCTGTCTAAATGATACACTGCAGGAAAGGATGTCCTGAGGTTTGGTACATTGGGGAGACCATGCAGACGCTGTGACAATGGATGAATGAACACCACTCGACAATCACCAGACAAGACTGTTCCCTTCCTGTTGGTGAACACTTCAGCTGTCACGGGCATTTGGCCTCTGACCTTCGGGTAAGCGTTCTCCAAGGTGGCCTTCACGACACAGGACAGCACAGAGTCGCTGAGCAGGGACTGATAGCCAAGTTCCACACACATGAGGACGGTCTCACCCAGGACCTTGGGTTCATGTCGCACTATCTGTAACCCCACAACTTGCCTGGACTTGCAAAATCTCACTAACTGTCCTGTCTGGAAACAATACACATCTTTTAACCTGTGCTTAATGCTCTCTCCACTCACATTCTCTGTACCTTTAAGACTGGATTAGCTGTAAAGATTCACATTCCAATCATTATTCATGTAAATTGAGTTTGTGTCTTTATACGGCCTGTTTGTGATCAGAACTCCCACCCATCTGAGGAAGGAATAACCAATTCCGAAAGCTAGTGGTGTTTGCTACAAATAAACCTGTTGGACTTTAACCTGGTGTTGTGAAATGTCTGACTACAGGTTGATATAGACATTTACAGGATCTACCATCAGCAACACACAATGTAAGAACACATTACACGGTGTGTTGTATTGTTGGCAGTGACCAATAATGTTATTATCCATAAACATAACCTGTCAGGCCTAGAACAAGAGTAATGAAGGTGTGGCAAACTCAAGTAAAAACGCAGCGGTTACATATGAATAATAAAATAAATAGTTGGATATAAACTTACCAGGGACACTGACAATAGCGAGGATTGGATAGTAAAAGTGGAGGAAAATCTGAAGAACCAGCTGAATGCGTTGATTTTGTGATAGGGTGTCACCATAAATTGTGAATAAATCCATCTCCCAGAAGAAATTCCTGCCCATGGCTGTAACATTCCAATCGAATCCATTGCCCCAATCGGTCATTATTGCAAACTGTTCCCGATTGATAGTTATTTGTACATCAAGCTAATCATTACTCTCAGGATTGGTTTCTCCGGGAATGCTCTCTGAAGGTTCAGAGCACGGAAAATTCCAGAGTTATGTTCCACAGGCAGTGTGATAACACTTTGACAATCCCTTATGAAGAACAGAGCTTATGTTTTCAGTTACACAATCATGTCCCATCGAGACCGGAATCATTAACAGTCAATGAATAAACACGCCCATTAACTCATTCCATTCTAATGTTTTTTTTTAATGAGATTTATGTGGGGAGAGCTGAGAAGTCTGAGGTTGCCACGGAAGATATTGTGAAATTAATAACCCTCAAACCTTCCTGAGTCGGACGAAAAATAAGAGAGGTCTATAGCATGTTTAAAAATTGGTAAACGTTGCAAAAATCACGGGTTCAATTGCCCTGTATTCCGGGTAAAATCTCCGAACATTGATATGGGATCAGATTGGAAATGCCACAATTTCTGGAGAGAAATAATTTAATTGTGGAAAAGCTGTTTATTCTACAGTAATCAGCTGAATGTCAACCAAAACATGGTCCCACAAACCTGTCTGAATTCTGGGATAAAGATGTGGGGACCATCGCTGATAGTCACTGATCTTATATTATTTAACAGGATTTGGAAAAGACAATTAGTGCAATATTTGGAAGACTGAAATCAATGTATTAAAAGGGAAGTTTCAATAATGGAAAGAATTTGACGACATTAAATTAACACTGTGAAGTTTGGACCGTGTGCAATGATATTCGCATGAACACCAACTCCATCTGATTGTAACATTAAGGTCCCACTTATACTGAGCTCTGTCTGTATTGTGTGAATCCAGCCTTGAAATATCCACTAATGTTACTAAATTCTGCCAAGACAGAAACAAAAGAGTGTTTGCGTTCCCGTGATGAGATCCGTTATTGATCAATAACGTGGTGGATGAGTGGGGTGGGGAGAGAGGGAGAGATGCAGAGTAACAGAGAGGTAGGGAGAGAGAGAAGAATGCAGTTGTCTGAATACACATTATATTTTATTGTAACATGTACGGAGCTCACCAGCATTTGCAGGCGCCATTATAGAAATACCGTTCTGTCTGTATTGTGTGAATACAATCTTGAAATATCCACGAATGTTGCTAATTCTGCCAAGGCAGAAACAGAAAGAGTAAATTCTCCATGATTAGAATCCTTAACGACAACAACTTGGTGGATGAGAGGGACAGAGAGAGGGGAAGAGAGAAAGATATGGAACGATGAACAGTGACAGATAAGGTGGATGGAGCAATGCAGAGAGTTACAGTTAAACACTGAGGAATTGAGATTAATTCAGATGGTTAGCGAGTGTCAGGGAAGTCCGAGAAACTACAGAATCTCTATAAAGATTTGAGATTGAGGATTATTTCTGACCCACTTTTAAAAGACAATGCACACTCACACCAGTCACATTTCACATTCTCTGCTCAGTCCTGTGTTGAGGGTGTGGACTGTGGGATCAGTGTTTGTTTTTCTAAAAACGCAGCGATATTCTAACAAAGACAAGAGGTTTCAATGTTTAAAACATGTAAACATTTCAAAGAAAACCAGACAGAAATTGATGAGGCCTCACACGCTCAATGTAGTGATCTTCCCCCAGAATCAGAGAGATTGCGGGTTCAGCTCAGAGCTTAAAATACTCGGCCCTTAGCATCGAAACACAGATACACAGAGATAAATACACAAACAGAGACAGACACAGATACAGAGGAATGCAGAGAAAGGGAGTTATAGAGAGACACAGATGCACATAAATACAGAGACAGAGAAACGCACGCAGATACACAGTGTTAAATACAGAGACAGACAGAGAGTGACACACAGATACAGTGGGAGAAATGCTTATAGAGACAGAGAGGGACACAGATATAGAGAAGTACAGAGACAGACACACACACAGATACACAGAGATGGAGACAGAGAGGCAGAGAGAGACACAGATACAGATGAATGCAGAGATAGAGAGATATAGAAAGACAAAGATGCACATAAATACAGAGGCAGAGAAAGGCACGCAGATACAAAGAGTTAAATACACAGACAGACAGACACACAGATACAATGGGACAAATGCTTATAGAGACAGAGAGAGACACGGATACAGAGAAGTACAGAGACAGAGACACACACAGATACACAGAGAGATAGAGACGGAAAGGCAGAGAGTGGCACAGATACAGAGAAATACACAACATCAACACATTACAGGAGATGAAACATTTTCTTAGCAATGTTCCCATCCTTCCCAGATCTCATTCAACAATCAACAAATGTGTGTCGCTCTAATTTCATCAGTGAGAGATGAAGCGGTGTTGTCCATCGATAAGACGCACAGCAACAATTAACTCAAGCTGCATTGTAAGCAGTTTCCAATCCGGTGGCTGCTCCCATTGCCAAGGATAAGGACAGTGGGTGAATGGGCTCGGCACCGTATGCAGGTTATTCTCCAAGCCAAACAACATGTGGATCCGCATCTATATCGCTCTACCTTCACTGTTAAGGTATCAATACTGGAGCAACCTCTTCCTAACAGCCCGCTGGTTTACCGGAACCACAGAAATCACATCACATCATCCCCTTCTTCCGGATAATTTGGAACAGGAACTAAATCCCGGCCTCGTCAGCAACATCACATTCTCATCAAATAATCACCGTTAAAAATGTAGATCGGAAAATGCTGCTGTTTGTTTAAAACTCCTTCGTGATCTGGACATTTTAACTGTTTAATCGCTCCCAGCCCCATAACTTTCAGAGATCTCTACTCCCCAATATTGATCACCAGAATCACATCAGTCCAGCTAAGGTGAGTTTACCTTCTCCTTCCAGGGGGAACAAGTTATGGAATTCTCTCACACCGCGTCTCCGAACCCTTGTTCTTCCCGCGAGAGGTTCATCATCTGTCCCAAGTTATTCTTGATGTGGGTGTGCAGAGTCGCTGAGCAGAGACTGAGAGCCAAGTTCAGCACACAGGAGGAAGGCCTCACCCCGGGACCTTGGGTTCATGTCGCACTATCTGTAACCCCCACAACCTGCCTGGACTTGTAAAATCTCACTAACTGTCCTGTCTGGAAACAATACACATCTCTTTAACCTGTGCTTAAAGCTCTTTCCACTCACATTGTCTGTATCTTTAAGAATTGATTCGCTGTAAAGACTCACATTCCAATCATTGTGTGTGTAAATTGAGTTTGTGTCTTGGTGTCAGTTTTATGGTCAGAACTCCCAGCGTCCTGACAAAGGGACAGGCTGTCCCGAAAGCTTGTGGCTTTTGCTACAAATAAACCTGTTTGGACTTTAAACTGGTGTTCTGTTTTTCCAGATTATTCCCGCATGTATTAATGATGAAGTCTTGCTGAAAATGCGGTTTAAGGATCTTGCGATATTTGAATGGGGAAACTGGGCGATATGAATAGATATCCCTGCTGTTAATGATGTGGAATCCTAGCATCAGCTGGACGCCAGAAAGGTGTCTTCAAATCTTAGAACAAAGAACAAAGAACAAAGAACAACCCAGCACGGGAAACAGGCCCTTCGGCCCAACGAGCCCGCGCCGCCACATCACCCTACACCCTACACCTATTCTACCCTGCGTATCTATCCAATAGAACCCCTGACTTAGCCAGATTCAGGGGAGAATAGTGTCAATTTGCAAACTCCAATCAGCCTAAAAGCACATCTTTGGGGTGTGGGAGGAAACCGGAGCGCCCGGAGGAAACCCACGCAACCACAGGGAGAATGCACAAACTCCCACAGACACAGGCCCAAATCCATGCATCTGCACAGCTAGCAGCGCTAGTCACCGAGCTGTTGCAGCGCCCGTCTACCGGTCCAGGATCAAGCACACACACAGACACGAAGTACTAGGCCACTCCCGGAACCTCCAAGAGCAGCCCACGCACGACCCACCGTGTGCATGCCCCTCGTTTCACAACGAGGTGGACCTCCACCTGAGGAATAAAAGACAAAAACGTTAATCACAAGCCTGCCTATCCGGTGTCTCCCGAGGTTCTAACCCTTATTTAATAACCCCTACTATAACCCTCCATCCTCTTTTCACTCATGTATCTATCTAACTGAACCTTAAACGAGTCCAACGTTCCCGCCTCCACCACCCCACTCGGTAGCACGTTCCATACCCCCACTACTCTCTGCGTAAAGAACCTTCCTCTCACTTCCAAATTATACCTTTCCCCCCTCACCCTTAAATCATGTCCTCTTGTGTTAGTACCCAATCTAGGGAGCAGTTTCTCTCTATTAACTCTGTCTATTCCCTTCATTATCTTGTATACCTCTATCATGTCCCCCCTCAATCTTCGTCTCTCCAAGGAGAACAGTCCCAGTTTCTCTAACCTTTCCTCGTAACCCAGCCCTTCCATGCCAGGCAACATCCTGGTAAACCTCCTCTGCACCCTTTCCAGAGACTCCACATCCTTCCGGTAATAATCTTGTCGGATAATTAACTACAGAGTCCATCAATATCAAACAGTCACCAATAAACCCAATCAGGTGTACTGGTGAATAAACATGAACCGCAAAATGGAGAGAACTTGTCACTCACGGTCACCAGCAGGTGAATGTTGTAGATACATTACAGGGGGTGCTGGGAGGAGGAAGGAAATTCTACAAGACAGTATTTTTCAGTAACCCTCACCTGACTGTAACACAGGCAGCCTCGGATTGTTCATCTCCTCCATGTTTCTTCCCTATTTCCTCACCCAGAAATCCAGACCGATTAATTCCTCTCCATTTTATTCCAGCTGAGAGGTTGGGATGCAGATTGCTGGGTTGTGTCTGTCAATACCAGCCCTGCCCCCCAGATCAGACCCCAGCACTTTCCGATCATTGATAGGGTGACCACATCTGAACAAAGAACAAAGAACAAAGAACAACACAGCACGGGAAACAGGCCCTTCGGCCCAACGAGCCCGCGCCGCCGTCCCATTGTCTCAGTGACCTATTCATGATTTTAGTCTAAGCCTAATGTGCGAGGATCAGGGAGGTCCAATATAGGGACAATTTGCTACCCAATCAATCAGCCTAAAAGCACATTTTTGGGTTGTGGGAGGAAACCGGAGCACCCGGAGGAAACCCACGCAACCACGGGGAGAACGCGCAAACTCCCACAGACACAGGCCCAAATCCATGTGTCCGCACAGCAACAGAGATAGTCTCTGAGCTGTCATGTTGCCCTCGAGATGGTCCAGTTTAAGCATACCAACGACATGAAGCAATAGGCAACTCCCGAAGCAACCTCCAAGAGCAGCCCACTACAACCTGCCGCATGCATGCCCCTTGCTGGTCAACAAGGTGCCTGTGGAGACAAAATTCATTATTAAACAGGAGAAGACTATCACATCCCTAAGGCAAAAATGGAATCCCAAGCCCACAATGTTTAGTAAGGCCTGCTATATCCCCCTATATGTAGACCGCTCATGTGGCTGTCTAAGTGACTCTTAAACAACCCTAGCATGCCTGCTTCCACCACCTTACTCGGCAGTGCATTCCACACCCCCACTACCCTTTGCGTGAAAAACTGCCCTCTAATATTTGTCCTATACCTAGCCCCCCTCACCCTAAGCCCGTGACCCCTCGTTCTATCCATTTCTAATAGAGGAAAAAGCTTACCCCCATTTACTCTATCTATCCCCTTCATAATCTTATAAACCTCTATCAGATCCCCCCTCAGCCGACGTCTCTCAAGGGAAAACAGCCCAAGTTTGTTCAATCTTTCCTCGTAAGACAGTCCTTCCATACCAGGCAACATCCTGGTAAATCTCCTCTGCACTCTCTCCAGGATCTCTACATCCTTCCGGTAGTACGGCGACCAGAACTGGACGCAGTACTCCAAGTGAGGCCTAACCAACGTTCTATACAACTGCAACATCAGACTCCTACTCTTATATTCTATACCCCTTCCTACGAAGGCTAACATACCATACGCTTTCCTCATCACATTCTGCACCTGCACCGACACCTTCAGGGACTTGTGCACCTGCACCCCCAGGTCTCTCTGCGTATCTATACTCCGGATAGTTCTACCTTTTATCATATAACTCCCCTCCACATTATTCCGGCCAAAGTGCATCACCTCGCATTTCTCCGGATTAAATTCCATTTGCCATCTATCTGCCCAATCTACCAGCCTGTCTATGTCCTGTTGCATTGCCAGGCACTGCTCCTCAGTACCCGCCAATCCAACCATCTTAGTGTCATCAGCAAATTTGCTGATCACACCACCTACCCCCTCTTCCAAGTCATTAATATATACTACAAACAGAAGAGGTCCTAGTACCGAGCCCTGCGGCACACCACTGGTGACAGACCTCCAATTGGAAAAGGAGCCTTCCACTACTACCCGCTGTCTCCTCCTCCCAAGCCAGTTCTCCACCCATCTACATACCTGGCCTTGTATCCCATGAGCCTTCACCTTTTCTATCAGCCTACCATGAGGGACCTTGTCAAACGCCTTACTGAAATCCATATAGACGACATCAACGGCTTGTCCTTCGTCAACCGTTTTTGTCACCTCTTCAAAAAATTCCACTAGATTCGTAAGGCACGACCTCCCTGTAACGAAGCCATGCTGCGTATCCCTGATCAGATTGCAGCGCTCCAGATGTTCATACATCCTATCCTTGAGGATCCTCTCCATTAGCTTGCCTATAACTGAAGTCAAGCTCACCGGCCTATAATTCCCTGGGTTATCCCTCTGACCCTTTTTAAACAACGGTACTACATTTGCAATCCGCCAATCCTCTGGGACCTCACCTGTGTCCAAAGAAGAGGCCCAGCAATTTCATCCCTCACCTCCCTTAGCAGCCTGGGATAGATGCCATCAGGCCCCGGAGATTTATCTGTCTTTATACCGTCTAAAAGTCCCAACACCTCTTCCCTCGTGATGACTATTTCCCTCAACGGATCCTCAAACTCCTCAAGCACAGCACCAGACATCAGGCCCCTCTCCTGCGTGAATACCGACGCAAAGTATTCATTCAAGATCTCCCCCATTCCCCCAGGCTCCAAGCATAGTTCCCCTCCTCTGTCCCTGAGAGGACCAATCTTCCCTCTAACCATCCTTTTGTTTCTAACATAGGAGTAAAACGCCTTAGGATTTTCCTTAATCCTACCCGCCAAAGCCATTTCGTGGCCCCTTTTTGCCTTCCTGATGCCCCTTTTAAGTTCTCTCCTACATTCTCTGTATTCTTCTAATGCTATCTCTGTCCTCAAATGCCTAGATCTAATGTACGCCTCCCTCTTCCTCCTGACCAGGTCCTCAATATCCCTAGTTACCCACGGCTCTCTAATCCTACCCTTCCCATCCTTCCTCTTGACCGGCACATGTCTTTCCTGCAAAGATTTGAGTTTTCCCTTGAGAGACTCCCACATACCCAGCGTCGACCTGCCATCAAACAGCTTACCCCAGTCCGTATCTTTAAGATCCTGCCTAATCCGGTTGTATCTAGCCCTCCCCCAGTTTAACACCCTCCCCTTAGGACAGGCTTCATCTTTATCCATTAATATCTTAAACCAGACAGAGTTGTGGTCACTGTTAGCCACATGCTCTCCTACCTCAACATCAACCACCTGCCCAGGCTCATTCCCCAGAACCAAGTCCAGTATAGCCCCCTCCCTGGTCGGGCTATCCACATACTGCTCCAGGGATCCTTCCATTACGCACTGTACAAATTCCTCCCCGTCAGCACCCTCTGATCTCGGCACCTTCCAATCTACCCCGGGGAGATTAAAATCTCCCACTACCACCACCCTATTCTTCCTGCACTTGTCTAGAATGTCCCTGCTTATCCCTTCTTCCACAGCCCTCGGGCTGTTGGGCGGTCTGTAGTACACACCCAACATAGTAACGTCTCCCTTCCTATTCCTCAACTCCACCCATAGCGACTCGATTCCTATATCCTCTGTACCTCCCTCCCTCTGCACTGCTATGATGCAATCCTTAACTAACAACACCACTCCCCCACCTCTCAGCGACCCACCCCTGTCACGCCTGAAACACTTATACCCAGGAACAATCAACTGCCAGTCCTGCCCTTCCTTTAACCAAGTCTCTGTCACCGCCACCACTTCCAACTTCCTTTCGAACATTAATGCCTTCAGTTCATCTGTTTTGCCAGTCACACTCCTAGCATTGAAACACATGCACCGAAGACCCTCAGAAACAATCCGATCCTTCTTCCTACCCTCCGGGCTTACCTTATCCCCAACCCCAGTTCCGTCCACCTCCCCACCCCCCCTCCATATTAGTTTAAACCCTGCCGAAACACTCCAGCTAACCTTCCAGCTAAGATATGCATGCCCTTGCCGGTTAACTGTACCCCATCCCTCTTGTATATTTGCCCCTCTTTCATAAAGACCTCCCAGTGGTCTACGAATCTAAAACCCTCTGCCCTACACCAATCCTTCAACCACGCGTTTAGTTGGAGCATCTCATTATTTCTAGCCCTGCTAGCCCCAGGCACCGGCAGCAACCCAGAGAACGCCACCCTGGAGGCCCTACATTTAAGCCTAGCCCCCAACTCCCTGAACTGCCTACGTATGTCCCCCCTACACTTTGTTCCTACATCCTTCTCTCCTACGTGCACTATCACATCAGCCTCAGTCCCTCCACCCTTCAAAATTCCCTCCACCCTTTCTGAAACATCCTGTATCCCTGCTCCAGGGAGGCAGACTACCATCCTGGAGTCCCGCTTGTGCCCACAGAACCGCCTGTCAATCCCCTTGACTTTCCCATCCCCCACCACTATCTCACACCCTGCACTCTTCCCTTCCTCCGAGGTATTCTGATCTCCCTCCCTTGCCTTCTCTACCCCAGCTGTCACCCCACCCTTGATATTCCGGGGTAATTCCTCTGGGGCAGTCCTAGTGCCATGACTCCTTTTCTTTTCGCTCTTCCTAACTGTAACCCATCCATCTCTCCCCCTAGGTCCTGGTATCTGCTCAGTGTTACTGTTCCTATCCATTATTTCCTCATTTTCCCTAACTAAAAACATATCCTCCAGCCTCAGTTCCAGCTGCCTCACCCGGGCCCTTAATCGCTGCACCTCTAGACATTTCCCGCATATGTGGGCTTTCGGGAGATGTGCTGTCTCCAGAAATGTCCACATATGACAACGAACACAGTGAACACGTGTAACCCTAGACCCTGCCATTATGTTTGCCCCCTTTTAAGGTGTCCTATTAATTCCTGTTACCGAGCCTGCACTCGCCCAAGCCCAGTGAGCTTAAGCCCTTTTACCTCTCACTCTGCTTCCCGCCTCACTCCGCTGCCCACTATCTACCTTGGCCTTCTTTTTATACTCCCGCGCTCCCTTCCCAACAGCCCCCGCGCCTATCTCCCGCTACGGAGCGCCAAAATAAACAAAAAACCCTCCCGAACTCGAACTAATTCAAAATACAGTAATTATAATCCAGCACACTCACCAAAAGGCAGCCACTCGTCGAAATCACAGCGGATCCAACACATTTTGAGAAGAAAGAACCGAATCCCAATGATTTCAATAGCAGTCAGCTTCAAATTGGACATTGTTTCAGTGTCGGAGCAACGGGACACAAGTTCAATCAATCTTGCTGTTTGTCATTTTCAGGAATGACCTGGATGAGGAAGTGGAGGGATGGGTTAGTAAGTTCCCCGACGATACGAAGGTTGGTGGTGTTGTGGATGGTCTGGAGGGATGTCAGAAGTTGCATCGTGACATAGATAGGATGCAAGACTGGGCGGAGAAGTGGCAGATGGACTTCAACCCGGATAAATGTGTAGTGGTCCATTTTGGCAGAACCAATGAGGTGCAGGAATATAATATCAAGGGTAGGAGTCTTAGCTGGGTTGAAGAGCAGAAGGATCTTGGGGTCCGGGTCCATAGGACTCTTAAATCGGCCTCGCAGGTGGAGGATGTGGTCAAGAAGGCGTATGGTGTACTGGCCTTCATTAATCGAGGGATTGAGTTTAGGAGTTGGGAGGTAATGCTGCAACTTTATAAGACCCTTGTCAGACCCCACTTGGAGTACTGTGCGCAGTTCTGGTCGCCTCACTACAGGAAGGATGTGGAAGCTGTTGAAAGGGTACAGAGGAGATTTACAAGGATGTTGCCTGGATTGGGAGGCATGCCTTATGAAGATAGGTTGAGGGAGCTGGGACTCTTCTCCCTGGAGAGACGAAGGTTGAGAGGTGACCTGATAGAGGTTTATAAAATGTTGAGAGGTATAGATGGGGTGGATTCTCGGAGGCTATTTCCCAGGGCTGAAATGGTCACTACGAGAGGGACACAGGTTTAAGGTGCTGGGGAGTAGGTACAGAGGAGATGTTAGGGGTAAGTTTTTCACTCAGAGGGTGGTGAGTGAGTGGGATTGGCTGCTGTCAGTGGTGGTAGAGGCGAACTCGCTGGGGTCTTTTAAAAGACTTCTGGATGAGTACATGGGATCTAATGGGATTGGGAGTTACAGATAGTTCAATGGCTTGATAGGTATCGATGTGAACGGCGCAACTTGTGGGCCGAAGGGTCTGTTTGTGCTGTAGTGTTCTATGTTCTATGTTAATCTCTCTTTTCGTTTCATCCAGTGCTGTGTAAATCCTCCATAATCCTGGTTTGACTGGATTTGTTGTTCTCGCCCTGTTTTAATGGAACATGTTGACACTGTATTCTCCACATTCTGAACACGTTCACTGTTTCACACATGTTTCCCGAAAGTTCCTTGTTCCCATTCCCCTCTGGCCAAAGCAGATTTGAACTCATGAGGAGCCGCCTTCTCCCAGTTGGAGAATTAGTTTCTGGCCCACCCTTATCATTTTACATAAGAACATAAGAAATAGGAGCAGGAGTAGGCCATCTGGCCCCTCGAGCCTGCCCCGCCATTCAATAAGATCATGGCTGATCTGTCGTGGCTCAGTTCCACATTCCTGCCCTCTCCCCATAACCCTTAATCCCCTCTCTTATCAAGAACCCATCAACCCGCGTCTTAAAAAATATTTAGCGACGTCGCCTCCACCACATCAACGGGCAGAGAATTCCAGAGATTCACCACCCTTTGAGTGAAGAAGTTCCTCCTCAACTCCGTTCTAAACGGCCCCCCCTTTATCTTGAGGCTGTGCCCTCTAGTCCTACTGTCCTTTCTGAGCGGGAAGAGTCTCTCCACCTCTATCCTATCCATCCCATTCATCATCTTATACGTCTCAATGAGATCTCCCCTCATTCTTCTAAACTCTAACAAGTACAAGCCTAGTTTATTCAGCCTCTCCTCATAGCTCAACCCCCTCAACTCCGGCATCAGCCTAGTAAACCTCCTCTGCACTCCCTCCAAGGCCAAAATATCCTTGCGTAAGTGCGGCGACCAAAACTGCACACAGTACTCCAGCTGCAGCCTCACCAATGCCCTATACAGCCGCAGCAAGACCTCCCTACTTTTATATTCAATCCCCCTCGCTATGAAGGCCAGCATCCCATTCGCCTTCCTGACCACCTGCTGCACCTGCAGACTGGGTTTTTGCGACTCATGCACTAGGACCCCGAGGTCCCTCTGCACCGTCGCATGCTGCAGCTTTTCGCCCTTTAAATAGTAATCCCTCCGACTATTATTCCTGCCAAAGTGGATAACCTCACACTTGCTAACATTGTATTCCATCTGCCAGGTCCTTGCCCACTCACTCAGCCTATCCAGATCCCTCTGCAGACTTTCCACACCCTCCGCACAATTTGCTTTTCCACTCGTCTTCGTGTCATCAGCAAATTTCGTCACCCTACACTCAGCCCCCTCCTCCAGATCATCGATATAAATGGTAAATAGCTGAGGCCCCAGCACCGATCCCTGCGGCACTCCACTAGTCACCAACCGCCAACCAGAATAGCACCCATTGGTACCAAACTGGCTCGATCATAAAAGACAGAGGGTAGAAAAGGAAGGACATGTTCCTGAACCGAGTGCTGTGACTCGCGGCGTTCCTCAGGGATCAGTGCTGGGACTTTCGCTGTGTTTAATGGATATAAATGATTTGGAGGAGAATATATCTGTTTTGATGGGTATGCTTGTAGCAGACACAAAGAATGGTGTAATTGTGGACAGCGAGGAAGAACGTCAGAAGATACAGCAGGATATTGATAGTTTGCAGACTTTAGAGGAGAAATGGCAGATGGTGCTTAATCCGGACAAATGTGAGGTAATGCATTTCGGAGCATCTAATACAGTTGGGAAATAGGTCGTGAAATACACAACCCTTTCGGGTTTGATAGGCCAAGGGATCTGTGTGTTCAGTTACACCGATCTCTGGAAGTGAAAGCTGGAAGGAGTCACGAAGACACACAGAACATTCCTGCCCTCCGGCTGGATGTCCATGTGCGGCCTCACTGAAGTTCTATAAAGCTGAAATACGACTCTCCAATATTTAAACTCATTGTCCCAATGGATGAAGACAACCATGTTCTATGCCTTCTTGACTACCTTCTCCACCTGAAACTCTCAGTGATCAATGTACCGAGACTCTCAAATGTTTCTGCCTATCAAAACTCCTGAGGGTTCTGCCATTTACTGTCGATTTCCAATTTGTATCAGATGGTCGAAGATTTATCACCTCACATTGGCCCGGATTAAACTCCATCTGCCGTCTTTCTGCCCAAGCCTCCAACTGATCGATATCGTCCTGTATCATCTGATGGTTCTCATTGCTATACTCAATTCCTTTGTGTTATCAGCAAATTGATTAATCAAACCAGCTACATTTTCCTCCAAATCGTTTATTTATGTATAACAAACAATAAAGTTCCCAGCACTGGGGTTGAAGGCAAAATTGGGGTTGTGGGGATGGTCCTGGCGAGATGGTTGTCTTCAACGATGGCATGTTGAAGGCTCCGGAGAAGATGTCTCAGCTTCTCCGCTCCGGGGAAGTACTGGACGACGAAGGGTTCTCTGTCCCGTGTTTGTCTTCTGAGGAGGTTGGTGCTGTTTCTCACTGTGGTACGTCGGAACTGTCGGTGAGTGAGTCAAACGCCACACCCTGCTCTTATGAGGGCAGCATTCAGCATCTGTAGGTATCTGCTGCGTTCCTCCTCATCTGAGCAGATCCTGTGAGTATGGAGGGATCTTCCTTACAGGATGTCTTCTTCAACGTGTGTGGGGTGGAAGTTGGAGAAGTGGGGAACGTGAAACTATCCTTGGGCTTGTGGAAAAGTGAAGTGTTGAGGTCCTGGATGAAGATGAGTGTGTCCAAGAATGGCACTGAATCGGGAGAGTAGTCCATGGTGAGTCTGATTGTGGGATGGAACTTGTTAATGTCATCATATATTTGTTCCAATAATTGTTCGCCATGAGTCCAAAGGAAGAAAATGTCATCGATGTGTCTGGTGTACAGCATCGGTTGAGGGTCCTGTGAGGTGAAGAGGTTTTTTTCAAACCTGTGCATAAAGATGTTGCCATATTGAGGTGAGAGTTTGACCCCCATGGCTGTTCCGTGTGTCTGGATAAAAGAAAAACTGGTTGTTTGGACTTTAACCTGGATTTGTGAGACTTCTTACTGCCCCGTGAAGCAACAGTCTGCATTCTTCCAATCGAGGAATTGCCAATCCACGCATGTACAAAAGGTAGTACAACTAATGACAATATAAAATATTCACATCTCAAACAGGGTCAAGTCTTTTTTTTTGCATTTCTTCTTCGTGGGTGGCCGTTTGACGTGGGTCACTTGTATTAACAAATGTTCCCATTCCACCTTCAGGGCCGTGGGAGTTCACAGCAGGACACGGTAATGTTGCAGGAAATGCTTTCTTCGGAAGGTCTTCACGTAGACCTCCTGGTTGGTGGTGATGGAATGTCTCAGTGGGGACTTGCTTTTGAGATTTGACGATCTGGGAATGGAACATTTTTGGGGAGTTGGTTAGCACGATACAATTGTCCATCATTTCTCCCCCCTGTGGAATGGATATGAGTCTGTTTAATCGTGAGGGAAGGAGAGATGGGCAATTGCATGACATGTCCCATTACAGAATCATAAGATCTCCAAATGGTGGTCCGATTGTGATGGGAGTGCATGACCCTGAGGGCCAGGAGTAGAGCTTCAGACCATTTCAAGCCTTTCTCCTCCACAATCTGGCCAGCTTATTCTTCAGCTTCCCGTTTTCCCTCTCAACTGCACTTGTAGACCAGGTGTTGTAGAGGCAGGAAAGGTGTTGCCTGCTTTGTAATGCTTTCAATAATTCCTGCAGAGCTTTCCAGGAAAATTAGGGTCTATTGACACGCGATGGTGTCTTGGGAGCCCCGAATCTGGGAACATATTCCCGTAACAGTCACTGAGTGGCAGTGACAGCATCATTCCTCCTACCTGTGTATTCTTCTAACCATCGGAAAGATAATCAGACAATAACAAGAACAGAGCTGTAGCCCTTTACACTTGGGAACGTGTGTCAATTCCATTTGTAGCTGTACAAAAGTGCCTCCCTGGCCCTGGGCCTGCTGCTGCGGACACTGGCTGTGTCTCTCTGTTGTTCTAACCTTGGAGTGGAGACGCTGAGACATTTCACACTGTGGGGCAAAATCCTGCTTTGACCCACGGCTGCTGCACTATCCCTTTGACAGAGTGGGATAAGTGATGTAGCATGTGGACAAGCCAGGGGAGCAGGGCTATAGTAGGATCCCAATCCATAGCATTGGGTGTGTACGGCCTGAGAAAACCCATTCTACTCGTGGACAGAAAAGGTTAAGGGGCTTCTCACAGCCCAATAGCAGGAATACGGGTGCAGAGGCTCTGAATCAGTGCCCCAGAGGACATTGCCAGGGACTTGATGGGAGGCCGAGTCCCTGGAGGCAACGGCTGATACAGTAATGGTTGGGAATCCATGCATTTTCCTATATACGTATTTGATGGGATCTGTGCAGCGGGAGGAAGCCATTCTGAACTTTTGAGACAATCAGTAAGAATTATGGTAGCTGTGAGTATTTACAATTAACACCATCCAGCTTCTGTGGTGGATCCTGGGTGATCTGGATCCAGAACTGGCTTGCCCGCAGAAGGCAGAGAGTGGTTGTGGGTGGGTCTTTTTCTGCATGGAGGTCAGTCACCAGTGGAGTGCCCCAGGGATCTGTTCTCGGACCCTTGCTGTTTGTCATTTTCATAAATGACCTGGATGAGGAAGTGGAGGGATGGGTTGGTAAGTTCGCCGACGATACGAAGGTCGGTGGTGTTGTGGATGGTCTGGAGGGATGTCAGAAGTTGCACCGTGACATAGATAGGATGCAAGACTGGGCGGAGAAGTGGCAGATGGATTTCAACCCGGATAAATGTGTAGTGGTCCATTTTGGCAGGACCAATGGGATGAACGAATATAATATTAAGGGTAAGACACCTAGCAACGTGGAAGATCAGAAGGACCTTGGGGTCCGGGTTCATAGGACTCTCAAATTGGCTTCGCAGCTCGATGATGTGATTAAGAAGGTGTACGCTGTACTGGCCTTCATCAATCGAGGAATTGAGTTTAGGAGTCAGGAGATAATGCTGCAGCTTTATAAGACCCTGATCACACCCCACTTGGAGTACTGTGCGCAGTCCTGGTTGCCTCATTACCCCTTGTGGAAGGTAGGTCGTGCCTCACAAACCTTATCGAGTTTTTTGAAAAGGTGACCAAAGAGGTGGATAAGGGTAAGGCAGTTGACGTGGTGAGTATGGATTTTAGCAAAGCGTTTGATAAGATTCCCCATGGTAGGCTACTGCAGAAAATGCAGATGCATGGGATTGAGGGTGATTTAGCAGTTTGGATCAGGAATTGGCTAGCTGATAGAAGACAGAGGGTGGCGGTTGATGGGAAATATTCAACCTGGAGTTCAGTTACAAGTGGTGTACCTCAGGGATCTGGTTTGGGGCCACTGCTGTTTGTCATTTTTGTAAATGCCTAGATGAGGGTGTAGAAGGATGGGTTTGTAAATTTGCTGATGACACCAAAGTTGGAGGAGTTGTAGACAATGAGGATGGATGTTACAGTTTGCAGAGGGACATAGATAAGCTGCAGGGCTGGGCTGAGAGGTGGCAGATGGAGTTTAATACGGAAAAGTGTGAGGTGATTCACTTTGGTAAGAGTAACAGGAGTACAGAATATAGAGCTAATGGAAGGACTCTTAGTAGTGTCAACGAGCAGAAAGATCTCGGGGTACATGTGCATAGCTCCCTGAAAGTTGGCACTCAGGTTGATAAGGTTGTTAAGAAGGCGTATGGTGTGTTAGCTTTTATTGGTAGAGGGATTGAATTTCGGAGCCATGAGGTCATGTTACAACTGTACAAAACTCTGGTGCGGCCGCACTTGGAGTATTGCGTACAGTTCTGGTCACCGCATTATAAGAAAGATGTGCAGGCTTTGGAAAGGGTGCAGAGGAGGTTTACCAGGATGATGCCTGGTCTGGTGGGAAGGTCTTATGAGGAAAGGTTGAGGGACTTGATGTTATTTTCCAGATTCCATTCCATATCTTTCTCTCTTCCCCTCTCTCTGTCCCTCTCATCCACCAAGTTGTTGTCGTTAAGGATTCTAATCATGGAGAATTTACTCTTTCTGTTTCTGCCTTGGCAGAATGAGCAACATTCGTGGATATTTCAAGATGGTATTCACACAATACAGACAGAACGGTGTTTATATAATGGCGCCTGTAAATGCTGGTGAGCTCCGTACATGTTACAATAAAATATAATGTGTATTCAGACAACTGCATTCTTCTCTCTCTCCCTACCTCTCTGTTACTCTGCATCTCTCCCTCTCCCCCCACCCCACTCATCCACCACGTTATTGATCAATAACGGATCTCATCACGGGAACGCAAACACTCTTTTGTTTCTGTCTTGGTAGAATTTAGTAACATTAGTGGATATTTCAAGGCTGGATTCACACAATACAGACAGAGCTCAGTATAAGTGGGACCTTAATGTTACAATCAGATGGAGTTGGTGTTCATGCAAATATCATTGCACACGGTCCAAACTTCACAGTGTTAATTTAATGTCGTCAAATTCTTTCCATTATTGAGACTTCCCTTTTAATACATTGATTTCAGTCTTCCAAATATTGCACTAATTGTCTTTCCCAAATCCTGTTAAATAATATAAGATCAGTGACTATCAGCAATGGTCCCCACATCTTTATCCCAGAATTCATACAGGTTTGTGGGACCATGTTTTGGTTGACATTCGGCTGATTACTGTAGAATAAACAGGTTTGCCGCAATTAAATTATTTCTCTCCAGAAATTGCGGCATTTCCAATCTGATCCCATATCAATGTTTGGAGATTTTACCCGAAATACAGGACAATTGAACCCGTGATTTTTGCAACGTTTACCAATTTTTAAACATGCTACAGACCTCTCTTATTTTTCGTACGACTCAGGAAGGATTGAGGGTTATTAATTTCACAATATCTTCCGTGGCAACCTCAGAGTTCTCAGCTCTCCCCACATAAATCTCATTAAAAAAACATTGGAATGGAATGAGTTAATGGACATGTTTATTCATTGACTGTTAATGATTCCGGTCTCGATGGGACATGATTGTGTAACTGAAAACATTAGCTCTGTTCTTCATAAGGGATTGTCAAAGTGTTATCACGCTGCCTGTGGAACATAACTCTGGAATTTTCCGTGCTCTGAACCTTCAGAGTGCATTCCCGGAGAAACCAATCCTGAGAGTAATGATTAGCTTGATGTACAAATAACTATCAATCGGGAACAGTTTGCAATAATGACCGATTGTAGCAATGGATTGGATTGGAATGTTACAGCCATGGGCAGGAATTTCTTCTGGGAGATGGATTTATTCACAATTTATGGTGACACCCTGTCACAAAATCAACGCATTCAGCTGGTTCTTCAGATTTTCCTCCACTTTTACTATCCAATCCTCGCTATTGTCAGTGTCCCTGGTAAGTTTATATCCAACTATTTATTTTATTATTCATATGTAACCGCTGCGTTTTTACTTGAGTTTGCCGCACCTTCATTACTCTTGTTCTAGGCCTGACAGGTTATGTTTATGGATAATAATATTATTGGTCATTGCCAACAATACAACACACCGTGTAATGTGTTCTTTCATTGTGTGTTGCTGATGGTAGCTCCTGTAAATGTCTATATCAACCTGTAGTCAGACGTTTCACAACACCAGGTTAAAGTCCAACAGGTTTATTTCTAGCAAACGCTACGAGCTTTCGGAATTGGTTGTTCCTTCCTCAGATGGGTGGGAGTTCTGATCACAAACAGGCCGTATAAAGACACAAACTCAATTTACATGAATAATGATTGGAATGTGAATCTTTACAGCTAATCCAGTCTTAAAGGTACAGAGAATGTGAGTGGAGAGAGCATTAAGCGCAGGTTAAACAGATGTGTATTGTTTCCAGACAGGACAGTTAGTGAGATTTTGCAAGTCCAGGCAAGTTATGGGGGTTACAGATAGTGTGACATGAACCCAAGGTCCCGGTTGAGGCAGTCCTCATGTGTGTGGAACTTGGCTATCAGTCCCTGCTCAGTGACTCTGTGCTGTCATGTGTCGTGAAGGCCGCCTTGGAGAATGTTTACCCGAAGATCAGAGGCCGAATGCCTGTGACGGCTGAAGTCTTCGCCAACAGGAAGGGAACAGTCTTGTCTGGTGATTGTTGAGCGATGTTCATTCATCCATTGTCGTAGCGTCTGCACGGTCTCCCCAATGTACCAAACCTCAGGACATCCTTTCCTGCAGTGTATCATTTAGACAGCATTGCCCGCGTTGTAAGGGTATGTACAATGTACCTGCTGGATGGTGTTCTCATGTGTGATGATGGTATCCATGTCGATGATCCAGCACATTTTGCAGAGGTTGCTGTGTCAGGGTTGTGTGGTGTTGTGGTCACTGTTCTCCTGAAGGCTGGGTAGTTTGCTGCGGACAGTGGTCTGTTTGAGGTTGTGCAGTTGTTTGAAGGCAAGAAGTAGGAGTCTGGAGATTGCCTTGGCAAGATTCTCGTCATTGGTGAAGAAGAACATTTTGCCAAGTCCATGTCCCGAGGTATTTGACATTGGGGAGACCATGCAGACGCTGTGACAATGGATGAATGAACACCGCTGGACAATCACCAGACAAGACTGTCCTCTTCCTGCTGGGGAACACTTCAGCTGTCACGGGAATTCGGCCTCTGATCTTCGGGTAAGCGTTCTCCAAGGCAGTCCTGACCACACATGAGAGCACAGAGTCACTGAGCAGAGACTGATAGCCAAGTTCCGCACACATGAGGACGGCCTCAACCGGGACCTTGGGTTCATTTCACACTATCTGTAACCCCCAGAACTTACCTGGAGTTGCAAAATCTCACTACGTTCCCTGCCTGGAAACAATACGCATCTTTTAACCTTTGCTTTATGCTCTCTCCACTGACATTGTCTGTACCTTTAAGACTTGATTAGAGGTAATGTCTCACTTCCAATTATTATTCATGTAAATTGAGATTGTGTCTTTGTACACCCTGTTTGTGATCAGAACTCCCTCCATTTCACCAAGGAACAACCAATTCCGAGAGCTAGTGGTGTTTGCTACAAACATACCTGTTGTACTTTAACCTGGTGTTGTGAGACTTCCTATTGTGTTTACCCCAGTCCAACGCCGGCATCGCCACATTATATCAATCTGTGCCAATGGGAGTCATTTCTCATTGGATTTCCCTGTGTTAAAATGTTGTAATGATCGGCGCCATAGTTTGTAAACACTCCCATCATCCCGACTAATCAGAAAGTGAATCCAAACAATCTGCTGTTAAAATATGAGTCAGAAACAGGCTGCATAACTTCGCTAATATTTCAGCCATGCACAAATCCAGATTACCCACTCGGTCTCAAGGGTAACTAGTGATATGAATAGAGCTAATCTAAAGTGACCACATTAAATGAACTATGAAGTACACAGTGATTCAGAGATGTGTTGCTGTTCCGTGTCCATATGGCTGTCCGCCAGTTTGCCTGTGAACCTGTGGGCTCGGTAGTCTGCATATCGACATGGCTGTGGGTACGGATAATGTGACGTTTCAGGCTGTTTTGTGACCCCGAACATGAACGTTGTTATTTATAAAATGTTTAAGCGCCGAGGAGTCCCCTGATCCATTGAGTATCTGGAGCGTATTCTAAGTTTACTCTGAACACTGATACACTTTGTTCTTCAGTCCATGGAACCACCTGTCCACTAGTTACTGCATCAAGATATTTCCAGCAATATATTTTCTGCAGCTGATCCCCTATTAATGTCGTGGTTCTAAATGTAAGAAAAATACAAGTATTCCATCCTCCGTGATTTCAACAGAACTCGAATCCTGCAGATTTAAATCAGTCTGATCTTATTTCTCTAGACGTATGAAAGGAACTGAACTTAGACACATTACTCAACCGGATAAAGTAAGAAGTCTCACAACAACAGGTGAAATGCAATAGGGTTATTTGGAATTAACCTGGTGTTGTGAGACTTCTAACTGTGCCCACCGCAGTCCAACGGCGGAAACTCCACATCATGCCAACCAGATATATAAGCACATTAAAAAAAATCTATTTACTCTTGTCATTTACTCTTGTTACTCGATTCACTCTTATTATTTTGTTCCTCTGCACCTAAAATACAAAATCTTGCATGAATTTGATAGTCCGATCAACGCACTCATCCGATTGTGAAAAGTGTCAAGTCTTCGCTGAACAAGGCATCTTCAAGAGTAATTCTACTCCCACCCATACTAATAACAGTAATGGCCATGGTTCTAATTAAAATGATTGGCCTTATTCATTCCACTGCAAATGTAACCCTGAGCATTGTATTCTGGAATTTGCATTCCGTATTTATCAGCACAATTTGCGAGGAATTCTCATCAATTTCATTCGAATCCTTTGAGTTCCTGCTGCCGAACAAATTTCCATTCCCTGTCCGCACTGTGACATGTTGAATGAGGTGCTGCATGTCCACATTCTCCTCATTGACACAGGTTAAAGAACACTCGTCCACTTGGGAATCTGGATATTCTACATTTATTTTGCATTTATGTTATGAAGGAAATAAATATATGTCCTCATGCCTGGATCTTATTAAAAAAAAACGGCATATCTACATTGCAAGGTGTGGGTGGTAGTGGTGGTGAGGGGGGGTTGGGGGGGAGGCGCAGGGAAGGGGGTGGATGTTTAATTGTCCCCCGCAGGACATTCCTGCTTTGATCGTCAATGTACAGACAGCAAACAATACAATATGTGAGCCAGTGGCCTAAAGGAAATGAACACTGAGTCAGCGCTGAAGGTGTGGAACCGGAAATGGGAACTTTCAAGTCTCAGGACAGTCTGCTGCAAAATGCAATCATAGGTTGATTGGCCGTGCTGAGAAATTGTCCCTTAGTGTCCAGGGTAGCGGAGGTTAGAGAGATTAGTGGGTATGATATGTAGGGATATGGGAGTAGGGACTGGGTGGGATTGTGTTCAGTGCAGACTCGATGGGAAGAATGGCCTCTTTCTGCACTGTAGGGTTCTATGGTTCTATGAAAACCCTACAGTGCCGATAGAGGCCCTTCAGCCCATCGAGTCTGCACCGAACACAATCCCACCCAGACCCTACCCCCATATCCCGACATATCATACCCACTAATCCGTCTACCCTGGACACTAAGGGACAATTTCTCAGCACGGCCAATCAACCTAACCCACACATCTTTGGGCTGTGGGAGGAAACCGGAGTACCCGGAGAAAACCCACGCAGACACGAGGAGAATGTGCAAACTCCACACAGACAGTGACCCGAGCCGAGAATCGAACCCAGGACCCTGGAGCTGTGAAGCCGCAGTGCTAACCCACTGTGCTACCGTATGCACCGAATGTAATTTAAGAACCCAACTCATACACAGAAGGTTGAGATCATTTCCACCCTATTGTTACCATCACCATGTGTCCAGTCAATGTCTGTCTGGCTCCATCAGCCAGCATTGATCAGAAATTGAATATTCCTGAAGGTGAAAAGGGAGCAGCGTTCACTGCACAGGAGAGATAACCAGGGAGATAGTTTCCAAACCAACACAAAACTCACCATCAAACACAAATCCAGAATTTACAGACAACTGAATGATATAAAGCCTGAAATAAATCCTGAAATAGTTGTTTTTTTTAACCTCGCCATCTGGAGTTTTTGAAGAAATAATGATGGAAATTCTCTTCGCTCACACTGTGTTTGTCTTCTTATCGTGACAACGTTGAAAGTCTCATTTTCAGCAGTTCCTCAGCATCAATCTGCACGAGGCCCTGGTATTCTCTAAACTTTACCGCACTGCTGTCTGGGCTCCTGTAACATCACTGGGATAAGAGGAACCTCCATTCAAACAGATATAGGAATGTGACCTTCAGTTAAAGTGTGTACACTGTTCACAAATAAGGCTCACATTATCACTACAATTCAATTACTGTCACTGCACTCCGGAGTCTGGTTGGGTCAATGCACCTGACATAGCAGACTGTGGGAGCAAACTGGAACAGCCAGAGGAAAGCCAGCAGCCACGGGGAGAACACGCAAACTCCACACAGTCAGTGATCAAAGCCGGGAATCGAACCCGGGTCCCTGGCAGCAGTGTTAACTGTTGTGCCACCATGCGCCCACGGCACGTCAGAATGTAACATCACCCGCAGTCACCGCCCTGTCCCAGGTGGAGCTTCCAGTCTGGAAAGCTTTTCTCACATCATGGGAACTCATTCTGGAGATTTGGATGGGGAATTAACAGCTTGTCATCCATTACTGCCCCACACCTCCTCCATCCCCACCCTCTCTCCACACACAGACATACCACACACACACATATATACATACACGCACACACACACATATATACACTATACACACGCACACACACACACACATACAGACATGGACACAGTCTCTAACACACACAGACACTCTCTCTCTTTCACACACACACACACACACACACACACACATACTGACACAGACACAGTCTCTCACAGTCTCTCTCATACACAGACAATCTCTATCTCTCTGTCTCTCTCTCTCTATCTCTCTCTCACACACACACACACACATACAGACATGGACACAGTCTCTCTCTAACATACACAGACACTCTCTTTCACACACCACACACACACACATACTGACACGGACACAGTCTCTCACAGTCTCTCTCTAATACACAAACAATCTCTCTCTATCTCTCTGTCTCTCTCTCTCTCTCACACACACACACACACATAGATAAAAATATAGGTCAGTTTTCAACTCTTAAGTGCTGTGTGCAAAATGAAGTTGACAAGTGTCAAATGAGGAAGTTTTCAGCCAAATATTCCGTATTCTATTTACACAGAAAGTGGAAATGCTGCAACATTTTAAGTGTTTGGAACCTCCGCTCTGAGAAAGCAATCCTTGAAGATAAAATACTATCCAGTATCAGCCTCATCAGTCAGGCCAAACCAGCTCAGTATTTTATTCGATACATTGATGAATGTTTTACAGCAATATTCTCAAAATTCCATCAAATCTCCAACTGTACAGGACAGCTGATGCAACCACACGGCTGTTCTGGGCTGATATATCGATTGGGTACAAGTGACACCAGACGGTGCTGGAGAAATCCCCTCTCACTTTCTCCAAGGCAGCTTCAGGTTCCATCGTGGTCTTTATCCCACATTTACTGATGGAGCCTCTATCAGCCAACTCCACAAGAAAGCATGTGATTCCTCTGGAAACCCAGTGTTTGAGAGATTGCAAACTGTGTCTGGAGAAGCTGGGATCCGTTCCCCCCAGTTGGTAAATTCTCCAACAGGCAGTGCTCCAGGGATGGACAGTGAAAGCTTGGCTTGTTATTCAGTAACATTGGCAGGAATTACAGGGACACATTTTCCCCATCACAGGATCAAAGTCATCACAACCCGTCGGTTAAACAGTTTCACACAAAATAAAGCATCTTGATAATTCTGTTGCCGAGTTTTGGCTGAGAAGGAAACACATCATGTCGTCATTCTTGGATTTCAGTGTTACCAAGGATCGAAACCACATTCTGTAGGGATCTATTTGGAAACTGTGCTGCCTGCACTCTTTTCAAAACACTTGAACAAAAAAACACTTTCACATTTGTCACGTCTGATAAGAAATTCTGAAGGAATTTTGGAAGGTTTAGCGGTGTCTAGCAGTGTTCATGGATAGCAGGGAAAATAAAAACACATTTGGACTTTAGGATGAGCTGCTGATGAGGTGATCTCGGTGAGGACTGGTGGTTCCAACGCTGATCAAAGTAAACAGCTCCCATGGTCTCCAATTTCTGTTCCAACATTACTATTTTTAGCAAAACATTCAATTTAGTGCCAATTATCAAAGAGCATAACTGGCTGATTTATTCACTGTTTCTTATCACTTGTTAATGTGATCTCAGCTTTCACTTTAAATATCATTTCCACTTTCTATTGGTCACTGAACCCAGCAGGTCATTTATTTGCAGGATTAGATTTTCTGCAGATCTCGATATGAATGTGAAATTTGGAATATTTCAACACATCGTTTGCCGTGATATTAACTTTGTTTCCACATGAATGATTTCTGTTTACTTTTTCTTTCAACTTCTCCACAGTGAACTTAATAACGCTCGTGATTTTATCTCGTGGGAACGGCAACATCTCCAAATGTGTCAATCGTTACCTACTGGCCATGGCAGCGGCGGATCTACTGGTCATCATCTTCGACCTGATCTTCAGACAAATTCCAATTCTTTACAAGGAACAGTTTCTGTTCGTGCAGTCAATCCCAGTGTGTAACATCCACGCTGTCCTGCTTTTCACAGTAACAGATTGTTCTGTATGGTTCACTGTCACTTTCACCTTTGATCGCTTTGTTGCCATTTGTTGCCAGACGCTGAGAAGTAAATATTGCACCGAGAAACGGGCGACAGTGGTTTTGGGGGCAGTGACTTTTCTGTTCTTTTCATTGAACATTTTTTGGTATTTCATGCTAACTGACCACTATTGGCTTCAGAACTTCCCGTCATTTTGTGAGGTGACATTGACAAATACATTTTCTCCAGTGTGGGCAGCAATCGAATTCACACATTACATTTTAACTCCGGCACTGCCATTTGTTCTCATTGTCCTGCTTAATGCTTGCACAGTGAGGTACATTGTAGTGAACAGCAAAGCACGCACGAGTCTCCGGGGTCAGCGAAATGGGACGTCCACCAGAGACCCCGAAATGGAGAGTCGAAGAAAGTCTATGATATTACTATTTCTTATCTCGGGCAATTTCATTTTGTTATGGTCCTTATACATGTGGTATTTTATATGGTTCCGAATGCTGAATATAGGGTTTGCATACTTTACATTTCCTAGTTATGTACGAGACCTGGCATACATGCTCCAACTCCTAAGTTGCTGCACAAACACTTATATTTATGCTGTAACACAGAGTAAGTTCCGGGAACAATTTCGAAAACTGGTTAAATATCCATTCACTCTAGATAAAAAAAGTACTGGTGTGATCAAAAACATTGATTAATTCAATATATTAATTTCCAGAATCACAATTCTAGATGGTTTCGCTCTGGTGAAGAACAGCGAATCAGTAACAAAGAAATATCTGTGTCTGAAATCAGAATCTATAGAGTCCACATGTATCAAACTAACACCGGAAAAAATAGATATAAATTGCTCACAGTAAAATATCTCACTACATGGAAGCAATGGATATAATGACTAAATTTAAAATAAACCTTGATCATTCAATAATCACAGCAAACATCACATAAAATAGACCCATAACTACATAATATTGGCAGCGGTGGATCAACTAGGCATTATCTTCCATCTGATCATTCGACAAGTTCCAATTCTTTACAAGGAGCAATTTCTGTTCCTGCATCAATCCCAGTGTGTAACATCCCCGCCGTCCTGCATTTTTACAGTAACGGATTGTTCTGTATCGTTCACCGTCACTTTCACCTTTTCTATGCAAAACCCCCAGCTAACTTCCGTGCACCAACAGCACAGATCCACTGTTGCAACCGATGGAAATGAAATTCAAGAATTTAGTGCACGTCAAAATGTCTACAGGTTAAGAATGAAAAGAAACCATTTATTTAACACGTCTATTTTAAAGGTACTTCATACTCCCATCCCCATCAGCGGTTGGCTGAGAAAGCAGCAGATTTCCATGTTGAACACATCTTGAAAGTGTCCACCGCTGATGCAAACTGCACAGTTTGATGTAAGCGTTGACATTTCCACATCGATTACAAAGTTTGGTTCACTAAAAACGCGGATTTAACCAAACTGATCGAATCTAAATAGTTAGATATGAAACTCAAAACGGCACAAGTGAATTTTATAATAAACATTGACGTTGCATTATTTGAGTGTAAGCTTATCTTTAATTTCTAAAAAAAAACTCTCCAAATTTCCCAGAGGTAGAAACACCAGGAAATGGAGATAGTGAGGGGACAACTGAGTGCAGTGAGAGAGCGGCACCAGCGGATGGAGACAGTTAGGAGTGGAATTTAGAAGAATGTGGAGGGATCTCATCGAAACAGATCAAATTATGACAGGACTAAATAAGATAGAAACAGGAAGGTGGTTTCCACTGGCGAGTGAGAATAGAACTAAGGGACACAGCCTCAAAATAAGGGGGAGCAGATTTAGGATCTTGTTGAGGAGGAACTTCATCACCCAAAGCTTGTAAATCTATGGAAGTCCCTGCCCAGTGAAGTAGTTGAAACAACCTCATTAACCGTCTTTAAGACAAGGATACACAATTGTTTGAACAGTAAAGGAATTGAGTGTAATGGGGAACCAGAAACAGAATGGAACATCCCAAAGATACTTCACATTGGGGCACTCCAAAAACAAATTATCAAATGGCAGAGAGAGAGAGGGGTGAAAGGGAAAGACAGAGGCAGAGAAAGACAGGGGAGAGACAAAAGACAGACAGAGACAGAAAGAGAGAGGGAGAGGGAGAGAGAAGAGAGAGACACAGAGGCAGGGGAAGAGAGAGAGAGAGAGAGAAAGAGAGAGACAGACAGACAGACAGAAAGAGAGACAGAGACAGAAAGACAGAGGGGAAGAGAGAGAGGAGAGGGAGAGAGAGAGCAAGATTGGCCCTTATTAAACATCCCAATCTCTTCCTCTTTCTGTATCTCCGTCTCTGTCTCTCCACCAACGGCAGACGAGGGCCTAATGTCACTTCCGACATAATTTACAGACAGTTCAGTCCCACTGGGGAAAGTTCAGATGTTGAAATATAAAAAGATCAAATGCTGAAATGCTCAGGCAGAATCTGTATTCCAGAGACACGGAGAATGGGAGCAGAGACACACAGAGACACACTGACTGACACACAAGGATATTCCCCCATGCATATGCACACACACACACACACACACACACACACACACAGAGCAAGGAAATTTACATGTGACATGTGATAACAAGAAGAAATTGGGTTTCCCTTTTGAAGGTAAAGGGATGGAGGGATATGGAAGGGACGGGGAATCAGGATATTGCATTTGATGATCAGTTATGACCAAAATGAATGGCAGAGTCAGTTTTAATTTCCAAATGGCCCCCTCCTGCTTCGAGTTTATATGTTTCACACACTAACTCCCATACAGGCAAACACTAGCACACACACAGATACAGGGGTAGCACAGTGGCGGTCACTGCTGCCTCACAGCGCCAGGAGCCTTGATTCGATTCCCTGCTTGGGCCCGAATGGTTTCCTCCCTCTTCCCGTTCCTGTGTTTCACACACTAACTCCCACACAGACAAATTCCTGGAGACCCACACACAGAATCACACACACAATTTCTCTCACACACGTACTGACAGGCACGTTGCATAGGATCAGAGGTGAGGTAGCAAGGTGGATACAAAACTGGCTCAGTCAAAGGAGACAGAGGGTAGCAGTGGAAGGGTGTGTTTCTGAATGGGGGGCTGTGACAAGTGGAGTTCCTCGGGGATCAGTGCTGGGACCTTTGCTGTTTGGAATATATAAAAATGATTTGGAGGAAAATGTAACGGGATTGATTAGTAAGTTTGCAGATGACACAAAGGTTGGTGGATTTGCAGATAGCGATGGGGACAATCGAGGACACAGCAGGGTATAGATCAGTTAGAGACTTGGGCAGAGAGATGGCAGATGCAGTTTAATTTGGACAAATGTGAGGTGATGCAGTTTGGAAGGTCTAATACAGATAGGAAATATACAGTAAATGGCAGAAGCTTTTAGAGTATTGATAGGCAGAGGGATCTGGGTGTACAGATACACAGGTCACTGAAAGTGATAACGCAGGTGGAGAAGGTGGTCAAGAAGGCATACGGCATGTTTGCCTTCATCGGCCGGGGCACTGAGTTTATAAATTGGCAAGTCATGTTGCAGCTTTATAGAACCTTAGTGAGGCCGCACTTGGAATATAGTGTTCAATTCTGGTCACCCACACTACCAGAAGGATGTGGAGGCTTTGGAGAGGGTACAGCAAAGATTTACTAGAGTGTTGTCTGGCCTGGAGGGCATTATCTATGAGGAGAGGTTGGAGAAACTTGGTTTGTTCTCACTGGAGTGATGGAGGTTGAGGGGAGACCTGATAGAAGTTTACAAGATTATGAGGGACAGAGTGGATAGTCAGAAGCCTTTCTTTTCCCCCAGGGTGGAAGAATCTATTAGTCGGGGACACAGGTTTAAGGTGTGAGGGGTAAGGTTTGAAGGAGATGTACGAGGCAGATTTTTTTACACGGAGAGGAGTGGGTGCCTGGAACTCGTTGCTGGGGGAGGGAGTGGAAGCGGATACGATAGTGAGTTTTAAGGGGTGTCTGGACAAATCCATGAATAGGATGGGAATAGAGGGATAGGGTCCCCGGAAGGGTAGGGGGTTTTAGTTCAGTCGGGGGCAGCATGGGTCGGTACAGGCTTGGAGGGGCCGAAGGGCCTGTTCCTGTGCTGGAATTTTCTTTGTTCTTTTCTCCTTGAGGTCGCAGCTCTCTGTAGGCCAAGGAATGCAGTCGTTAGAGACGAGCAGATTGGAGCTGCTGACTTCAGTGGTGCTTTCCTGGTATCCGAGTGCCAAGCTCCCTCAGAGTCAACGACCTCAGGAAGCATGGTGGATAGCATGCCACTGTCCACATTAGTGGGGATGAAGTCGAAATGGAACTGTAAGTTTTTAGCTGTACAAATCACCAACAGTTTGTCTCAGTTCCCCACGCCAAAATTATAGTTAACAAGCTCACCAACGCCTCTCCCTGTTTTTCAGAAGAACAGCAAAATTTGGCATGTCACCAACTTTCGCTGCTGCACCATAGGAAAAGTTATTTCTGGTTCGATCCCAGCTTGCTTTTGGCTTTCACTCTGCCCAAGACCACAATGAACTTCAACTGGTCGTGATCGTAGTCCCATCCATCTCACAAACCAGCCTCCCATCAACTGAATGTGATGTGTCTAGACTTCCTGCTGCTTGACTAAACATTATTAATTATGGACCCAACGTGCTCCAGACCTTCTCTTTTCCACCTTTGTCCACCGGGAGAAATATACAAAAGTCTGAGGTCACGTATCAACTGACTCAAGAACAGATATTTCTGCTGCCATCAGGTTTTTCAATGAACCTACCTTGCATGAAGCTGATTTTTCACTGCACCCGAGCTATGATTTTAACGCGACATTCTGTAGTCTCCTGTTTCCTTCTCAATGAACGGTACGTTTGTCTAGACAGCGCGGAAGAAACAATACTTTTCACTATATCCCAATACATGTGAGAAATCAAAGAAACTCAACAGGTAAGAAGTTAAAAATCAATACTTCTGAACGAGTGATCTCGGAATGACTCCCAATGGTACTTGTCAGTGAAGCTGAAAGATAGGTGAGTTGATTGTGTGCATGAGGAGCTGGTGAAAGGGGCAGGGACTAGAGTTCTTCAAATCATTGGGATCTCTTCTGGGTTAGAGAAGCCCTATTTAAAAGGACAGGTTAAGTATGAGCTGAAGGGGCCCACTGTCCTTGCGGGGATATCTGCTCGTTCAACGCGGGAGGATTTAAATGAGTGTGGCAGGAAATTGGGACTCTGAGCAAGACAGAGGCCAAGGATAATTCACAGGGACATAGAACAGCCAACGGGCACAACTTTAATAGTCAGGATGTCCAGGGGCACAGTAAAGGGAGGAAAAGGGCATTTGGGGGAAAACTGCATTTATTTTAATGCAGGAGGATCATCAGGTAAAGTGAACGAGCTCACAGCGTGAATTCATTCTGGGGACTGGAATATTTTCACTCGAACATAAGTATGCCTGAGAGATGGGCAGGATTGGCAGCTCAGTTTCAGGATACAGTTGTTTCATAGTTGTCGGAGATACAGGTAAGTGAACATGGGGTTTTACCATTTTGATAAGAGAGGACATAACAAAAGTTCTCAGGGACGATGTTCTTGGAATTCAAACGTGTTCATGTGGATACAAATAGAAATGACAACTGATGGGAGCGTACTATTGCACCTCCAGAGGCAGCGGAAACGAGAGAAGTGGAAGTGTAGAGATACTGCAGATTGTTGCAAGAATAGTAGAGTAGTCTGAGTGGGAGATTCTACTACTCCCACTATTGACTGGACCACCCAGAGTGTATTATTGACTGGACCACCCAGAGTGTATTATTGACTGGACCACCCAGAGTGTATTATTGACTGGACCACCCAGAGTGTATTATTTACCGGACCACACAGAGTGTATTATTGACTGGACCACCCAGAGTGTATTATTGACTGGACCACCCAGAGTGTATTATTGACTGGACCACCCAGAGTGTATTATTGACTGGACCACACAGAGTGTATTATTGACTGGACCACCCAGAGTGTATTATTGACTGGACCACCCAGAGTGTATTATTGACTGGACCACCCAGAGTGTATTATTGACTGGACCACCCAGAGTGTGTTATTGACTGGAGCACCCAGAGTGTATTATTTACCGGACCACCCGGAGTGTATTAGAACATAGAACATAGAACACTCCAGCACAAACAGGCCCTTCGGCCCACGAGTATTGTTGGGAAGTTGCTGATTTGGAAGCTGAGAAAGAGGTAACCCTTTCTGCCTATGAACTCCTCAGACTGGGAACTTCCTGATACTAGGTTTACTGCTGTGGCGTTCTGCTTTGGAAGATAGATCCTTTCTTTGAATGCTTTATCTCTGTCCATAGTTGTGACATGCTAGAATTTTAATGGCAAGTGAGCATACACGCTTGTGGTGCCAATATACCAGATGCAAATTTCAATGCATTCTACCATCAATCATTTGGCAGACGTGGTCTCCCCTTGTTAGGATCAGTATAACATTTCTCTCTGTTTCATGGTGTTTATTTCGTGCCTCACTAGAAATCAATGTACTTACTCCATGTTATCTTTACAATTTCCACACTGCTGTGTGGCAGTAACTTTACCATTTTCTTCCACTAATGTTTGTGTGCCACTTCCAAGGGAAAAATGACCAAATTCTGAATTTGTAGGATCCTGTCGGAGGTTGTAATAGATCAAAATGGGACTTTGTTATATCTGAAAATGACAGCCTTTTTTTTGGATTTCTGACATCAAGGTTCTTATAACTTATATTTTCAGCATTTCATAAGACGTGCTACGCCAGAAAGGGGAACCTTTATTATATTTTTCAACTGTTGCCTAAAATTCCTCTGTGTGATGGCATAAATGCAAGTGTTTGTGGAGCAACTGAGGAGCTGCAGCATGAAGCCTATTTCGATTATGAAAGGGGGAAAGTACACAGAATAATAGCCAATATTAAAAAGTCGCCACCACATTGAATATATCATGACGCCAGACCACAAGATTATGAAATTTCCCGATATAGCAAATAACAAAACTATGGATTTCTCTCGACTATCCGCTTCTTGGTCCTTGTGATTATCCCCTTTGCTCACAGTCTGTAGTTTCCTGCGTGCTCTGTTACTGGCTAAAATGTGCCTGACCGTTAAAATATTGAGAAGTAGAATCAGAACAAATGGGATCCCTGGTGTGAAGATGTTATGGAATATCTCGATAGCTCCCCACGCTCCTGAGACCATGATGAGAACATTCACGTAACAAAACCAAGGGCTGTTGTTCAACCAGTACCAACTGGTCAACATAAAGTACCATGTGGTGTCCTTTAAACTGCACAGAACGGTCACTGTCCCCAGCACCAAGGCTGCCATTCTCTTGGTGCAGTATTTACTTCTCAGCTTCTGACAACATATTAACACAAACCGATCAAAGGTGAAGGTGACGGTGAACCAGACGGTACAGTCAGTAACCGCATAAAGCAGCACAGCGTGAATGTTACACACGGGGATGTGTCGCACAAACGATAGCTCATATGCAATGGGAATCTTCCTCAAAATCAGGTCCAGGATTACTACCAGGATTACTGCTGTTGCCATGGCCACCAGGAAGCGTGTGGTTGAACCGGACAGTCCACATTTTCCCCGAGAAAATATTATGATTGTCACCAAGTTAACTGTGAATAAAAGAAAGTTTCAAAATGAGAAAGAAAACTATGAACAAACCGTGCAGTCACAGTGATTTGTGTACAATTCATTGATTAGCTCTGTCCAGTGACCAAGAATAACATGTATTAGGTGAAAAAACAATCATTTTCGTCACTTCGCCTTCCAATGGTAATGAACGATTTCAGGGAGGAGATCAAAGATGCTCTAAAGTTGACATTATTTATTTATTAGTGTCACAAGGAGGCTTACATTAACGCTGCAATGAATGTAGAGTGAATTTCCCCTGGTCCCCGCAGACCGGCACCTGTTCAGGTACATCGAGGGAGAATTGAGCATCGCCAATGCCCCTGGTCAGCGTGTCTTTTGGAATGTGGTGGGGAACCGGAGCACCCGGAGGAAATCCATGCAAACAGGACGAGAAAGTGCAAACTTCACAAAGACAACGACCCCAGACAGAATTGAACCCGGGTCCGTGGTGCTGTGAGGCAGCATTGGTAACGACTGTGCCACCGTGCTTCCAAACCACAAGGGAGGTGAGGGAGGACTGGGGAAATGCAAACCTGGTCCCGTTGTTTAACAAAGGATGAAAGGAAGTGCCAGACACTTATCACCCAGGCGGACTTACATTGGTGCTGGGCAAATTAGTGGAATTAATCCTGAAGCGAGAAATGACTGTCATGCAGCAAGATCTAGACTAGTCAGGAATGACTAGCGTGGATATCTTAAAGGAAGATCTTGCCTCACACACTTGATTGACATCATTCAGGAAGTGACAGAAAGCGGGTTTGAAGGCAGTGCATTGGATATCCTGTATGCAAGGACATCAGCAAGGTGTCTGACAGATTCCCACATTCCACATTGGCCAAAAGAATGCCACAGTCCGAAGATGTGTGGGTTGGGTGGATTGGCCGTGCTAAAAACTGACCCTTAGAGTCATGAGATGTTCATCTTAGAGGAATTAGTGGGTAAATATGTAGGAATATGGGGGTAGGACAAAGAACAAAGAACAAAAACAGCCCGGGAAACAGGCCATTCGGCCCAACGAGCCCACACAGCCATTTTAACACCACTAGCACCCCCTCCACCCATGACCCTTGTCTATGCTTATTGCCGTCCACATTGAGGGAAAACTTATTTAGAGACAATTTATTACCTCCAATCAGCCTAAGAGCACATTTTTGGGGTGTGGGAGGAAACCGGAGCACCCGGAGAAAACCCACGCAAGCACGGGGAGAATGCGCAAACTCCCACAGACACCGGCCCAAATCCATGTGTCTGCACAGCAATCAGCGATAGTCACTGAGCTGTCGTGTTGCCCAGTATCTGGTCCAGTTTAAGCACACACTAACGACGTGAAGCACTAGTGGGTGGGATAGTAGTAGATGCAGACTCAATGGGCCAAACAGCCTCCTTCTGCACTGTAGGGGGCGTTTAAGAGATCTGTGGATAGGTTTATGGACGAAATGGGATTGGTTTAGATTAGTGGGTCATTGTTGTTTTTTTTTAACTGGTCGGCGCAACATCGTGGGCCGAAGGGCCTGTTCTGCGCTGTAATGTTCTATGTTCTATGTTCTATGTTCTATGTAGAGTTTCTATGATTTCTTCTATGAAAAATTGCCAAAAGAACAGGGTTACTGCCTGGAATCCATCCTCCATTTTGTTGTCACTGACCATTAATCAGCCAGTAAATTGTCACAAAGAAACCTATTTTGGGGAACATTTTCAGCTGTATTTTTCGGCCATCCTAACCTAGAGCTGGCATCTCAGGCAAATTTATCACTGGAGAAAAGTTCACTTTCTGTGCAATCTCCACATGTTTTTCCTGTCAGATAGTAATCGATCAGCCAATAACAGCTTGAGCTTCGGAACAACCAGACCATCCACAAACATTGTGTGAGGGAAGGTTTTCCCATATAACTCTCAAATAATTGTGCAGTATCAGGAGAATCTGACCCTGTGATGTTGACTGTATATTTCAATAAGCTGTTATATCTCGTTCTCTGTCCAGGCCCGCATTGTTAATTACTTGTGGAATCTGTCATTACAGCAGTTTCTGTCAATTCGTTCGGACAAATGCTCTATATCTGCTCTGAATGGACGATATGACTCTAGGCGCCATTTAATGCCAGTCCTTATTTATAGATATAAATTAAATATCGACCCCTATGTAGAATCGTACGGATTTACAGCACGGAAACAGGCCCTTCGGCCCAACCTGTCCGTTTTACAAGTCATGATGTGGGTATGCCGGCGTTGGACTGGCATAAACACAGTAAAAAGTCTGACAACACCAGGTTTTAGTCCAACCTATCTATTTGATAATATACTCACAAGCTTTCGGGGTTAGCCCCTTCGTCAGGTGAATGGAGAGTTCTGGCCTCAGACAGAGCATATAAAGCACAGACTTTTATTTTTATTAGGTAGTTGGATCAGGAATTGGTTAGCGGATAGGAGACAGAGGGTGGTGGTTGATGGTAATTATTCATCATGGAGTTCGGTTACGAGTGGTGTGCCTCAGGGATCTGTTTTGGGGCCACTGCTGTTTGTAATCTTTATTAATGATCCGGATGAGGGTATAGTTGGGTGGATTAGTAAGTTTGCTGATGACACCAAAGTCGGAGGTGTGGTAGATTGTGAGGAAGGGTGTCGAAGTTTGCAGGGTGACTTGGACAGGTTGCAGAGCTGGGCCGCGAGGTGGCGGATGGAGTTTAATGCGGAGAAGTGTGAGGTAATCCATTTCGGTAGGAATAACAGATGTGTTGAGTATAGGGCTAACGGGAGGACTTTGAATAGAGTGGAGGAGCAGAGGGATCTCGGTGTATGTGTACATAGATCCCTGAAAGTTGGGAATCAAGTAGATAAGGTTGTTAAGAAGGCGTACGGTGTCTTGGCGTTTATTGGTAGGGGGATTGAATTTAGGAGTCGCAGCGTCATGTTGCAACTGTACAAAACTCTGGTGCGGCCGCACTTGGAGTATTGTGTGCAGTTCTGGTCCCCACATTACAGGAAGGATGTGGAGGCTTTGGAGAGGGTGCAGAGGAGGTTTACCAGGATGTTGCCTGGTATGCAGGGGAGGTCCTATGAGGAGAGACTGAGGGATTTGGGGTTGTTTTCACTGGAAAGAAGGCGGCTAAGAGGGGATCTTATAGAAACATATAAGATGATTAGAGGTTTAGATAGGGTGGATGGTGATAGCCTGTTTCCTCGGATGGAGAAAGCTAGCACGAGGGGGCATGGCTTTAAATTAATGGGGGGTAGTTATAGGACGGATGTCAGGGGCAGGTTCTTTACCCAGAGGGTGGTGAGGGACTGGAATGCCCTGCCTGCTGCAGTTGTAAATGCGCCTAGTTTGGGGGCGTTTAAGAGATTGGTGGATAGGTTTATGGATGAAAAGGGATTGGTTTAGATTAGTGGGTCAATGTTTTTTTTAAAACTAAGACTGGTCGGCGCAACATTGTGGGCCGAAGGGCCTGTTCCGCGCTGTAATGTTCTATGTTCTATGTTCTATGTTCCTCTTGCAACGACTAAGCTCATCCCAACAGTGCACATTTGGCCCACATTCCTCTAGATTTATCTTTCCCATGTAACTTTCTAGACACTCTTCTAAAAAAAAATACAAAAATATACCCCCCCTCTGGTAGCTTGGTCCAGACAGTCAACACCCTCTGTCTGAAAAACTGCCCATGATGTGGAGATGCCGGCATTGGACTGGGGTAAACACACCTGGCGAAGGGGCAAACACTGAAAGCTTGTGAGTTTCCTACCAAATACACTGGTTGGACTTTAACCCAGTGTTGTGAGACTTCTTACTGTGAAAAATTGCTCATCAGGAACTGTTTGGATCTTTCCTCTCTCACCTTAAACCTACCCCCTCTAGTTTTAGACTCCCCTACCTTTGGGGAAAAGATATTGACTATTGAGCTGATCTGTGCCCCTCATTATTTTATAGACCTCTATAAGATCACCCCTCAGCCTCCTACGCTCCATAACCAAAAATACGTCTATCCAGCCCCTCTTTATAACTCAAACCATCAAGTCCCGGGAGTATCCGAGTAAACGTTCTCGCACTCTTTCTAGTTTAATAATATCCTTTATATAATCCAGTGACCAGAATTGTACAAAATATTCTCTAATTATGCATTCCTACGTTCTTTTTATATATAATCACAGATTCATGTTTCTACCTTCCGAAATTTTCCACGACAGGATTTCAATAAAATTATCTGTATGAGACGACACATATCTCACCGATTAATCTCAGATCGGCTCGTTGTTCCAAACATTCCCTCCTTTGTTTAAAAGAATCAGATGTTTCTCCAATAGTTTGTTGAACACAATACATTTCAGTGTGTTTACCTAAACAGGTTTACTCTGGCATTCACTCAGACCATCACAGTTCATTGGATGATTGTTCTTAATAATGTTAAATTACCGTCCACCTTCTAAACATGCAAATCGATGACGTGTGGATATTTCTGTTAACTCTAATTACTGATCAATTCCACTTTGTTGGAGAATGCCTCGACACGAAAAAAAATGCTCCATTAAAACAACAAGACCAGAGGAGCAGAGTTAGGCCACTCAGCCCATCGAGTCTGCTCCGCCATTGCTTCATGGCTGATACTTTTTCTCATTTCCATTTCTCCCACCTTTTCCTCAATACACCTGATCCCCTTATTCATCAAGAACCGATCTCTCTCTGTCTTACAGACACTCAATGACTTACCTCCACAGCCTTCTGCGGCAAAGAGTTTCGCAGATCCATCCCTCCCTGGCTGGAGAAAGTTCCTCCTCGTCTCCATGTTAAAGGACTGTCCCTTTATTCTGATGCTGTGACCTCTGGTTCTAGTTTTTCTCCCCAGTGGAAACATTCTCTCCACAGCCGCTGTATCCGGGCTGCGCAATATCCTACAAGTTTCTACATGATTCTATCCCTCCCCCATCTCTTCGAAAGTCCAGTGAATGCAGACCCAGAGTCCTCAAACGTTCCGCAGATGACAAGCTCTTCACTCCAGCCATAATTCTTGTGAACCTCCTCCATCTCCAAGGCCAGCACATCCTTTGGAGGATACAGGGCCCAAAACTGCTCGCAATACTCCAAATGTGGTCTGACAAGAGCCTTATTCCACCTCAGAATCACATCCCTGCTTTTGTATTCTCGTTAGTGAATAGCTCGTGATGAACCCTTTTGTTTGAGTGAAATTTCAGAACATGTTGCACCAAACTTATATTCTGAACCAATCTGGTGACTATTCTGCTGGACAAAGTTCTCTTATTCAAATAAAAAAAGGACAGTCCACAATGTTTCCCATTGTACTATCGTCCTCCTGCATATGATCCACAAGGAATGAATATCACATTTCCTGTATAGCACCAGGTAATGCCAGTCATCTGTGTTGAAACCATCGACAATTATACTTCATTATTACATCTATGGGGGCGATAGACTCATCCCCAGCTTTTTGTAGGGCAACCTATTCAACCAAATTCCTCGGCTCTGCACCAAAGCCCAGCAAATGTATTCCACTCAATTTCCCAGATCGATTGATTATTCAAATAATAGATGTTTTCTGCTTTGTTCATCATTGACGGACAACAAGTTGCAGGCGATTGGAAAGACGTTTGTCCTGATAAGCGACCCCCGTTTTTCCCCACAATACCCCTCCCCCAAACACTCGGCTGGTTTTCAAATTCCTCTGCACTTGCTGAAAAATACAAATCTCTGGGAAAGGTGAAGTAAATCTCCTCCACACATTTCAAACACGCTGACGTGCTTTCTCCCTGGTTTTTTTGCCCCCCTCAGGGCAGGAGAGTCAGTTATTAGGGAGCATAGCTTTAAGTTGTTGGGGGGGGCGGGGCAAAGTTTAAACGAGATCTGCGAGGGAAGCTTTCTTCCCTTTTTGACACAGAGGATGGTGGGTGGCTGGAACGCGCTGTCGGGGGAGGGAGTAGGAGCAGACCAGTTACGATAGTGAATTTAAGGGACATTTTTGCCAATACATGAATAGCATGGAACGAGAGGGATGGTCCCCGAAAGGGTAGCTCAGACGGGAAGCCTGGTCCTTGCAGGCTCGGAGAGCCGAAGGGCCTGTTAATGTGCTGTGATTTCATTTGCTCTTTGTTCTTTGTTCTAAATTCTGGTGACTCTAACAAGATAGATTGCACCGATACTGGCAGATAACAGGTTTATAAAGTGTGGGATAACATTTTATGCTTTGAATTAATTACCTTTGTTTGGGAAGCAGAATATCCTGTATGATTTGCTGCTCTATCTTCCAATATGCCCCATTATTTTCAAATCTCAATGCATATTGAAACCCCGCGGGACGTTATCATTGCAAAGCCTGTAGATAAACTTCCATTAAACTCACATTGCATCTTGCAGAAATATTCCAAAATATATCAGTTTGTACCAACCGGTATTAAATTCAATTTCGGAAATGCTTTGCCATACAATATCTGTCATCTTCCAAATTATTATTCTTGTGACCTTTACCTGAGTTGCTGAGACATTTCACATGATATGATGTGACTCCTGGACATAACAATTGGTTTACATCAGATCAGTGGGTCAATGGAAACCCCCAGTAGGGCAGCATTCTGTGGAAACTGAATTGGTAACTGAACTCAGCGAGAATCAGTTAAACATTGTTTTATTATAGATGTTAGTACGTTTTGACTAACCTTTGCAATAAAATCAAATGTGATAGAACCTGGAGGGCTGCAACTTCTATTGACGTTTGAACTGATGGAATGAATTCTAATCAAGAGTTGATCTCACTTTTATAGAAACTCCCGTACCATCAGGATAATCATTTACAAAGTGTTCAAAGCGGCTGGAACAGATCCGCCACAGGAAATTTGCTAATGTGAGCGTCAGGCCTTGAGTCACAATTTATCTTTCAAGTGATACAAGTGGAAATCCATTCCTGAAATATGGCTGGCTACAGATTTTACTCAATGACATTGCATGCTGTCATCTATTCCCCAGCCAATGATGAGGCTCATATGCAGGAAGGGGTGAGAAAAAGACAGGGTGCCGACTGAACTGGGCTCAGAAAACAATATGTCATGTATTGGTGACATTTAGGGTGGCACAGTGCCCCACAGCGTTAGGGACATGGCTTCAAACTTTGGCGTGGATTACTGCCTGTGTAGATTTTACATGTTCTCCCTGTATCCGGGTGAATATCTTCCAAGTTCTGTGGCTTACATAACATAAGAACATAAGAACATAAGAAATAGGAGCAGGAGTAGGCCATCTGGCCCTTCGAGCCTGCCCCGCCATTCAATAAGATCATGGCTGATCTGTCGTGGCTCAGTTCCACATTCCCGCCCTCTCCCCATAACCCTTAATCCCCTCTCTTATCAAAAACCTATCAACCCGCGTCTTAAAAATATTTAGCGAGGCAGCCTCCACCACCTCAACGGGCAGAGAATTCCAGAGATTCACCACCCTTTGAGTGAAGAAGTTCCTCCTCAACTCCGTTCTAAACCGCCCCCCCTTTATCTTGAGGCTGTGCCCCCTAGTCCTACTGTCCTTTCTGAGCGGGAAGAGTCTCTCCACCTCTATCCTATCCATCCCATTCATCATCTTATACGTCTCAATGAGATCTCCCCTCATTCTTCTAAACTCTAACGAGTACAAGCCTAGTTTATTCAGCCTCTCCTCATAGCTCAACCCCCTCAACTCCGGTATCAGCCTAGTACAGCTTCCTCCCACATTCCAGGTTTAGTCCATTGGCCAATCTCATCCCTCCCTCAGTGCACCTGAGCAGGCGCCAGAATGTGCTGACGGGGGAGGGGGGATTTACACAGTAACTTCATCGCAGTGTGAATGTTAGCCTACTTGTGACCAATACAGAAACTTTATATTTCGGACAGATGGGCGAGCAGCACCCGAAGAAAAATTTTGTGTTCTAATCTGCTCACCTTTCTCACTTTATACAATCATTCACTGCAGACACAATCCATAAGCGGTTTCATCTGGGTTAATGTCCAGCCATATCTCAAATTTTGGAAGCAAATACATTTTTAACCTAACTTTGACCGTTTTACGCCAAAACAATTAATGACTGAGGAGGTTTCTCCCCCCCCAAATAATTGCAATCAGAAAATGAAAGGCAGAGTATGAAAAATTAAAAGTTGTAAGCATTGTTTGCCACAAAGCAGTATTAAAGCAACGGATTTATTTCTGAGTGTCCCTACATCATGGAAATAAACAAAGCGAAAACCTAATCATGAAAGCAGTGATTAGAAAGAGATAACAACATACCAGAGACCCCAACAACAGCCAGGATGGGATAGTATATCTTTTCCATCCCCATGACTACTGCAAATATCATATATTCGTCCATTCCCCGTCTCACTTGTGAGCTGTTACTTCCTCCCACCCTCCGGAATGATCGACACACTCAGATTGTAGCATCGCACCTTAACTGCAGATTTTTATTGATGGATGCGGGAAACCTCCAGAGACACAATTCGTGTCCCGGGAGACAGGAATTAATCACAGTCAGTGAACAAACAAACCCCGTTATTCACTTTCAATCCCCAATTTCCAAATACGGAAATAGATTGCAAATTTTCTGTGAAGATGGTATGAAATCAGTACTAAAGTTGCTCAAAGCATCAAAGAAAATGTCAGAATGCAGCTCTCACAGTTTTTAGCCTTCCCAACAGGTATAAAGAAATCATTAAAGCTCATTTGTAATGTGAAATGTGGCGCGGCACAGTAATTCAACGGTTAGCACTGCTGTCTGACAGTGTCAGGATCCCACGTTCCATTCCTTGCTTTGTGTGTGTGTGTGTGTGTGTCTGTGTGTCCGTGTGTGTCGGTGTGTGTGTGTGTGTGTGTCTGTGTGTGTGTGTGTTTGTGTGTCTGTGTGTCCGTGTGTGTGTACGTGTCTGTGTGTGTGTGTGTCTGTGTCCGTGTATGTGTGTGTGTCTGTGTCTGTGTGTGTGTGTGTGTGTTTGTGTGTGTGTGTGTTTGTGTGTGTCTGTGTCTGTGTGTGTGTGTACGTGTCTGTGTGTGTGTGTGTCTGTGTCCGTGTATGTGTGTGTGTCTGTGTCTGTGTGTGTGTGTGTGTTTGTGTGTGTGTGTGTGTGTGTGTGTCTGTGTGTGTGTGTGTGTGTGTACGTGTCTGTGTGTGTGTGTGTCTGTGTCTGTGTGTGTGTGTGTTTGTGTGTCTGTGTGTCCGTGTGTGTGTGTGTGTACGTGTCTGTGTGTGTGTGTCTGTGTGTCCGTGTGTGTGTGTGTGTGTACGTGTCTGTGTGTGTGTGTCTGTGTGTCCGTGTGTGTGTGTGTGTGTGTGTGTCTGTGTGTGTGTGTGTGTACGTGTCTGTGTGTGTGTGTCTGTGTGTCCGTGTGTGTGTGTGTGTACGTGTCTGTGTGTGTGTGTCTGTGTGTCCGTGTGTGTGTGTGTGTGTCTGTGTGTGTGTGTCTGTGTGTGTGTGTGTACATGTCTCTGTGTGTGTTTGTGTATACATGTCTGTGTGTGTGCGTGTGTGTCTGTGTGTGTGTATGTATGTGTGTGTGTGTGTGCGCCCACACGCGGGCATGCATGTGCTGGTTAGCTGCGTGAGCCGTACTAAACGATCCCTCTGTGTACCCGAACAGGCGCAGTAACATCATTGTTCACAGTAACATCATTGCAATGTTAATGAAAGCCTTATTTATGAATAAAAAAAAAACTTTACTTGATTTAAGTGATGTGAACTCACCAGAAATTTGGATTTGCTCTGATAAGTGTTATTCTTTTCACATGTATTGCCGTTGCTTCTTGTGAGTTCTACAAACAAAGGCAACCGTTTATCGAGAAGGAAAGGAGGTCGGGCAGAATGCAGTGTTTAACAGTCATAACTAGGGTGTAGGGGAACATCGATTTAGTGTGGGGTAGGTCCATTCAAAAGTCTGACAGCAGCAGGGAAGAAGCTGTCCTTGAGTCGGTTGGTACGGGACCTCAGACTTTTGTATCTTTTCCTGTCAGAAGGAAGTGGAAGAGAGAATGTCCGGGGAGTGAGGGGGTGTCAAATTTGCTGGCTTAAAGAACAAAGAACAGCACGGGAAACAGGCCCTTCGGCCCAACAAGCCGCCATTTTAACATTGTCAGTGCCCTCCTCTACCCATGACCTTTGTCTACACCTATTGGGGAAGATTGAGGGGAGAATAATTTCGGGACAATTTGTTACACCAATCAGCCTAACAGCACATCTTTGGGGTGTGGGAGGAAACCGGAGCACCCGGAGAAAACCCACGCAGACATGGGGAGAATGTGCAAACTCTCACAGACACCGGCCCAAATCCATGTGTCTGCACAGCAAACAGTGATAGTCACTGAGCTGCCGTGTTGCCCATCAGATGGTCCAGTTTAAGCGTACACTAACGACATGAAGCACTCGGCAACTCTCGAAACAACATCCAAGAGCAGCCCTCGCACGACCCACCGTGTGTATGCCCCTCGTTGGAGCAGCGGAAAGTCTAGACAGAGTTAATGGATGGGAAGGTGGTTTGCGTGATGGATTGGGCTACAGTCGCAACCTATTGTAGTTGTATGTGACCTTCAGCAGTGCAGGAGACGCACGAATCTGAGACACAAGAAGAAAAAAATGTTTTCTATGGGGCATCTGCAAAATTTGGTGAGAGTCGTAGCTGACATGCCAAATTTCATTCTTCTCTTGAGAAGGTAGAGGCGTTGGTGGGGCTTTCTTAACTATAGTGTTGGCATGTGGGGACCAGGACAGGTTGTTGGTGATCTGGACACCTAAAAACATGAAACCCTCGACAATTTCTACTTCATTGCCATGATGGAGACAGGGGCATGTTCTCCACTGCACCTCCTCACTGACAATCATTTTCTCCATCAAAGCCGGGACTTCCACTCTGCTGATCTCCACTGACCAGACCACCACCCCTGGGGCTGGAGCCTCCTATCCCGCAGCTCCAAACCCCTCCGACCTGGAGAGCTGCTGCCTCCTGCTGGCCCCAAGCACAACATCCATTCCCTCTTCCGCAATCGCCCCACACTCCTGAAAATCAGCATCCAGAACCTAGCGATCAGTAACACCACTCTTTCAAATTCACTGGCAGGTTTCAGGATCCTCCCAACTCCGAAGGAAGACTTTGCTCTTGGCGGAGCCCCAGCCGACACGAACCCAGGGCCCGGCCATCGGCTCCTCTGGGTCAAGGGAGTTGTGCTGACTGAGGGCCATACCCTGTCTGATTCTAGCAGAATGGCTGGAGATCCCACCCACTGGGGTGGGTGAGAGGCAGCACTGAGATGTTTGTGTTGTGGTGATTTTGGGAAGAAGAATTTAGTGATCTTGGGGAAGACAATGTGGTAATTGGGTGTCTTAAATCATTAAAGTAAGTACATCCTCAGGTCTGAGGTAGTGTTCACTCAACTGATGAAAGAACAGAGTTCCGAAATCTCGTCACTCCAAATAAACCTGTTGGATTTTAACGTGGTGTTATGAGACTTCTCTTTGAGCAAGTACATTGCTGAGAGAAGCTTGTTATTTCCCTTAATAAGCTCACGATGCAACCATTCACATTTAAATGCCAGCGAGTATACATTTCGATTGAACACTGGTTGAGTTGTTGGAGTGAGATGTCTCTATTCCGGTGACTCAGTATAAACATGTTGTGCGACCAAAACATTTTTTGTTGGGAGAATTGTTGAAATCTATTATTTCACATGAATATAGATTTATCAGTGATGAATATTAGTTGAGGAATGTTATACTGGCAGCAGAGGGGGTGTGCAGAGGAGATTCACTCAGCCCACTCACCGTAACCCTTAATCCCTTTACTGTTCAAAAATGTATCTATCCTTGTCTTAAAACATTCAATGAGGTCTCCTCAACTGCTTCACTGGGAACAAAATTCCACAGATTCACAACCCTTTGTCTGAAGAAGTTCCTCCTCAACTCAGTCCTAAATCTTCTTCCCCTTATTTTGAGGCTATGCCCCCTCGTTCTAGTTCACACGTCACTGGAAACAACTTCCCTGTTTCTCTCATATCGATTCCCTTCATAATCTTATATGTTTACATACGTTCTCCCCTCATCCTTCTGAATCTCAATGAATAAATCCCCAATCTACTCAGTCTCTCCTCATAAACCAATCCTCTAAACTCTGGAATCAACTGAGTGAATCTCCTGAGCACCCCCTCCAGTGCCAGTATATCCTTTCTCAGGTAAGATGACCAAAATTGTTCACAGCGCTCCAGGTGTCAGCTCACTAGCACCGTATACAGTTCCAACATAACCTCACTGTTTTTAAACTCCATCCATTTAGCAATGAAGGACAAAATTATATTTGTTTTCTTAATTACCTGTTGCACCTGCAAGCTAACTCTTTCAGATTATTACACCAGGACACCCAGATCCCTCTGCACAGCAGCATGCTACATTTTTTGCTATTTAAATAATAGTCCATTTTGCTGTTATTCCTAACAAAATGGATGACCTCACGTTTACCAACATTGTACTCCATCAGCTAGACCCTCGCCCACTCACTTAGACTATCTATATCTCTTTGCAGATTTTCAGCGTCCTCTGCACGCTTTGTTCTGCCACTCATCTTTGTGTTATCTGTGAATTTTGACACACTACACTTGGTCCCCAACTCCATATCATCCATGTAAATCATAGACAATTGCTGTCTCAAACCTGATCCCCAAGGCACACCACTCGTCACTGATCGCTAACCAGAGAAAAAAACAATTTACCCCCACTATTTGCTTTTTGCAGTTAACCAACCCTCTATCCATGCTGATACATTACCCGTGACACCGTACACCTTTATCTTACATAGCAGTCTTTGGTGTGGCATCTTGTCAAATGCCTTCTGGAAATCCAGAGACACCACATCCACAGGTTCCCCAATATCCAGTGTGCATGTAAGGTTCCCAATGAATTCCACCAAATTAGTCAAACATGACCTTCCCTTCATGAACCCATGCTGCGTCTCACCAATAGGACAATTTCTATCCAGATGTCTCGCTATTTCTTTCTTGATGATAGATTCAAGCATTTACCCGACTACAGAAGTTAAGCTCAGCTATCATTTGTCACTCAGCAGCAAATGGTCTGTTAATGCCACGGTAGAGTATAAACACAGCAATGGAATTAGATTTGTCTAGGTAGTTGTTTGGGCAGTTGGTGCAACTGTCAACGATAGACACTTTTATTCCTTCGGTTTATTAACTCAGGCTCTGGGTGTTTCTCACAATGCTGACAGCACTGTGGAAATCAGGTATCTAACAACTTAACGCCAGCTAAATTAATGGAGGGCCGCTAACAGAGATGAATTCGAGTTGTTAAAGTTGTTGATATAGATTCTTCCTGGTCCCCAGTATTTTCAGTTTCTGTATTTGGTTTAGCATCTGCATTAATTTTACGGCATATATTCAATTTCATCCGCATTTCAAAAAGTTCTTTATTTGCGTTTGATCTCGGGTTTTTACCAGTTCAAGAGTTGAATGAGAGTCAGCGTCTGCACAAGTTTTAACCCTTCTTTAATTTCATGGTCAGTATTGGTTTCTGTTTCTGTATCAGTTTCAGCTCCCCCTTGTGTTTTATTCCTGTTTATGTTTGTATTCATTGCGCGAGAATATCTCTTCAAAACATAAATAATCGGTTTTACATCCTCAAGCAGCAACCAGAACCGTTAGTGTGTATGTTATTTTTTGTGGATTAGAGACTAAAGCAGGGGACTCTGAAACACCTGCTTATTAAGGGGCTCTTGAAACAAAAATATGCATTATAATGTGCCTCATACATCTATAATACGGAAGTATTGTCTGAACCACATATATAACCAATTGTAATGAATATTTAACAATCGTTGCAAATTTGCAATGCTGTTTTAAAGGTATTTTGTGAGCTTTGGCCAAAAGCAACTGTTCCACAGCATAATGGAGACAGGAGAACGAGGCAGGCCACATCCAAATGGAAAAAAATGAGGTCTGAAACGTAATCAGTGAGAGGCTTTGGAAGATTAGGACGTGTGTGACAGACGAATGAAGAGAAAAAATTCCATTACTAATAAGATGAATCGGAGCATTCCTCTCCTCACATGGCCCGATCAGGTATAGCAAGTTGGGCAGGAGGAATCTCTGATCCCCTTTTGGTTCCCATATTAATGTAAGTTGTGGGATTGAAACTTCAACCTGCCAGACGCGTATAAATATTTCGCTAAGCAATGGAGGAAAGACTTCCAGCTCGAATTCACCAATGAGTCCCTAATTATGTTAAGATTTAGAATGATGTTCGCCAAGATAAACAGTGTACGTGAATGTTATTGGACTATCCAATTTGTATGGTAGATTGGGTGGGAAATACAAATCTTCAAAAATAATAGCATCTCAGGTGTGTTTGGACGATGTAGTTTCAGAGAAAATTTTGAAATCCATCCAGCACCTTTCTCCCAATGTGCATTGTCTGCCGCAAGTGTTATCTGAGCTGAATTCGACTAAATATAGAACCCCAGAGTGAAACCCCCAGAAAATTCCCCTAACAATGACTCCTTCCATGAACATAGGAAGGATCGAGAGTTGATGGATGGGGAGGTAATCAGCGAGGCTGCACTTGTCCATTTTCTTGGGTGCAGGACACAATGTTTGAACTTTCTACATTGCCTGGTCGATGGCAGTGTTGATACTGCCGTGGAAAAGCTTGGCTGGGAATGTCACTCGTTCAGGAACACAGTGATATTGTGGCAATATTATCAGGTGCAAGGCCTTTGCAGTACCCTGTGCATTCAGTCCCGTCTCGGTATCAGCTGGAAGGTTTTGCATAAGACTGACCTCTGAGGAAACGGGACCTCCGGGAGGAGGTGAGTTTGTATCGTTCACTCAGCAGTTTCGGCTGAATCTTGTTTCGAATGTTTCTCATTGTCCTCTGCATTGAAGTGCTTCATTCCTCCTTCATTGAGAATGAAGGCACCTCCTCCTCGTTATCCAGCAGGATTCAGGGCTGGATGTGATCTGGTATTTGTGGGATCAATTCGATCTTTCTATCTGCCATTAGTTTGTAAATACACCAGGTTGATAACCTTGTCTACATTTGCACTCGCTGTTATTCATGGCGTTCTCTACTCACCGAGGAGGGACTTGAACCCCGGGACTGGTGATCGTGGATGATTGGAGAGTATGACGGGCGATAAGGTTACAGATTGTGCTTGAGGACAACTCTGCTGCTGGTGATGTACCTCAACCCCTCACAGATACCCAGATTTGCATTGCTGTATCTATTTGAATGTGTCACATTTAGCACGGTGGTGGTGCCACACAGAATAATGGAGGGTATTACCATTGTGAACACCGCATATCATCTCTGGAAGTGTTCTGCTGCAGTCACCCCTACCGATACTCTCGAGAGCAGATGTGTCTGCGACAGGCAGGCAGGTGAGAATAACTTCCAAGTATGTTACCCCCCTTTGATTCGTTCTGTGAGCAAACGGTGCGATCCCAGTCTAGCGGCAACACCATTTTGGAATTGGCCAGGATGGTTTTGCCGAGATAGCCCTGGTGATGAATATTGAAGCTTCCCTTTTTCAGAGTGCATTCTGCACCCTTTTCACTCTCAGTGCCTCTCCCAGTTGGTGCAAGAACCCCCATCCATTGGGTTTGTCTGTGTGTGTCTGTGTGTGTGTGTGTGTGTGTGTGTCTGTGTGTGTGTGTGTGTGTGTGTGTGTGTGGGGCGGAGGGGTGGGGGTGGGAAGGAGGGTGGGAGTGAAATGTGCGGCACGGTCGTCATCATGGGTTCCCTGGCCCATGTTCGACTTGGCACTGTGAGAATCTGTGGGGCCCACAGTCGGATTCCAGGACTCCAAGTCACCTCCCTCCTCCGAGTCTGGAACAGCGTCACCACTTCTGCTGGGTTTGTCCTGCTGGTGACACAGAGCATTCTCAGGAATGGTTATAGTGTTACCCGGGTATTATCTGTAACATACTATTTACAGAGTATGCCTGGGTCAGTTAAACCTGACTAGACGGTGAGACAAAATATTGGCGGATGTTAGCGAGGAGGAATTTGCTGACGGCACAGGGCTGGGTTTGCTGTTGTGACCCACGGTGTCTAGGTTGTTATTGAGTGGCCCCATCTGTTTTATTCCGTTTTTGTTCCATTTTGAGTAGAACTTAATGGCTTTTCTCTGCCATTTTCTCTGACATTTAAAGGTCAAACAGCTGTTCTCCCCATTGGAGAATTGAACAAGTGATCCTGGTGTTGGAAGTTTCAGTCACACTCTGGGCCCAAATAGAAACAGAGATAAAGCAATGTTTAGAATAGTCAAAACTAATTGAACTCAGGGTCGGATGTTGGAGCGGTTACCTGAATTTGTTTGTTAAGTGACTGTTATTAATGACAGTCTCCGTGGACTCTCCTCACGTCACCGGATTAACTCCCCCTTCCATTAATAAGTGCTTTCTTTCGAGAGTTATCCCACGGTGTCCGCAGAAATATCAGCTCAGACAAACTGTTCTGGCTTTGAAATCAGTCGCTTGGATATTCGCAACAATGGATCCGAATTTGACAACAGCAGTTCGGGCTTTTTCTGCAATGGATTCTCAGGGGACAGAACACTGGAATGTTAAAGCACTGGATGAATATCAGAGGGGAAAAGATTGGGGCAATAAAACAGCCTATCAGCAGCAGCAGCCGATAAACTATAACTTGAAATCAATCGACAGGGGTTTTTCAGATGAGGTTCACTATATTCCTGAATATTACAATTGGCTATCATTCGATATTCGGATAGAATACATCATTTCCATCGTTCAATATTTCTACTATCCCATCCTAGCAATTGTTGGAGTCCCTGGTAAGTCTGCCTATCCAGTTGTTAATGCTATAAACCACACTGGAACCAATTACAGTTCCTGTTATTTACTTTGTATTCATCACAACTGGTTTTCTTTCTGTTGTGATTTATCAGTCTATGATTAAGGTATAACTGACTGTGTTAGTATTTTCTGCTTCCTGTTGTACTCTTTATCCCTTGTTTCTGTTGAATCCCCACAGTGCAAAAGGTCCATCAGTCTGCACTGACTGTTCTGGAAAAGCATCCCACCCAGGCTCACCACTTCACTCTATCTCCGTATCACCACACTTTTACCGTGGCTCATCCATCTACCATATCGGCGCAACTTGTGGGCCGAAGGGCCTGTTTGTGCTGTAGTTTTTTTTCGATGTTCTATATACATATTTAGACACTAGGACACAACATAGCATGGCCAATCCAACAAACATGCAAACACGTGGTCTGTGAGCAGAAACCAAAATACTCACACAATTATGTAAACATGGGGAGAACTTCCAAAGTCTATAAAACAGTTCCCCAAATTTGAAAATTTGATTCTGGCACTGTGAGACAGCAGTGCTAACCTGAATGTTACCGTGCCACCTGCATCCATGTTTACTTATGTGTGTGTGTGTGTGTGTGTGTGTGTGTGAGTGCATATTTATGAGTATGTTTGCATGTCTATGCATCTGTCGGTGTGCGGTTGTGTGTGTATTTGTGTGTGTGTATCTGTGTGTGATTGTGTGTATATTTGTGTGTGTGTCTGTGTGTGGTTGTGTGTGTATTTGTGTGTGTGTGTGTGTCTGTGTGTGGTTGTGTGTGTATTTGTGTGTGTGTCTGTGTGTGGTTGTGTGTGTATTTGTGTGTGTGTGTGTGTCTGTGTGTGGTTGTGTGTGTATTTGTGTGTGTGTGTCTGTGTGTGGTTGTGTGTGTATTTGTGTGTGTGTGTCTGTGTGTGGTTGTATGTGTATTTGTGTGTGTGTGTCTGTGTGTGGTTGTGTGTGTATTTGTGTGTGTGTGTGTCTGTGTGTGGTTGTATGTGTGTGTGTGTGTGTGTCTGTGTGTGATTGTGTGTGTATTTGTGTGTGTGTGTGTCTGTGTGTGATTGTGTGTGTATTTGTGTGTGTGTGTCTGTGTGTGGTTGTGTGTGTATTTGTGTGTGTGTGTCTGTGTGTGGTTGTGTGTGTATTTGTGTGCGTGTGTCTGTGTGTGGTTGTGTGTGTATTTGTGTGTGTGTGTGTCTGTGGGTGGTTGTGTGTGTATTTGTGTGTGTGTGTCTGTGTGTGGTTGTGTGTGTATTTGTGTGTGTGTGTCTGTGTGTGGTTGTGTGTGTATTTGTGTGTGTGTGTGTCTGTGTGTGATTGTGTGTGTATTTGTGTGTGTGTGTGTCTGTGTGGTTGTGTGTGTATTTGTGTGTGTGTGTCTGTGTGTGGTTGTGTGTGTGTTTGTGTGTGTGTGTGTCTGTGTGGTTGTGTGTGCATTTATGTGTGTGTGTGTCTGTGTGTGGTTGTGTGTGTATTTGTGTGTGTGTGTCTGTGTGTGGTTGTGTGTGTATTTGTGTGTGTGTGTGTCTGTGTGTGGTTGTGTGTGTATTTGTGTGTGTGTGTCTGTGTGTGGTTGTGTGTGTATTTGTGTGTGTGTGTGTCTGTGTGTGATTGTGTGTGTATTTGTGTGTGTGTGTGTCTGTGTGGTTGTGTGTGTATTTGTGTGTGTGTGTGTCTGTGTGTGGTTGTGTGTGTGTTTGTGTGTGTGTGTGTGTCTGTGTGGTTGTGTGTGCATTTATGTGTGTGTGTGTCTGTGTGTGGTTGTGTGTGTATTTGTGTGTGTGTGTCTGTGTGTGGTTGTGTGTGTATTTGTGTGTGTGTGTCTGTGTGTGGTTGTGTGTGTATTTGTGTGTGTGTTTGTCTGTGTGTGGTTGTGTGTGCATTTGTGTGTGTGTGTCTGTGTGTGGTTGTGTGTGTATTTGTGTGTGTGTGTCTGTGGGTGGTTGTGTGTGTATTTGTGTGTGTGTGTCTGTGTGTGGTTGTGTGTGTATTTGTGTGTGTGTGTCTGTGTGTGGTTGTGTGTGCATTTGTGTGTGTGTGTGTCTGTGTGTGGTTGTGTGTGCATTTGTGTGTGTGTGTGTCTGTGTGTGGTTGTGTGTGTATTTGTGTGTGTGTGTGTCTGTGGGTGGTTGTGTGTGTATTTGTGTGTGTGTGTCTGTGGGTGGTTGTGTGTGTATTTGTGTGTGTGCCTGTGTGTGGTTGTGTGTATTTGTGTGTGTGTGTGTCTGTGGGTGGTTGTATGCCTATGTGTGTTATTGTGTACATCACTTTGTACATCATCTATTGGCGTACCTATTACTGGCTGCATTAACAATTGCAGAATGTGGTTCTGTGGTTCAAGGACCAGGGAAGAATGTGCTGATGGCAGAACATAAGAACATAAGAAATAGGAGCAGGAGTTGGCCATCTAGCCCTTCGAGCCTGCCCCGCCATTCAATAAGATCATGGCTGATCTGTCGTGGCTCAGTTCCACATTCCCGCCCTCTCCCCATAACCCTTAATCCCCTCTCTTATCAAAAACCCATCAACCCGTGTCTTAAAAATATTTAGCGAGGCAGCCTCCACCACTTCAACGGGCAGAGAATTCCAGAGATTCACCACCCTTTGAGTGAAGAAGTTCCTCCTCAACTCCGTTCTAAACCGCACCCCACCCCCCCCCCCTTATCTTGAGGCTGTGCCCTCTAGTCCTGCTGTCCTTTCTGAGCGGGAAGAATCTCTCTACCTCTACCCTATCCATCCCTTTCATTATCTTATACGTCTCTGTAAGATCACCTCTCATCCTTCTAAACTCCAACGAGTACAGACCCAGTCTATTTAGTCTCTCTTCATCGCCCAACCCCCTCACCTCCAGAACCTGTGTCTTGCGCTGTAACAGCAATATGAAGAACAAAGGGCAGATGGTTCCGCCGGGTTTAAAATTAAACACTGAATTTGATTCCGGTTGGAGAAGAGACCTCATTTTGCGACGCTGTTGAAATCGGGGTTATGTCCAGAAGCTGTGAAACTGCTCAAATGAAAATGAGCTGGTTTTTCACCACATTGAGTTGGGTGTCATTACAAAAATGCAGCAGCGGGCAGGTGGGCTTGGCAGCCAGAAGCTGAGTTGGAATAGTGAGAAAGAACAATGTTGTGATTGTGTTTTTGGACAGAGTGAAGCTGGCCCGCAAAATGTTCACCCAGTCGGTGTTTACTCTCCACAATACAGAGGAGATCTCGTCGATCACAGCAATTTAGAACAAATTGAAGAAGGGTCAGTGAAAAGAGTTTTACATAAAAAACGATGCTTCGTGTCTTCACCTGGAAAAGACCAAGGCTAAGGACCACATCCTAAAATTTCCTTAATTGTGTCGATAAATGCGTTGGGAAGAAAATGATGACATTTGGCTATGGAGCACGATATCTCGAGAGTGTTCACCTTGCAAGATGTTTTTGGGGCTTGGGAGAGGGGCAGATGGTGACTCGTGTCACCAGACTCGTGTCACTCTCGAGATATCGTGCTCCATAATCAAATTTCATCATTATCTTCCCAGTGCATTTATCGACACAATTAAGGAAATTTTAGGATGTGGTCCTTAGCCTTGGTCTTTTCCAGGTGAAGACACTAAGCATCGTTTTTTATGTAAAACTCTTTTCACTGACCCTTCTTCAATTTGTTCTAAATTGCTGTGATCATAAGAACATAAGAAATAGGAGCAGGAGTAGGCCATCCAGCCCTTCGAGCCTGCCCCGCCATTCAATAAGATCATGGCTGATCTGTCGTGGCTTAGTTCCACTTTCCCGCTTTCTCCCCATAACCCTTAATCCCCTCTCTTATCAAAAACCCATCAACCCGCGTCTTAAATATATTCAGCGAGGCAGCCTCCACCACTTCAACGAGATCTCCTCTGTATTGTGGAGAGTAAACACCGACTGGGTGAACATTTTGCGGGCCAGCTTCACTCTGTCCAAAAACACAATCACAACATTGTTCTTTCTCGCTATTGTTGGGAACAAAACAGTGAGACATTTGGTGTTTCTGCTGGCATTTTGTTTCTGTCTCATTTTGCCCATCTTATTGACTCCAGGCTCCATCACAGCTTTTGCCCACTGAGAGTACTCACTTCTCTCCTGCAACACATGATCTGCAAGCCCATCTTCACCGGCAGGTTTCTTGATGGTAACTGATTCGCCTCATCGCCAGAGATTTCTCCATTACTCTGGTGTCTAAGATTACATCTGACTAGCACCAACAAACAACAGCTCAGCACCAAAGTTTCCTGTGCTGCAGTGACACCGGCTCTCCCTTCCTGCTTCACACTCTTGCCAGCTCCAGCTGCTGCTTTTGCTCAGCATCCAACATTACCCCTTCCTTCCTGGCCTCTTGGCTGCAGGTTCAAATCCAACTCTGCCACAAAACCCTTGTTCCCCAATTGCTTGGCTTGTTCTCTCCCCAGTTGCAGTGTTTGTTTTGCTTCTCTCACTTCTCTCTTTCTCTGCTGCACACCAGTGTTTGTCTGTTATTTCAGGAAATCCAAGTTCAAAACACTGTAGAAAGGGAAATTAGATTTGTAATATTCAATAATCTCCGATTCAATCTGTTCTGAATGGTTCTGAAACAGCCTGTTTCGCATGATTTATTTACTTTTTCCTTTTCTTTGCAGTTAACATAGTCACCATTGCGATTCTAATCCGTAAGAAATGTGGTCTTTCCAAATGTGTCACATGTTACCTCGTTTCTATGGCAGTGGCGGATCTAATGGTCATAATCCTAGACCTGATATTGAGACAAATTCCAATTGTTTATCATGAACAGTTTGATTTCTTGAGGTCTGCTAAACTCGTGTGCAATATCCACGCTGTTTTGCTTTATGCAGCCACTGACTGTTCTGTCTGGTTCACTGTCACTTTCACCTTTGATCGATTTGTGGCCATTTGTTGCCAGAAGCTGAAAAGTAAACATTGCACTGAGAAAATGGCGATTGTGGTCTTGGGAACCGTGACTGTGCTGAGCTGTTTGAAGAACATTTTCTGGTATTTCATGTTTATGGGTTCGTATTGGTTGAGCAACAATCCCTGGTTTTGTCAGGTAGAAGTCTTTGTGTATAGTTCGAGGATCTGGGGATCACTTGAATTGTTCCACACCATTCAGAATCCATGTCTGCCATTTGTGCTGATTATACTGCTCAATGTTTTCACTGGCAAATACATTTTAGTGAGCGGCAAAGCCCGCAAGAGATTGCGGGCACAGAATGGCAGGGAAACTCCCAGGGATCCAGAGATGGCGAGTCGAAGGAAATCTATCATCTTGTTGTTTGTTATCTCAGCAAACTTTATCCTGCTATGGTCAACATTAATGTTTTTTTCTATGTGGTGGAGGTTTTATTGGTTGCGTTGGTGCTCTGTGTGGATAGAAATGTATGTTCAGGACTTAGGCATCATGCTGCAGCTCCTGAGTTGCTGCACAAACACTGCTATTTACGCTGTGACACAGGCTAACTTCAGAAAGCAGTTCAAGAATGTGTTGAAATTTCCCTTTAATTTGATTCTTCGATTCTTTCAACGATAAGAAGAACTTTGCTTTGTGTTCTGAACATTTTGCCATTTTATTTCACATTTAAAATGTTTGGGGATTACTGTCTGAGACTCGTCATGCTTACAGAGTGGAGATGTCACTGTTGAAACAGAGAGGCAAACAGCATCACTGTTGCATTAAATCCAGGTCAGTGAGTTAGCAATGGCTGAATCACTCTGGGAGTATAAGAAAATGATTCGATCTTCTGCCCAGGCAGCAGAATCGGACTGGTCTATTATCAAGGCAACACAATCTATTTATTTGTTTGCTAAGGAAGCATTTGCTTGTCAAACTTGACATTCGTTTGCTTAAAGTCCCACCAACAGTTTGAGAGCCAACACACCCTGACAAATGCTTCCCAGAACATCATTAAGCAGTCCTCACATCCAACTGTCTACTGATTGGAGAAGGGGATCACCATGTCACACCCAGTATAACAATATCCGAATCATGTTAACCAGTCCCTTTCTCCTGCCTCCTGCAAATGGGAAGAATCACAAGCCAGTAAGCCGAATGGAGGGGGGACCAAATTCTAGCAGACCCAACAATATCTTACCCAACCCAATCTGTCTGTCCATCCATCCACCGAATAGAGAGGGATCACACTCCAGTGCACACAGCTGAAGAACAGAGGCCCCCATCAACCATTCCCCTCATCGAAATGAGAGGGACCAAAGGCCAAATGCACATAATTCCACAACTGTGTCTGTCATTAACCAATCCATCTGTCCATGCATCCGCCATCCAGATTGGGACCAAACTTGAGGAAGTCCAGCCCAGATCAATGGTGCCATTCAATTAGCCGATCTCTCTAACATTCCAGCAATCGGAAAGAAAGCTCAACGCGGCACAACCAGCCCCAGACCGTTGTCCCTGTGTAATCAATCCCCCACCCCACCCCCGTGACCATCTCTTCAATGGGGTGGGATCTCACTCCACCAAACCCAGCCACAGAAACCAGAAGCCTCTGTGTATCATTCCAGTGAATCAACTGGGTGCACACTCAGCCAGTCACACATCAACAGTCGCCTGTCAACCAGTTCCCCCGTCCGGACCTCCACTGAGTGGAGAAGGATCCCACCCAGAACACCCAGTTCCATAAATCTGTCTCCCTTCGCCAGTAACACTGCCCATCTCTCCACCAATTGGAGCCACTTCCGTTATCTGATGATTATCCCACTTCCGTAGAAAAGCTTTTATTAGTTTCTGTTGGGGTTCCCTGTCTTGATGAGTAATATTGAATGTTCCGTTGTTTCTGAGGGATTAAGAGCTCAGAGAGAGAGAGTATGATTCAGAGATGGGGAACTGAGCTAAAACATGTGTCTGGCACGGAACCGCAGTAACTGACCTCCTTTCCAGCCTTGGGTGACCAACAGGACGCTGTTGTTGGGATGTTGGAAGAGGCGAAAAATTCCATTGCAAAATTTGTCAGCTTGCATGAATGCAAGATGAAAAGTCTAATCTGACCATGAGCTCGTAATGATAGTGAAATAAAAAAAGACATAGAAATGATACAAGCCAACATAATCCATACCGTAAATGCTGATAATCATTGAAATAAAAAATGTGCAATAAAAGCATTATGTCGCAAACGTTACTAGTTTAAAGTTTATTTTGAGTCACAAAAAGGCTTATGTTGACACTACGATGATGTAACTGTGAAAATACCCAGGCACCACACCCCAGTGGCTGCTCAGATGCGCTGAGTGACAATTATGCATGGCCAGTTCAGACTATGGGTGGAACCTGGAGCACCCAGAGTAACTCAGGCAGACACGGAGAGAGCAGGCAATCCCAGCAGAGAGAGTGGAAAAACCCATGATGAGAACCCGGGTCGCCGGAGTTGAGGGGGTTGAGCTATGAGGAGAGGCTGAATAAACTAGGCTTGTACTCGTTAGAGTTTAGAAGAATGAGGGGAGATCTCATTGAGACGTATAAGATGATGAATGGGATGGATAGAATAGAGGTGGAAAGACTCTTCCCGCTCAGAAAGGACAGTAGGACTAGGGGACACAGCCTCAAGATAAAGGGGGGGCGGTTTAGAACGGAGTTGAGGAGGAACTTCTTCACTCAAAGGGTGGTGAATCTCTGCCCGTTGAAGTGGTGGAGGCTGCCTCGCTAAATATTTTTAAGACGCGGGTTGATGGGTTTTTGATAAGAGAGGGGATTAAGGGTTATGGGGAGAGGGCGGGAAGGTGGAACTGAGCCACGACAGATCAGCCATGATCTTATTGAATGGCGGGGCAGGCTCGAGGGGCTGGATGGCCGACTCCTGCTCCTATTTCTTATGTTCTTGACGCTGTGAGGCAGCCCGTGCTAACAATTGTGCCACCGTGCCACCTGAGTTGAAGCTGAGTGATAGCATTTTGGGGTTATTTTTGATTTATTTCTCAAGAAAAAATAAAAGACAGTGAACAATTCTGAAATTAATGACTTCAGAATTAAACATTTCCTTCAATATGCATTTGTGGTTTAATTCCACAGATCATAGCTTGTTTACTCTTTCATATGAACAGGAAACAGAAATATAGTGACTGTCCTCGTGAAACATTTAGTCGTGTGTGTGCGTTCAGAGTTATCTGGGTTCCTTGTACAAAATGCCGACGTACAGATTTAGTTTAAGGCGGTAAGTGACAGTTTCCTTCAAGAGGATTGGACTGCATTAATGATGACGTCTTGTTGCAAGTGTGAAAGGAATTGGCGAGCGCAACTGGGAGAGTTGAACGTAAACGAGAAAAGGAAGGCATGCCTTTGAGGCAGCCCACCCAAGGTCCAGAGGTTTGCAGGGACACATGGCCATGGCTGTTTAGGGAGGGAGAGAGAGGAATGAGGGAGATGGATAGGTAGAAATGGAAGGAAATAAACAAAGAGGTAACAGGAATATTAGGAGGCAGCTGTTCCATATGATGTTCTGGTTGGAAGAAAGGTTGTTACAAATGCTGAAAAAATAACTGACTGTACAACAAATAAATAAATGGCTGAGGAACTCTCTTTGTCTGGTAGAATCAGAGAGTCGTAGAATCCCTGCAAGTGCAGATGGAGTCCTCGGTCCGCCTTGTTCCCCAACAAGGGACATACACGCGGTGGGTCGTGCGAGGGCTGCTCTTGGATGTTGTTTCGAGAGTTGCCTAGTGCTTCACGTTGTCAGTGTACGCTTAAACTGGACCTTCTGATGGGCAAGACGACAGCTCAGTGACTATCACTGTTGGCTGTGCAGACACATGGATTTGGGCCGGTGTCTGTGGGAGTTTGCGCATTCTCCCCGTGCTTGCGTGGGTTTTCTCCGGGTGCTCCGGTTTCCTCCCACACCCCAAAGATGTGCTCTTAGGCTGATTGGTGTAACAATTTATCCTGAAATTAGTCTTCCCTCAATCTTCCCCAATAGGCGTAGACAAGGGTCATGTGTAGAGGAGGGCACTCATAATGTTAAAATGGCGGCGTGGGCTCGTTGGGCCGAAGGGCCTGTTTCCCGTGCTGTGTTGTTCTTTGTTCTTTGAGGCCATTCGGCCCATTGAGTTTGCAGCAATGAAGAATCCCGCTGTGGTCCTATTCCCATAACACCACATATTTAACCTGTTAATTCCCAGACACCCGTGTCAATTGAGCATCGGCAATCAGCTTAACCCACACATCTGTGGACATGAAAAGCCAAATTTCTAAACAGACTGCTGAAGGGTGCAATCTGAACAATGTCTGTCTCCCCCGAGTATTTGCAGTAGTTTTGTTTTTGTTTTCACAAGTCGTGCAATTTGTCAACCACACTCCAAAACATTTCCAATGGTGTATTTCTGATGTAACATACACCGATAAGATTACTGAGAACAGCTATCATGGCTAGTGATCAAAAAATCTAGGACTTTGCCTCAATCAAAAGCTTGGACTTGAAACTCGATGGAGTACAGATGACAGAAATGCCAGTGAAATGTAGGGAGCAGATTGGCATGCATGAGCTGGGTGTAGGTGAAATCATCCCGATAACCTTACCTCTTACGTGCAGAGATAGGGCCTCAGGTGAAAGCAGAGATCAAATGTTGGGAACCCATCCGATTGTTGAACTGTACATTCACTACTTGGGATCCAAGTAATGTTCGTGCCTTAACCAATAATGTGGACCACACACTGTACAGACCACAGAACCGTCAGTAGATAAAGGAGGCAGATTCCTATCCACATTCTCCCTTCCAAGTCAGCTTTGACAAGAGCTGGTGATAGCAAACGTCTGAGTAGTGTTGAGGAGCAGAAGGATCTTGGGGTCCGAGTCCATAGGACTCTTAAATCAGCCTCGCAGGTGGAGGATGTGGTCAAGAAGGCGTATGGTGTACTGGCCTTCATTAATCGAGGGATTGAGTTTAGGAGTCGGGAGGTAATGCTGCAACTTTATAAGACCCTTGTCAGGCCCCACTTGGAGTACTGTGCGCAGTTCTGGTCGCTTCATTACAGGAAGGATGTGGAAGCTTTTGAGAGGGTGCAGAGGAGATTTACAAGGATGTTGCCTGGATTGGGAGGCATGCCTTATGAAGATAGGTTGAGGGAGCTCAGTCTCTTCTCCCTGGAGAGACGAAGGTTGAGAGGTGACCTGATAGAGGTTTATAAAATGTTGAGAGGAATAGATAGGGTGGATTCTTGGAGGCTATTTCCCAGGACTGAAATGGTCGCTATGAGAGGACACAGATTTAAGGTGCTGGGGAGCAGGTACAGAGGAGATGTTAGGGGTAAGTTTTTCACTCAGAGGGTGGTGAGTGAGTGGAATCGGCTGCCGTCAGTGGTGGTGGAGGCAAACTCGCTGGGGTCTTTTAAAAGACTTCTGGATGAGTATATGGGATTTAATGGGATTGGGGGTTATAGATAGGTCTATGGATTGGTAGGTATAGATGTGATCGGCGCAACTTGTGGGCCGAAGGGCCTGTTTGTGCTGTACTGTTCTATGTTCTATGTTCTATAAGCTAACTGATACCAGTTTCAGGACTAAATAAAAAGAACATGGAAAGAGATAGATTGATTATGAGTTTGCTGCTAAATTTCTTCCAAAAGCACACTCCTCCAAAGCAAAACTAAAAGCCTAAAGGAACAAAAAAAATTCATGAAAGTAACAAACAAAACCTGAATCCCTATCACCTGACAGCCAAAACAGATCCCCACCCCCTGGTGGCATAGCTGTAGGTGAAAGCCACATAGTTATATATATAAAAGAAGTCTTTCTTAAAGTTACACTCACGTGACATCCCAATCATGTGACATCATGTAAAATCAATCTTTGAAATCAGTATTGAGGTCGGGGAAAAGAGAGAGCGATCAAGACCAGAGAAGGTTTTGGGAAATTCAGTGAGAGCTAACAGCAAAGAAAGTCAGCGGCAAATCGAGCAAACATGGAGAGACAGTGAGACAGGAACACAGAGATACAGCGACAGGCAGACTGAACTAGCATGGACACATATCGTGATACTAAATCAATGAATCACATCAGCTTTGGCAGATGTCATTTCAGTGAGCGTAACAATAAGGCTTGTCCACTTAAAACTCAAAACCATCCGCCCAGGCCAACTCATGCATGGTGATACAGCGGTTCTCACTGCTGTGTCAGGGCTCCAGGGACACAGGTTCGATTTGCAGCTTGGGAAACTCTCTGTGTGGAGTTTGCACGTACTCTCCCCCCTACCCCGTCCTCATTGGTTTCCTCTGGGTGCTCGGGTTCCCCCCCCAGAGTCCGAAAGACGGGGGGGCTAGCTGCATTGGTCACACTAAATTCTCCCCCAGTGTACCCGAGCAGGCGCTGGAATGTGGTGATGAGAGGATTTTCACAGAAACTTCATTGCGGTGTTAATGTAAGCCTGATTGCGACTGATAAATAAACTTTTACTTAAAAAAAATGCAGAGTTTAGGAGTAACCGCGGTCTTCACGGACATTCTGCTAACGTGACTGCAACATCAGAATTTAAACCGTCTACTTTCAACAGAGTTATTTTTTTAATATTTAAAACAGTCCAATCACATGACAGCTCACGAATATCTGAGGCACGTTGAAAAAGTGCAGCCAATCCCTTCCCCGATCAAACCCAAAATACTTCCCGTCCCGACGAAGGAAAATATCTCAGGGAAGAAATCTGCCGTTTAAATCAAAACTCTGAAATAAAACAGAAATCAGTTGTTCGGTTTGTGGAAATCGAAGCAGGGTTAAGGTGTCAGAACTCATGTAAAATGTTCCACTTTGTTTGACATTACAAAGCTTTGGATCCAAAGGCATTAACTGGGCATGTTTGTTTAGTGACTGTGAGTAATTCCACTCTCCACGGACAGTAACTGTGTCCCTGGGGGGTTCCCCCCCTTTTGATTATGAAGGGGTTCCTTTCAGTGAGTTAGAGCAGGGGTTCAGCGGGGGGACATCGACACCGATATTCCAAAGAATCGGAGACTCCACAAACAGCGAGAGGAGTGATCAGAATCTGATAGAAGCGATTGGAATGGGAGAGCAAGGGGTCAGAATCTGAGAAGAAAATAGATGGATATTTTACAGCAAATGGATCAGAATCTGAGAACAATACACTGGAACGATGGCTCACTGGACAGGAGTTTATCATGGGCGCTCTCCATGCTGTTTGGAAGGAATGACTGGTTGCCATGGTATTGGAGGATCGAGTATATACTTCACGTCGTTCAGGCTGGTTACTATCCCATTCTGGCTATCGTTAGTGTCCCCTGTAAGTCCATTTGTGCAACTGTTAATTGTATAATCGTGCATTTTGTGTTGCATTGCTGTTTTTTTAACACTGAAATGTTGCAATTGGTGGTGGTACCTGCCCAAAAACCCTCCTGATATCCATCCATTCCAGCTCCCTCTCTGGCTAAACCATGCAGCTGAACCAAACTGCTTGCAGTCTTGCTGCTCCTTTGGAATATGCGCTGCACATTCACTCATATCCTCTTGATCTCTAATCCTGCCCGCTGCCATCCCAGAGGGAAGCACGATGGCACCATGGTTAGCATTGCTGCTTCACGGCACCAGGGGCACAGGTTCGATTCCCGGCTTGGGTCACAGTCTGTGCAGAGTTTGCACGTTCTCCCCGTGTCTGCCTGGGTTTCCTCTGGGTGGGTCTCGTTCCCTCTCCCACTCCAATGATGTGTGGATCAGGTGTTTTGGCCGTGTTAAATTTCGCTGAAGTGTCGGGGGGTGCCAAGCAGGTTAAATGTATGGGAGTTATCGGGGGGAGAGCCTGGGTGGGAATGTGGTCGGTGTGGACTCGATGCCTGAATAACCTCCTTTTGCTCGATGGGATTGTATGGACAGTTCTAACTGAGCCGAGATGCTTCATGATCCCTCGCACGCGACTCTGATTAAACTCAGAATCGTCTGTCACAGGGAAACAATCTCCCGTCGGCTCTCTCAGTTACCAGACCTTCACTGAATATACATCATCCAAAATTCTGCTGGAAACACTCAACTCACCCCAATACATCTGCAGCCACCACCTTGTCTTTAGTGATGGACATGATGCTGAATGTGAGAGCACATGGACTTTAACATTCTCGTCTTTGTGCTGGACACCCAGTGTGGAATATTCCAGAAATTCAGCCACATTGGCTTGCCCATTGTGGGTGGCACGGTCGCTCAGTGGTTGGCGCTGCTGCCTCACAGCGTCAGGGGCCCGGTTCCGATAGCGATCTCACCTCACTGTCTGTGTGGAGTTTACCTGTTCTCCCTGGGTCTCCCTGCATTTCCCCTGGGTGCTCTGGTCTCCTCCCACTGTCCAAAGGTCTGCCGGTTTGGTGGATTGGCCGTACCAAATTTCCCCTCCTGCCATGGGATTGGCAAGGTAAATATGTGGGGGAGGGGGTCTGGAATAGGGCCTGGTGGGATTGTAGTCGGTGCAAACTCGATGGACTGAATGGCCTCATTCTGCAATATTGGGAAACTATGATTCTCCACATCCCTTTCATTCACTTCCTTCAAGCTTAAATAATTTCAATTTCTCACTTTCTATGAATCTGTATTATTCCAGGCATTAGTGAGTGGCTTATCAGTCATCTCCCGGCATGGAGAGGAGATGGCGGAGTGATATTATCGTTCGAATACTCATCCAGAAACTCAGCTAATATTCTGGGTGACCCTGGTTGGAATCTGGTCACGGCAGGTGGTGAAATTTAAATTCAATAAAAAACTAACCGGAATGAAGAATCTCGTGATGATCACAAAACTGTGACCGATTGTTGAAAAAAAACCTGGTTCCCTTTAGGAAAGGTAATCCACCGAGCTCACCTGGTCTGGCCTACAGGTGCCTCCAGAGTCCCATCAATGTGGTTGACTCTTGGCTCTTGACTCTCAGGTGCCCTCCAAGTGGAACTAGGGATGCAGAATAAATGCAGGCCCAGCCAGCGAAGCCCATGTTCCAGTGATTATTAAAAAGACACATGAAAGCTTAACTCGGTGCTGTCCATTCAGCAACGCCTATGCCCCATGAGTGAAGAAGAAATCATGTTAACCATCCCTATATGCTCCCGGTGGCATAGAACAACTGTGCGTCTCTCGGCAACAACACCCTCTTCTCCCTCAACAAGAGGGAATAATTTGTGAGGTCATCTGAGTTTCCAAGGATCGTGACACAGTGTGCATGCCTTATTTGGCTTGCATACAACAGCTTTTTTCCTGAAACTTGTTCCGAAACAGGGTCTGGGAAGAGGGGGCTGTCGAGTCTGAACTTACGCGAGAGGTTCACTGATTGAATCTCTGCCTCCTGTTCCCGTGGAACAGACCCCAGGAATTTCCATACATTGAATTGAAAGGAAAGGAAATCCGAATGGAAATGCAATGGGGCGGGAATCGCCACATGTTATAGTTTTGTTACTCGCTTCCTATTTGAATATTTTGCTCAAAACCAAATCCACACAAAGAGGATTGCTTGAGGTCTGTGTCACACTTACAGTCCACTGGTGCTGGCATAGCCATTCTGAGCCCAAACGTGGCAGAGTGGTGAGCACTGCTGCCTCACCGCACCGGGGACCCGCTTTCGATTCCCAGCTTGGATCACTCACCATGTGGAGCCTGCACATTGCGCCACCCCGCACCCCCCCCCCCCACCCCCCCGGCTCCCCGTGTCTGTGTGGGTTTCTTCCCGGTGCTCCAGTTTCCTCCCAGAATCCAAACATGTGCTGCTTATGTGCATTAGAACATAGAACATAGAACATTACAGCGCAGAACAGGCCCTTCGGCCCACGATGTTGTGCTGACCAGTTAAAAAACAATGACCCACTAGCCTAAACCAATCCCTTTTCGTCCATAAACCTATCCACGGATCTCTTAAACGCCCCCAAACTAGGCGCATTTACAACTGCAGCAGGCAGGGCATTCCAATCCCTCACCACCCTCTGGGTAAAGAACCTACCCCTGACATCCGTCCTATAACTATCCCCCCTTAATTTAAAGCCATGCCCCCTCGTGCTAGATTTCTCCATCCGAGGAAAAAGGCTATCACTGTCCACCCTATCTAAACCTCTAATCATCTTATATGTTTCAATAAGATCCCCTCTTAGCCGCCTTCTTTCCAACGAAAACAACCCCAAATCCCTCAGCCTCTCCTCATAGGACCTCCCCTCCATACCAGGCAACATCCTGGTAAACCTCCTCTGCACCCTCTCCAAAGCCTCCACATCCTTCCTGTAATGTGGGGACCAGAACTGCACACAGTACTCCAAGTGCGGACGCACCAGAGTTTTGTACAGTTGCAATATGACGCTGTGACTCCTAAATTCAATCCCCCTACCAATAAACGCCAAGACACCGTATGCCTTCTTAACAACCTTATCTACTTGATTCCCAACTTTCAGGGATCTATGTACACATACACCTAGATCCCTCTGTTCATCCACAGTATTCAGAGTCCTACCGTTAGCCCTATACTCTACACATCCGTTATTCCTGCCAAAGTGAATTACCTCACACTTTTCCGCATTAAACTCCATCCTCCACCTCTCGGCCCAGCTCTGCAACTTGTCCAAGTCTCCCTGTAGACTAAGATACCCTTCCTCACAATCTACCACACCTCCGACTTTGGTTTCATCAGCAAATTTACTAATCCACCCAACTATACCCTCATCCAGATCATTAATAAAAATTACAAACAGCAGTGGCCCCAAAACAGATCCCTGAGGCACACCACAATAAACGTCCCCTTAGTTTCTCCAAACAGGTGCCGGAGTATCTCAGCTAGGGGGGGGTTTCACAGTAACTTCATTGCATGTGAATTTAAGACTACTTGCAACATCCATCAATATACTTTAAATTTACGTTCATCCACGAGTTTTTGAGTGGTTGATAATGCATCTCCACACTTGCCCCCTTCATCCACTTTGCCAACTGTTATGGGAAAAGTGAGGCTCAGCTCTCATGTTTACCTGCTGGAAACCACCCTCCGCAAAACCAATGTTGTAGTTTGTACAAGTGACTCTCCATGGGGGCACAGGGGGTGAAGTTAGTGTGAAGGAGCCTCCCTTCTTACTCTTGGACATTGCAGATAATTATCTCCTCACTTTGTCGCATCATGCACGTGTAGAACATTTGTGCCGTGCAAGTGCCAAACAAAGACGGTTTCTAACAAAGGAATGTCTAACGATCATCCATTGACATGCAATGGGATAACCAGGGCTGAATTCCTCACTATCAAAATCCAGAATGTACCAGTGACATGAAACATTATTGAACTCGCCATATAACAATGTGGTGAACCAAAGCAAGTTAAGGACTACTTACAAATCCTGACAAAAGTCCATATAATAATGAGGGGCATCATTTAGTTAGACAATATATTTTCTCAATAGGGGAAGGTTAAAACCATAAGACCATTAAACCATAATTTTTAACATGAGGGGGAGATATACAAAAGGGTCAGAAAGGCCATTTTGCACTGAAATGTGCTGGCCTCTCAACTGTATACAGTCTGGTCATCCTGTAATACAAAGGGCATTATTAAACTAGGAAGAGTGCAGAAAAGGTTTACTAGGATGCTATGGGGACTTGATATTACAAGGAGAGACTGGACAGATTGGGGCGTTTTATTTCTCTGGAACAAAGGAGTCTGAGGAATCATCTTATTGAAGTCCATAGAAGTGAGTGGAACAGATGAGTTAGATAGATAATGTATTTTCACAAAGGTAGGTGAGTCTAAAACCAGAGGGCACAGGTTTAGTGTGAGTGGGGAGAGGCAGAAAAGACTCCAGATGGCCACTTTTACACACAGATTGTGTGGAATAAGGTGCCAGAAGTAGTTGTAGGGGCGGGTACAAGATTGTCTTTATAAAGCGTTTAGGCAACTCCATAGATAAGATGTGTGTGGAGGGATATGGGCCAAACGCGGGCAATTGAGGCTTGCTTAGTGGCTAAAAAATAACGGGACAGCATGGACAAGTTGGGCTGAAGGGCCTGTTTGCATGCTGTAAACCTCCATGACTCAGTGTATACTTTGAAATTATTTCAGTAAGACGCTGGATGCTGGCAGACATGGAATATCACAAAATCTCTTTGATTAATCAAACTTTTCCCCAGCCAGGTCTTTCATGACATTGATTATTTCCTCACAGTTATCTCGCTGACGATTGTCGTGCTATCTCAAAAACAATGTGGTCTCTCCAGTTGTGTCACTCGTTACCTGGTGGCCATGGCACTGGCAGATCTACTCATCATTATATTGGACTTGATCTTGAGGCAAATTCCGATTGTTTTCTATGAACAGTTTTACTTCGTGTGGTCTCTCACCGTGTGTAACATCCACGCCGTCCTGCTTCATGCAGCCACGGACTGTTCTGTCTGGTTCACAGTCACTTTCACGTTTGATCGATTTGTGGCTATTTGCACCCAGAGACTGAAAGATAAATATTGCACTGAGAAAACAGCAGTGGTGTTTCTCATAACAGTGACTGTGCTGAGCTGCTTGAAGAATATTTCCTGGTATTTCATGTTACTGGGTGATTACTATGGGGGGAATGACCCCTGGTTTTGTAGCATTTCTCTTGATGTTCTGTCCTCGCCAGTCTGGGGAGCAATTGTATTTGCCCACAACATTCTGAATCCATGTATCCCATTCATCATCATTTTGATGCTCAACGTTTTGACTGTTTCTCACATTATAGTCACCAGCAAAGTCCGCAGGAGACTCCGTCCTCAAGGCAATGGGGCGAGTGCCAAAGATCCAGAGCTGGAGAGTCGAAAGAAATCTATCATTCTGCTATTTGTTATCTCAGCCAATTTTATTGTGCTTTGGTCATTGTACATGTTTTATTCTATCTGGAGACGGATGTTGTATTTGGGCTATAAGGATTTCTACATGCCTTATCTTGTGATGGAATTGGGATTCATGCTGCAGATACTGAGTTGCTGCACAAACACTATTATTTATGCAGTGACGCAGACGAGATTCAGGCAGCGGTTGAAAAATGTGCTGAAATATCCCTTCATTCTCATTCATCAGTACTTTCAATTTGACAAGATTTGAGATTTTCCAGAGTTTTCTCATTTTATTAAATTGCAGTGGAATCAGTTGAAATGGTTAAAATCTGAGCTGATGTGTCGTTCTCTGGTAACATTTTCCTTTCTTCAATTGTAGTTTCGAAATTTCGCATTACCTTCCTTCAATGAATACCTATTGCACCAGCTAGCATCATCCTGCTCACATTGGTCAGCCCATCCATGATTCTTCTCTCCTGCACATGTTACACAGGGATCAAATATTCACAGTCCCAGTTCCCATTTCCACGAACATTGACGATGGATCTTTTTTTCCCCTTAATAGAGCTCGCATCTACCACCCTGCTTGGCCACCAGTGTGAGTTGCATCAATCAATTCCTGATTTTTGCCATTTTCTTCTGTCCCCTTAATAAATCTTCAATCTGCTGGAATCTTTGAGCAAAGACACTTGATCTTGAGGCAAATTGCGATCGCCTCAAGTTCCAATGCCTGAAAGTACATTGTTCCCTCCCTACTAACCCTCTGAAATTCCATTGCCCCATTACTGACCAGTAGTGGGTCGGCTGTCAAATGATCTTATTGAATGGCGGGGCAGGCTCGAAGGGCTAGATGGCCTACTCCTGCTCCTATTTCTTATGTTCTTATGAAACCTTCCAGTTTAATGATGTCCTTTATAAAAGAATATCTGCCTTCCTTACCTGACCTGGCCTACACATGTCTCTGGAGCCACTGCAGTGTGCTGATCTTCCAACTGTGAATGGTTCTGGCCGCCTCTTATACAAAGGATATTATTAAACTAGAAAGTAAATATTTACTAGGATGCTACTGGGCCCTGATGGTTGGATATAAGGAGATATAAGGAGAAGCTTCATAGATTGGGACATTTTGTCTCTGGACCATTGGAGGCTTCAGTGTGATCTTAAAGGGGTTTATTAAATAATGAAGGGCATAGATTAGCGAGGTAGTCAATATCTATTCCCAAACATAAGTGAGTGTAAAAAAATGAGGGCATAGATTTAAGGTGAGAGTGGAGAAATAAAAAAAAGAGTCGAGAGGTGCATTTTCTGCTCAAAGTGCGTGGTGTGTGTTTGGAACAAGTTGCCAGACGCAGAGGTCGAGGAGGATACAATTTAGCCATTTAATAAGCATTTAGACAGTTACATGGATAAGATGGGTACAGAGGGATATGGGCCAAATGTGGGAAATTAGGCCTAGCCGAGTGGTTAAAAAAATAGAGTGGCATGAACAATTTGGGCCAAAGGGCCTTTATTTTCCAATCTGTAAAGCTCCGTGACACGACAACTTTAAAAGTGACTTCAGGCAACTGGGAATGGGCATTAAATGTTGGCCAGGTGACAACGCCCATGTGCCATGAATGAATAATAAAAGCAAGCTGTCTGCTGATGCCTCAGAACTCACACCCGGGTGGGATTTTCCTGCCGCTCTCGCCTCAAGCCCAGAAAATCCTGCCGAGTTCAGGTGAACCTTGTGTGCTCCGTGTCCTATCCGCTCCAATTCCTGTGGTGGATGGGATAGGAAACGTGTGTTCTTCCAGCAGTGCTCACACTTTGATATATTTGAATGGGAAACTGGTCGCTATTTGCACATTCAGCCAGATGTGTCCTTGTAGAAATAGTGCAGAATGTTTGACAATAATTTTCCTTTCCAGGGTGGTCGTGGCAGAGTGGTATTGTCACTGGACTAGTAAACCAGAGACGCAGAATAATGATCCAGGAACCCAGGTTCCAATCAAACTGAATTCGATATCAAAATCTGGAATTAAAGCTACTGATGACTTGAAAACATTGCCGCTTTTTTGGGGAAAAGTATCTTTTTGGTTCACTAGTGTCCTCGAGAGAATAAATCTGCAGCGTTTACCTGGTCTCGCCTACATGTGACTCCAGACCTACAGCACTGTAGTTGACTTTTAACCCTCCGAAGGATGGCCAATAAATGCTGGCCCACTCAGCACCTCCCCTATCCGTGACCGAGCGAACAAATTGCATGTTGTTGATGAAGAAAATGGCGTGGAGTGCACCAGGGGTATATTTGTCTTCAGTTGACCCGGTTGATGTGCTATGATGAGCAGCAAGTTGTAACATGACACACAGATGGCGGGGGGGGGTTTGTGTGGGGGTGATGGGGGATGGTGATGGAATGGCGGCTCAGTGTCAGAGTGTCATGGAGGTTTACAGCATCGAACAGGCCCTACTTGTCCATTCCGTCCACTTTTTAACCATAAAGTTCATCCCAGTTTCCCTCGATATGCCCAATTCTCTCCGTACCAATCTGACTCATCTATCTGTCTAAATGCTTTTTAAAAGACAAAGATTTTACCCGTCTCTACAACGATCTCTGGCAGCTCATTCCAGGCATTCAAACTGTGAACATTTTCTCCTCTGGACATGAATTTCAGACACCACTGATTTTTGGGGAGAAGATTTTTAGTGCTACTGCCTCACAGTGGCAGGGACACGGGCTCAATTTCCAGCTTGGGACACAGCCTGTGTGGTGTGTGAGTGTTCACCCCGTCCCTGCTTAGCTCTCCTTGTGGGTGCTCCAGTTTCCTTCCTCCCATGTTTGGGCTAGGGTGAATGTTGGTCCTTTAGAGGATGAGAAAGGGGACCTAGTGGTAGGGGATGGGGATATGGCTAAGGTCTTGAATAACTTTTTTGTTTCGGTCTTCACGGAGGAGGACGTGAATAATTTGCCGGGTGTTAGCGATGGAAAGGTGGTAGGACTGGAGGGTCTCGATGACATTACTGTTACTAGAGAGGCGGTGCTCAACAGACTGGAGGGGGCTGATTGTGGACAAGTCCCCAGGACCGGATGGAATGCATCCCAGAGTTCTGAAAGAAATGGCGGAGGTTATAGTGGATGCCTTGGTGGTTATTTTCCAGACGTCGCTGGATTCCGGGGAAGTGCCGGAAGATTGGAAAACGGCTAATGTTACGCCGTTGTTTAAGAAGGGTGCCAGGCAAAAGGCGGGGAATTATAGGCCGGTTAGTTTAACGTGTGTGGTAGGTAAAATGTTAGAATCCGTCATTAAGGAGGAAATTGCGAGGCATCTTGAAGGGAATTGCTTGATAGAGCAGACGCAGCACGGTTTCATTAAAGGGAAGTCGTGTCTGACAAATTTACTGGAGTTTTATGAGGATGTGTCTAGGGCGGTGGATAGAGGAGAGCCGGTGGATGTGGTCTTTCTGGATTTTCAGAAGGCGTTTGACAAAGTACCTCATAAGAGGTTATTGCAGAAGGTCAGGGGACTTGGAGTTGGGGGTAGGGTGTTAGCGTGGATAGAGGATTGGTTGTCAAATAGGAGGCAGAGAGTGGGGGTCAACGGGTGCTATTCGGATTGGCGGATGGTGACTAGTGGAGTGCCCCAGGGGTCGGTGCTGGGGCCTCAGCTTTTTACCATTTATATAGATGATCTGGAGGTGGGAACCGAGTGTAGGGTGTCGAAATTTGCGGATGACACCAAGATTGGGGGAACGGCAAATTGTGCGGAGGGTGTGGAGAGTCTGCAGAAGGATCTAGATAGGCTGGGCGAATGGGCCAGGAAATGGCAAATGGAATTTAATGTTGGCAAGTGTGAGGTGGTCCACTTTGGTAGGAAGAATGGTAGGAAGGACTATTACTTACGTGGCGAAAAACTGCAGCAGGCGACGGTGCAGAGGGACCTCGGGGTCCTTGTGCATGAGTCGCAAAAACCCAGCTTGCAGGTGCAGCAGGTGGTCAGGAAGGCGAATGGGATGCTGGCCTTCATAGCGAGGGGGATTGAATATAAAAGTAGGGAGGTCTTGCTGCGGCTGTATAGGGCATTGGTGAGGCCGCAGCTGGAGTACTGTGTGCAGTTTTGGGCGCCGCACCTGCGCAAAGATATTTTGGCCTTGGAGGGAGTGCAGAGGAGGTTTACTAGGCTGATACCGGAGTTGAGGGGGTTGAGCTATGAGGAGAGGCTGAATGAACTAGGCTTGTACTCGTTAGAGTTTAGAAGAATGAGGGGAGATCTCATTGAGACGTATAAGATGGTGAATGGGATGGATAGGATAGAGGTGGAGAGACTCTTCCCGCTCAAAAAAGACAGTAGGACTAGGGGGCACAGCCTCAAGATAAAGGGGGGGCGGTTTAGAACGGAGTTGAGGAGGAACTTCTTCACTCAAAGGGTGGTGAATCTATGGAATTCTCTGCCCGTTGAGGTGGTGGAGGCTGCCTCGCTAAATATTTTCAAGAAGCGGGTTGATGGGTTTTTGATAAGAGAGGGGATTAAGGGTTATGGGGAGAGGGCCGGAAAGTGGAACTGAGCCATGACAGATCAGCCATGATCTTATTGAATGGCGGGGCAGGCTCGAAGGGCCAGATGGCCTACTCCTGCTCCTATTTCTTATGTTATGTTCTTATGAAAATGTGTGTCACTGAGGTGCATTGGCCATAATAATTTGCCCCTTAGTGTCCCAAGATGTGTAGATTTGAGAATTCTCCAAGGATAAATGCACAGGTTACTGGGGTTCTGCCTGGGTGAGGTGCTCTGTTGGCTTTGGTACAGAATCGATAGGCTGAATGGCCTCCTTTGGCCATTGACCTGTTAGCTCAGATGGTCAAACTGTGGTGCTAATAACGCTAATGCCACTGACCAGTTTGCCTATTCCTGTGCCGTCTGGTAATATCCTGTTCAATGCCAACTGTGTTCTGGGTGGTCAGTGTGATACCATGGTTAGCACAGCTGCCTCACAACGCCAGTGACTTGAGTTCAGTTTCTGGCTTGGGTAACTCTGTGAGGAGTCTGCACATTCTCCCCTTGTCTGTGTGGGTTTACTCCGGCTGCTCTGGTTCCCCCCCACACAGTTGGAAAGTTTTGTTAGGCCCACTGCCTGTCCTAAACTATCCCTCAATTAACCTGCACAGGCACCGGGGTGTGACTACTGAGGGATTTCCACAGTAACTTCACTGCAGTGTTAATGTAAGCCAACTTGCGGCACAGATAAATAAACTTAAAACTTCAAAATGTAAGTTCACAGTTCAGCTGGATATATCATGAAAATTATTGTTTAACACAACACATCGATGTCCTGCCTCAGTTCAGCTGCAGCTGTAATGGTGAACAACACAGTGGAATGGGACAGATATTGGTTCTACAGATCGATGTGTTGTAATTAAACAAATAATATAAAGTGACACACTGATACGTGTCATCTGATGAACACTTTAATATATTGTTGTGAATAGTGCAGTACAATATAATGCAGCACCATTTCAAACAACAGCATGTTTTACTCAAATAATATTCAAAGGGTGTCTGAAAACACTGAGTGCTTTAATTTGACTAAGCTCATGTGTTTCTATTTGAAAAGTGAAGAGAAATGTAACAGAATGTGTGTAACGTGGTCGGAGATGGTAGATAGAATGAGATGGTGTAAGAATAGTTTGGTGGTTTGTCTTTATCCAGCACACACTCAAAGAACAAAGAACAAAATCAGCCCGGGAAATAGGTCCTTCGACCCAACGAGCCCACGCCGCCATCTCAACACCACCAGTCCACCCACGACCCCTGTCTAATATTTTATGGCCATCCAGATTGAGGGAATCTGATTTAGGGACAATCAGCCTAACAGCACATCTTTGGGGTGTGGGAGGAAACCGGAGCACCCGGAGAAAACCCACGCAAGCACGGGGAGAATGCGCTAACTCCCACAGACACCGACCCAAATCCATGTGTCTGCACAGCAATCAGTGATAGTCACTGAGCTGTCGTCTTGCCCAGTATCTGGTCCAGTTTAAGCACACACTAACGACATGAAGCACTAGGCCAATCTCGAACAACCAAGAGCAGCCCAAGGACGACCCATCGCGTGTATGCCCCTCATTGGACACTCGGAGGGCAAAGGGCATTCTCGATGTTGTAAGCTCTTGACTTTGTTGCAAATCCTTGTCTTGTTGACCTTCCATTCCAAGTGTTTTTTTTTCACTTATTCATGGGACATGGTTGGTCACCATTTATTTCATCTCCCTCGTTGCTGAGGGCAGTTCGAGTTAATAATGTTGCTGTGGCTCTTCAGTCACATGTAGGTCAGTCCAGATAAGGAAAACAGATTTCCTTCCCGAAAGGACACTGGTGAACCACATGGGTTTTTCGGGAATCAGCAATGATTTCATGATCACCAGTAGATTATAATTCCAGATGTTTTTCCTATTGAAATCAGGTGCCATGGCGGGATTCGAACCTGGCCTTCTGAAAAATAGCAGAGTTCCTGGATTAATGGTCTAAGCGATAAGACGAGCAACCCTTGCTGCCCCGAGTCCTCAACAGGATGGTGCAGGCTTGCACATTTAAAAAAACTCAGAACTACATGCTTAGGAGCACACTGACACTTCGGACAGTGTCCCAGAGACGCAATGGAGGAAGATCTCTCTCGAAGACTTTCAGTCAGTGGTGAGCTGGAAGGAAGGGAATTGTACAATGCTTATATGAGTCAGATTGAATATATACAGTGAATATTACATGTATTACAAATGTACTTAGGCACCTGAGAGTGCAATCTGATCTATGTATAGGTCAATGCCTTTCAAAATACCATTTATAATACATATATAGCGTTTATTTGATTGTTAAAGTATCTCTAGAGTGTAAGATAACGTTTGCCGACATGCTGAATATTATTGCAAATTGTGTGATGGCTGTTTTGAAATGTTTGTATTCTTCCTTCAGATAATTCAATTTCAATACAAATTTCTTCCAGTATTTCCCCACCACTGTTGTACTGCTTCAGGTGATATTATCTCCCCTTCCCTTCTCCATACACCATCTTGACCTTTCTGCCCTCCTTCTCTTCCCCATCTCTGCCTCTCCACCCCTGAAGACTATTGTTCTACCTTCTGACACAAATGTCTGGATTAACTTTATCTTTAAGGATATATTGGCCTTGGAGGGAGTACAGAGAAGGTTCACCAGGCAACTGGTGATGATACCGGAGATGAGGGGGTTAGCTTATGAACAGAGATTGAATAGACTGGGTCTGTACTCGTTAGAGTTTAGAAGGCTGAGGGGGGATCTTCTAGAGACTTACAAGATAATGAAGGGGATGGATAGGGTAGAGGTAGAGAGACTCTTCCCGCTTGGAAAGGACAGCAGAACTAGAGGGCACAGCCTCAAGATAAAGGGGGGGGGCAGTTTAGAACGGAGTTGAGGAGGAACTTCTTCACTCAAAGGGTGGTGAATCTCTGGAATTCTCTGCCCATTGAAGTGGTGGAGGCTACCTCGCTGAATATATTTAAGTCACGGGCAGATAGATTTCTGATAGACAGGGGGATTCAGGGTTATGGGGAGAAAGCGGGAAAGTGGAACTGATCCACTTCAGATCAGCCATGATCTTATTGAATGGCGGGGCAGGCTCGAGGGGCTAGATGGCCAACTCCTGCTCCTATTTCTTATGTTCTTGTGTTCTTGTACTGATGCTACACCTGTGGATTGTGCTCCTTCCAAGTTTTTTTTCTCAAAAAAGAAACTTTGGCTGCCTGATATGCTTTGCTCTCTTCCTTTTTGGGCCGTATTTGTGAATTTCTTGTGTGCCTGTGTTTTGATTACCGCTGCTGAAGGAATGTACGCTGTTTGGATTAGATCTTCAGTCTAGTTTTCATGCTGTTTATGCTCCCCACTCGAGGTAATAAATCCTCGCCTTTTCCAAGCTGTCATACAATCGTGAATTGCCACAACAACATATTCACTGTCTGTGCAAATGTTAAGACGTTTCCCTCAACATCATTCCTAAATTTTAGTTAAAGCTAATAATAATGTTGCAACTGTACACAACTCTGGTGCGGCCGCACTTGGAGTACTGTGTGCAGTTCTGGTCCCCACATTACAGGAAGGACGTGGAGGCTTTGGAGAGGGTGCAGAGGAGGTTTACCAGGATGTTGCCTGGTATGGAGGGGAGGTCCTATGAGGAGAGACTGAAGGATTTGGGGTTGTTTTCGCTGGAAAGAAGGCGGCTATGAGGGGATCTTATTGAAACATATAAGATGATTAGAGGTTTAGATAGGGTGGATAGTAATAGCCTTTTTCCTCGGATGGAGAAAGCTAGCACGAGGGGGCATGGCTTTAAATTAAGGGGGGGTAGTTATAGGACGGATGTCAGGGGTAGGTTCTTTACCCAGAGGGTGGTGAGGGATTGGAATGCCCTGCCTGCTGCAGTTGTAAATGCGCCGAGTTTGGGGGCGTTTAAGAGATCTGTGGATAGGTATATGGACAAAAAGGGATTGGTTTAGATTAGTGGGTCAGTGTCTTTTTTAAAAAAACTGGTCGGCGCAACATCGTGGTCTGAAGGGCCTGTTCTGCGCTGTAATGTTCTATGTTCTATGTTCTAAATAGCAGTCTAATTCTGTCAAAGGAAAATGCTGTGTGCAGAGTAGAACAAGATCGCCACTGTGACGTATAGATGGGGAAGCAGCCAAGACCCAAAAGAGCTTGGAGAAATTTGGAAATGGATTTCACAGAACCACTACCTAGAGTGAGCGAACAAAGTCATCATTGCTCAGTTTACCAGAGGGATTGAATCATTCCCATATATAAAGATGGCAAAGCCAAATCTGTCGTTTTGAGATTGGCAAGTGAGACAGCACCAAAGTGGGGAATGTCCCCTTCAGTTAGACTCAGATCAGTGCACTCATTTCACAGAGACTGATATCAGAGAAGCGTGCAGACAGATAGGGAACAAACAACACTTACCATTCCATACACAGATCTCATAAATAGGTGGAAAGAATAAACAGAATACTGATGAATAGCGTACCCAAAACATTTTGGATGATGGTAGTAATTGGACACAGGCCTTGCACGCAACACTTATGAGACAGAGAGCCCACTCTTTCCCGAGGATTCGCCCATTTTAAACTGTTAGGGCAGTGCACCTCCCAAAAGATGTGATAGTGGGAGGCGGGGAACTTGAGGTTGGTGGGGTGGCAGTGTTCCACTGTATGAAATAATCCGAGAGGATTATTTGGGCTCTCTTAAAGGATTGGTAGTTGCTGAACTGCAGCACAGTGAGAGGACGGACATGGCAAATGGAATTACGCAGAAACTACCAAAACTTTGAGATAAAATAATGATGCAACTCCTGACAATTAGGAAGGGTTAGGGAAACGATAGGAGGGGGTTTTGATGTTGTTGTGACAGGTCGAACATGTGCCTTAGTGAGTGAGAAATCTGGTCCAAGATGGGAATATTGGACACAGTTCAAACCATGTCCGAGTGAGGGTGCCTGCAGCAATGATTTAGATTCAGAGAATGGATAATCTTATTGATATACAATCAATATGGCTTCAGTAGCCACGTGACTAATGAAAGGGTTAATTGAATTTTCTGTTCAAATTATTAGATTTAGGTGAATGGTGGGATTGTTACCAAATTAATGTTGGAATCTGTGAAGGCAAAGAATTTAATTCCTATTTTACTAACATCACGGCCTCAGAGCCACTTTTTTCACCTACAGGATATTTTGCTCGAAGTTAATCTGAAGGAAGAAAGAACAGAGACCACCAACCATCAGCACCCCCGAGTTATTCCCAAGTTAGAAGAGTCAAGGCTGGAGACATCAATGTTACAATGTGGTGGTGTGAATATTCTTTAATTTTGACAAGTAATCGGTAGTTACAAAGAGAGATTATTAACCTGACCTGCGAACAGTCTTCCTCTCGAATGCAGGGTCATAAAACTAATTCACCCAGTAAAAAGAAACAGCCACGATTAACACCGCCTAAGGGCCAACAAAATAAAAGAAAATCCTGTGCTGCAGTGAGAGCTGAGAGCCACAGAAAACATGATTTAAAAAATATCTTTTAAAGAGACATCAGCGTCACATTTGGAAGTTCAGCATTTTTTTAAAGAATGTCTAAGCGAACAATTTTGCAGAAGCTGTGACCCTTTTGATGCTCAGGGACTGTGGGCAAAGGTATTTCATGGTTTTCATGAAGGAGAAGGAATCGGTGAGATTGTGTCGATGAAGCAGCTTTTCACTTGTTGGAAAAGGGATGTGTGAAGAAAACAGTTCTAAATTCCAGGTCCAGTGCACAACTGGAAGTGAGTGTAATTTTGCTGAAAGTGTGTCCTGAGGGCTGGTGTTGTGGAGCTGCAAATGTTACTGCTGTCGGTCCGAAAAGTGATGTAAAAGTGAAGGAGTGGTTCACCTCGCTACACCAGGTATGTTAGTCAGACACCGTTTCCGAGGTCCCACCCTCTTCCTCTTCACTTGACCCACTGCCATTGCAACGCTGCTACAGTTCTTGTATGGATTTGTGTTTGACATTGGGAACACTGCTGGAATAAACAAAACGCATTCATATTTTATGATGTCTGTTATAAAGTGTTGCTTTTCCAATCAGCAAGACCAGCTTGATGCTACAGTAATAAGATGTCTAATTTCCAGAAGCTTGGTGAAACTTTCTTTTGTTCTGTGTAACAGTGAGAAAGATAGACAATTGGTGATGGAATCACACATTTCCACAGCTGAAGTGCCCTGTGTAGCAGTGGGCTGAGTGAAGCATCACTTGCCTCACATCCCGGTCGTACCGATGGCCAACAAAACCTTCCGTCAATGGCTAAAAAAACCCAGATATTTGTCTGTGGTGGAATGGCCATGACTTTCAATATCATGGGCCCAATTGTCTCTGTTTAAAATGTTCATTGCTTTGTCATCTGTCTAATCAGTGTGGCAAAGTTAAAGTCTATTTAGTCGTCAAAAATAAAGCTTACATGGACACTCCAGTGAAGAAAACTCGAAAGTCCACTTATCGCCACAATCCCGGTGCCTGTTCGGGTCAATATTCCTACGTTTCTCACAATGTGGGAGGAATCCAGAACACCCAGAGGGAACACACACACTCACGGGGAGAACGAGCGGATTCCACACATTCAGTGACCCAAGACAGGAATTGAAACCATAAAAACATATGACTATAAGATAAAGAAACAGAATTAGGAGCATCGAGTCCACTCCCCAATTCAATCAAAGGTGATATTTTCCTCATCCTTACCCTCCTGCCTTTTCCACATAACCACTGATCCTCTTACGAATCAAGAACCTATCTATCACTTCTTAAAGACACTCAGTGATCTGGCCTCCACAGCCTTCAACCGCAAAGAGATCCACAGATTCTTCACTCTCTGGCTGAAAAAAAAATCCTTCTCATTGCTGTTTTAAAGCATCGATTGTTCCGCCTGATATTTTGCCCTCTGGTTCTCGTTTCTCTTACTAGTGGAAACGTCCTCTCCACGTCCACACTATCCAGGCCACACAGCGCGCTGGAATTTTCAATATTTCTTCCCTCATTCACCTAAACTCCAATGAATACAGACCCAGAGTCCTCAACCGTTCCTCAAAAGACAATATCTCCATTCCAGGGATCATTCTCATCAACCTCATGTGGAACCTTCTGAAGGCCAAGAACATCCTTCCTCAGACACAGGGCCGAAAGTTACTCACAATACTCCAAATGGGGCCTGACCAGAGCCTGATACAATCTCAGAAGTACATCCCTGTGCTTGTATTCTCGCCCTCTCAACATGAACACTAATTTTGCATTTGCCTTCCGAAATACTGACTGAACCTGCACATTAACCCTAACCAGCGCGTTAACCCTAACCAGCACATTAACCCTAACCAGCACGTTAACCCTAACCTGCACGTAAACCCTAACCAGCAGGTTAACCCTAACCAGCACGTTAACCCTAACCAGCACGTAAACCCTAACCAGCACGTTAACCCTAACCAGCACGTAAACCCTAACCAGCAGGTTAACCCTAACCAGCACGTTAACCCTAACCAGCACATTAACCCTAACCAGCGCGTTAACCCTAACCAGCACATTAACCCTAACCAGCACGTTAACCCTAACCAGCACGTTAACCCTAACCAACACGTAAACGCTAACCAGCAGGTTAACCCTAACCAGCACGTAAACCCTAACCAGCACGTTAACCCTAACCAGCACGTTAACCCTAACCAGCACGTAAACCCTAAACAGCACGTTAACCCTAACCAGCACGTTAACCCTAACCGGCATGTAAACTCTAACCAGCACGTTAACCCTAACCAACACGTAAACGCTAACCAGCAGGTTAACCCTAACCAGCACGTAAACCCTAACCAGCACGTAAACCCTAAACAGCACGTTAACCCTAACCAGCACGTAAACCCTAAACAGCACGTTAACCCTAACCAGCACGTTAACCCTAACCAGCACGTAAACCCTAAACAGCACGTTAACCCTAACCAGCACGTTAACCCGAACCGGCATGGAAACTCTAACCAGCACGTTAACCCTAACCAACACGTAAACGCTAACCAGCAGGTTAACCCTAACCAGCACGTTAACCCTAACCAGCACGTTAACCCTAACCAGCACGTTAACCCTAACCGGCATGTAAACCCTAACCAGCACGTTAACCCTAACCGGCATGTAAACCCTAACCAGCACGTTAACCCTAACCAGCAGGTTAACCCGAACCAGCACGTAAACCCTAACCAGCACGTTAACCCTAACCAGCAGGTTAACCCAAACCAGCAGGTTAACCCTAACCAGCACGTAAACCCTAACCAGCACGTTAACCCTAACCAGCAGGTTAACCCGAACCAGCACGTAAACCCTAACCAGCACGTTAACCCTAACCAGCAGGTTAACCCGAACCAGCACGTTAACCCTAACCGGCACGTTAACCCTAACCGGCATGTAAACCCTAACTAGCACGTAAACGCTAACCAGCACGTAAACCCTAACCAGCACGTTAACGCTAACCAGCACGTAAACCCTAACCAGCACGTTAACCCTAACCAGCAGGTTAACCCTAACCAGCAGGTTAACCCTAACCGGCACGTTAACCCTAACCGGCATGTAAACCCTAACTAGCACGTTAACGCTAACCAGCACGTAAACCCTAACCAGCACGTTAACGCTAACCAGCACGTAAACCCTAACCAGCACGTTAACCCTAACCAGCACGTTAACCCGAACCAGCACGTAAACCCTAACCAGCACGTTAACCCTAACCAGCACGTAAACCCTAACCAGCACGTTAACCCTAACCAGCACGTTAACCCTAACCGGCACGTAAACCCTAACCAGCACGTTAACCCTAACCAGCAGGTTAACCCGAACCAGCACGTAAACCCTAACCAGCGCGTTAACCCTAACCGGCATGTAAACCCTAACCAGCACGTTAACGCTAACCAGCACGTAAACGCTAACCAGCACGTTAACCCTAACCAGCACGTTAACCCTAACCGGCATGTAAACCCTAACCAGCACGTTAACCCTAACCGGCACGTTAACCCTAACCAGCACGTTAACCCTAACCAGCAGGTTAACCCTAACCAGTACGCTAACCCTAACCAGCACGTTAACCCTAACCAGCACGTTAACCCAGGTCCCGAGCTCTGTGAGGCAGGATTACTAATCACTGTGTCACCGTGCCGACCGTGTCACTTTGCACCAAATTCCTGGATAGTTCCCAGGTCTTGCTTCATCCGGCAATGGATTGCCGACGCGTTTGAGGAAGAGTGAAGGTAGTTGAATAGTTTGGGGGGACACGGTAGCACAGTGGGTTAGCACTGCTGCTTCACAGCTCCAGGGACCCAGGTTCGATTCTCAGCTCGGGTCACTGTCTGTGTGGAGTTTGCACATTCTCCCCGTGTCTGCGTGGGTTTCCTCCGGGTGCTCCGGTTTCCTCCCACAGTCCAAAGATGTGCGGGTTAGGTTGATTGGCCGTGCTAAGAAATTGCCCCTTAGTGTCCAGGGATGTGTAGGTTAGAGGGATTAGTGGGTAAATATGTAGGGAGATGGGGGTAGGGCCTGGGTGGGATTGTGTTCAGTACAGACTCGATGGGTCGAAGGGCCTCTTTCTGCACTGTAGGGTTTCTATGATTCTATGAATATTGTCCAATTATTAGTAACCCACCCCTCCCACCCCCCCACATGATATTCCAAATCTCAATCAGGAAGGAGCTGAATATTTTATTCCGATCATCGTCTGCCTGTTTACTTTCTCTGAAAATACAATGAGCGATGCGGAACCACAATCTCCCAGAGGTGCTAATGTGGTTATAAATAAATGGATTTGACAATCTGTCCCCTCAGCCTGTGGTACAAAGCAGTTAAGTGTGGGACAAAGAACACACCTCTTCACTCTAAAAATAATGGAATCACTTGAAACGGTTAAGAGAATATTTTACACTTTTTTGGCAGTTCTCGGCATTCCTGGTAAGTGAAAATAAACAGTGAATTTGTGTAATTGTTGTGTGTTTGATCCAGTGACAAGTCACGTTTCTGTAGAAAAGTGATGTAATTTGCTTGAGGTGCGTGCCTTGAAGTATTTGTGTGTTTGAGTGGAATTTCTCAATCGCGCTCTTTGAAATTCTGAATCTCTCTGAATTCTCAATCTATTCCCCAAATAAATTGTCCCAAAGACAGAACAACCATCAGCGCCCACAAAGGTGCATCTTTGTAGAATCCAGGTGATGCTTAGCGACACAAGTAGAACATTATATGTTCCAATCCCTCCTTGCTTGCTGGGTGTGCCGCGTGTTCTAGTCATGCTGTGTTTATGCAGGATGGGAGATTCGTTATTTCTTTTCATAATCCGTGTGTGACACCATTTCTTCAGTTCTGTTATTTTGCTTAATTTGTTCGATATTTTTTACATTTTATTTTGAGCTAAAACACATCACATATTGTTCTATATCTTGCATCATTGGCAAGGACAAAACTGGACAGACCATCACATTCCAGAATGAGAATATAAGAACATAAGAACATAAGAAATAGGAGCAGGAGTAGGCCATCTAGCCCCTCGAGCCCGCCCCGCCATTCAATAAGATCATGGCTGATCTGTCGTGGCTCAGTTCCACATTCCCGCCCTCTCCCCATAACCCTTAATCCCCTCTCTTATCAAAAACCCATCAACCCGCGTCTTAAAAATATTTAGCGAGGCAGCCTCCACCACTTCAACGTGGGGAGAATTCCAGAGATTCACCACCCTTTGATTGAAGAAGTTTCTCCTCAACTCCGTTCTAAACCGCCCCCTCTTTATCTTGAGGCTGTGCCCCCTAGTCCTACTGTCCTTTCTGAGCGGGAAGAGCCTCTCCACCTCTGTCCTATCCATCCCATTCATCATCTTATACGTCTCAATGAGATCTCCCCTCATTCTTCTAAACTCTAACGAGTACAAGCCTAGTTTATCCAGCCTCTCCTCATAGCTCAACCCCCTCAACTCCGGTATCAGCCTAGTAAACCTCCTCTGCACTCCCTCCAAGGCCAAAATATCCTTGCGTAAGTGCGGCAACCAAAACTGCACACAGTACTCCAACTGCGTATGAAGGGTGCTGCTTTGGTTACTGTTTGAGGTTTTCCTGTTATCTGACATATGTGACATATCCAGCAAAATGTAAACACATCCATATGCTTTCCAGGACAATTTATTGTTTTTTTTATATTTGGTTGAGTGTTCCAGACTCCAAAATAGCCTCATACTGGAACCTCATGTGCCACCTTCAAAACATCCCTTTTACATCTCTGGTCCTACCATCTGATGTCTGTTGTCCATCTCTCTGAATATGAAAATGTCCCCCCTCCTGATTGAGGCATTATATATAATGCAGCAACACTCGGGTACGCATTCATTCGTAAGAACATAAGAAATAGGAGCATGAGTAGGCCATCCAGCCCTTCGAGCCTGCCCCGCCATTCAATAAGATCATGGCTGATCTGAAGTGGATCAGTTCCACTTTCCCACTTTCTCCCCATAACCCTTAATTCCCCTATCAGAAACCTATCTACCCGTGACTTAAATATATTTAGCGAGGCAGCCTCCACCACTTCAACGGGCAGAGAATTCCAGAGATTCACCACCCTTTGAGTGAAGAAGTTCCTCCTCAACTCTGTTCTAAACTGACCCCCCTCCCCACACTTCTTTTGAGGCTGTGCCCTTTAGTTCTTGTTTCCTTTCTAAGTGGAAAGAATCTTTCTGTCTCGACCCTGTCCAGCCCCTTCATTACCTTATACGTCTCTATAAGATCACCCCTCAGCCTTCTAAACTCCAACGAGTACAGGCCCAATCTACTCAATCTCTCCTCATAATCCAATCCCCTCATCTCCGGTACCAGCCTGGTGAACCTTCTCTGCACTCCCTCCAAGGCCAATATATCCTTTCGCAAATAAGGGGGCCAAAATTGCACCCAGTACTCCAGCTGCGGCCTCACCAGTACATTCTTGTACATTCTTTTCACAAAATTCTTTCCATTGCACATTCTTTCTGATGTACATCTCTGCACATTTCTGTTGGAATTCTGCCTTTTTTTCAGAATCAAAGATATCAGCTGGTCCAGAATCAATTCATTTGAGATGCCTGTTCTGGGGCACACCTCACGTACATCTTGAGGGAATTTTGATCGGGTGTGAGGTCTGGTATTGAGCGCAACTCAGTTTTACTGAAGATGAAATTCAGTTTGGTCAATTTTGATGGAGAAATGCAACCCGCTGAGGGAGATCAGACATGTAGATTCCACCAACCTTTGGGCAGTGTCAGAGCACTTTTCTCCGATTATGAATGGTTCAGGTAATGAACAGAATCAGTCATGACGAGGTTTCGAATGCTTAAGATATTTCTAAAGCTGGCACTGGTGTTCTTGGGGAAAATAGAACCTTTCCCTGCGACTCCAGCTCTGCAGATGGTCTATTCCTTGGAGTTGCACCCACTGGGAATAGCTGAAAGCGTCTTGGATGAGGATCCTTGCGGGAAGTGTGTCTTGCTCTGTGTTGGTAACTATATTATGGTGAGAGATCTGACCTCATGATGTGTTTACCAATCCGTGGGGATTACAATAAACGTGTGTTCAAAACATCCAGTCGCAATAAGAGCCCAAACCGCAACAGGATTCATGTATTTGGGTGGTGGGATAGTCTGATGCCATTCTTGTATATCGTTGGGAAGTTTGTGGATGGCTATAGAGAAAAGGGGCCCTTCAAAGACAAACAAATTAGCCACATGTCCTTCTCATTAACATATTTATAATAGCAAACAATTCCTGGGAGTGGCACTTTGTCTGATCCCAGTGCAAACAGCGGTGTGCTGGTACAGTGGTTAGCACTGCTGCCTCACTGTGCCAAGGACACAGGTTCAAATCCGGCCTGGGGCCGATGTCTGTGTGGAGTTTGCACATTCTCCCCGTGTCTCCGTGGGTTTCCTCCGGGTGCTCCGGTTTCCTCCCACAGTCCGAAAGATGTGGTTTTGTTTGATTGGCCGTGTTAAATTGATGGTTGGGTCAGGGGGATGAGCAGGATAAATATGTGGTGTTGTGGAAATTGGACCGAGGTGAGATTGTGGTCAGTCCCGATTCGATCGGACAAATAAAGAGCAAAGAACAAAAAACAGCCCGGGAAACAGGCCCTTCGGCCCAACGAGCCCGCGCCGCCATTTTAACATTACTAGTCCCCCCCTCCACCCATCTATTGTTTTATGGCCATCCACATTGAGGGAAAACTAATTTAGGGACAATTTATTACCTCCAATCAGCCTAACAGCACATCTTTGGGTGTGGGAGGAAACCGGAGCACCCGGAGAAAACCCACGCAAGCACGGGGAGAATGCTCAAACTCCCACAGACACCGGCCCAAATCCATGTGTCTGCACAGCAATCAGTGATAGTCACTGAGCTGTCGTCTTGCCCAGTATCTGGTCCAGTTTAGGCACACACTAACGACATGAAGCACTAGGCCAATCTCGAACAACCAAGAGCAGCCCCAGTACGACCCATCGCGTGTCTGCCCCTCGCTGGACAACAAGGCGGACCGACTTAAAACCTGTGAAGGAGATTCCCTCCTTCTGCATGCAGCGATTCCAGTCAAGGTGAAATTGGCATGGAATGGAGGTGTGTTTCACTTGGTTTCAGTCTTTTTTATAAAATAAAGTATTTACATGGAACATAGAACACGACAGCACAAACAGGCCCTTCGGCCCACAAGTTGCGCCGATCACATCTATACCTACCAATCCATAAACCTATCTGTAACTCCCAATCCCATTAGATCCCATATACTCATCCAGAAGTCTTTTAAAAGACCCCAGCGAGTTCGCCTCCACCACCACTGACGGCAGCCGATTCCATTCACTCACCACCCTCTGAGTGAAAAACTTACCCCTAACATCTCCTCTGTACCTGCTCCCCAGCACCTTCAACCTGTGTCCCTCTCGTAGCGACCATTTCAGCCCTGGGAAATAGCCTCCGAGAATCCACCCTATCTATTCCTCTCAACATTTTATAAACCTCTATCAGGTCACCTCTCAACCTTCGTCTCTCCAGGGAGAAGAGACCGAGCTCCCTCAACCTATCTTCATAAGGCATGCCACCCAATCCAGGCAACATCCTTGTAAATCTCCTCTGCACCCTCTCAATAGCTTCCACATCCTTCCTGTAGTGAGGCGACCAGAACTGCGCACAGTACTCCAAGTGGGGTCTGACAAGGGTCTTATAAAGTTGCAGCATTACCTCCTGACTCCTAAACTCAATCCCTTGATTAATGAAGGCTAGTACACCATACGCCTTCTTGACCACATCCTCCACCTGCGAGGCCAATTTAAGAGTCCTCTGGACCCGGACCCCAAGATCCTTCTGCTCTTCAACCCAGCTAAGACTCCTACCCTTGATATTGTATTCCTGCATCCCATTGGTCCTGCCAAAATGGACCACTACATATTTATCCGCGTTGAAGTCCATCTGCCACTTCTCCGCCCAGTCTTGCATCCTATCTATGTCACACTGCAATTTCTGACATCCCTCCAGACCATCCACAACACCACCAACCTTCGTATCGTCGGCGAACTCACTAACCCATCCCTCCGCTTCCTCATCCAGGTCATTTATGAAAATGACAAACAGCAAGGGTCCCAGAACAGATCCCTGGGGCACTCCACTGGTGTTTCCAATGGGCCATGCAAACTGTTCGCTGTGAAAATGTTCCTGTGTGCCAAGGAAAGGTTAGGAGAATATTAGATCAGTAATTCAGAATATTTCCTCCATTCTGCTTGTTACAGTTAATTTAATCGGAATTATTATCCTGTCTCGGAGAAAATGTGGTCTCTCCACCTGCACCACGCTCTACTTGGTGGCTATGGCATCGGTGGACCTACTGGTGGTAATCATTGTTCTCATCCTGGGCTATATGAATATTTATTATTTCCCAGTAACTTTCCTGTACATCACCCCTGTGTGTAGCACTCGCATTGTCCTCACCGGTGTAACACGGGATTGTTCTGTCTGGTTCCATGTCGTGTTTGCCTTCGATCGATTTGTTGCAATTTGTTACTCGAAGCTGAAAACAAAATATTGCACCGAGAAAATTGCTGCTGTGGTTCTGGCAACGACCAGTATTCTGAACTGTTTGAAAAATGTACCTATCTACTTTACACAGCAGCATTTATTCATTTTCCAGAATGTGCCCTGGGGTTGTCGAACAAGGATAAACCTGTTCACTGAGCTTGGATGGATTGCATTTACATGGTTCGATCGTGTTTTAACCCCTTTGATCCCATTTGGTTCAATTCTTTTGCTAAACGCTCTAACGGTTCGTCACATCATAATAGCAAGTCGGACCCGTAAGAAACTGCGCGGTCAGATTAACGCGACCGGAAATAGTGATCCAGAGATGGAGAGCAGAAGAAGGTCTATGATTCTACTCTTTGTTATATCCGGCACCTTCATTCTCCTGTGGTCAGTCAATGTCATAGAATTTGTCTATGTTAAAATTATAGGAGTATTTTCTGTCACCGCATCTGCCCGTACATTGCAAGATGTTGGATTTATGCTGATTAATTTAAACTGCTGCACAAACACATTTATTTATGGGGTCACACAGTCCAAGTTCAGGGAGGAGATCAAGTTTGTGTTGAAATATCCACTGAAGTCAATTGGTCGGAGACTCTGGCAATCAGATGGTTCTGCCCGCTGATGGAAAGCAAAATACACCAACAGCGTCATCTGCTCACTCACGGCTCATTCAGGCAACAAGCAATGTTCATCCTGTCATTTTCTTCATATGTCGATGCCACAATCCCACGGTTCACTCTGGTAAACATTCCCTGCACTCGCTTTATGGCAAGAACATCCTTACGTATCCACCGAAACCAGAACTGCACAAAATATCACAGCTACGGCCTCAGCAAGGTCCTGCATAATAACACCAAGACATCCTTACTCGAATCCTCTCACTTTAAAAGCTGACATACGATGGGCTTCATTTAATACTTGTGACACCTGTAGCATTCTGAGATCAAAATAACATCTCGGAAAGAGGTTTCCCAAAGAGCGAAGGAAAACTCAGTGGACCCTCGCCAATGGAGAGATTGGAAAGGAAGCTCAGAGCTGGGGAGAATACAGGAATACGTTTAAAATGCAGATTGGCCGTGGAAACTGGGAAAATGAATGTCCTTATGTGAGAAAGGTCCAGGCAAAGTTTCTGCTCCAAGAATTGGAGTGTATTCTTTATTTCTATTCAGAGAGTTAACACACATTATTGCTAAGAACAGTCTTCCAGCCTTGAGTTCCATCCGGAAGTTGGGGCAGGGAATGGACAGGGAGTGGTCAAAAAGAACAGGAAGTGAATTGCATTCACTGGACACCTGAACTTGCAGAACTCCCAAAGTGGGTATGGATTCAGCAAGATCCGAAAGGGACCTGATAGTGATGCACATGAACAAAAACTGTCTGAACGGGGAGAGGAAGCAGTGAGCAACAAAAGTAGGCATGGAAATAGTGAGGAAATGTAAGAACCAAAAAGGATGAAAGAATAGGGAGGTCCCCAGGGGCTTACGCCATGAGAGTGTGAAACAACAGAAAAGTACCACCATCCATCGAGAACAGGGAACAGAGACAAATGGTGATGGGACAGGTGTTCCAAAGGGAATTTGGGCAAAGAGAAACTAATTCGAGATACTGTAAATGGAGTCGAGACCAGGAGCTGTTTAGATTGGGGAATAGAGTGGGAAATCAGGAGATGCCAGTGTCCATGGTGCTGAATGACTGTATCCCACCCGACTCAGCCATTCCATTCTCCTCCATCCAGGCCCTACCTGCTGCTCCTGCATTCAACTCCCACTGTCTTTTGTCACTATATCATCCTCCCCTCAGTCATTCATTCCCAATTCACTCCATCCCACTGCCAGCAGCCAGTATCTCCCACCTCCCACAGGATCTAGGAGACACTCGGCTCACTCACCACATCTTATTTCAGTCGGTCACCACAGCCCATTCATCACATTCACTCCAACCCCTCAACTCGACTCATTAAGAAGAGTCCTTCACCACTGAGTAGCTTTGTGTCACTCTGCTGGGTGACTGAGAACCTCACAAATAGAGCACTCAGCAATCCAGCCCCTCGAGCTGGCTCTGCTGTACATTACACTCATGTTAGACAATGCATTCCCATCCCCAAAATCACTCCATTCCCCTCCTCAGAATTACTCCAGTCATTTCACATCATCACCATAACCCACTCCCCTCAGTGACTGCTCCTCACCGGCCCAGCCAATGCTTCACCCTCCGCTCATTTTCTCTCCGATCCGTTAAGACATTGTCCCCTCCCCTCAGTCAGTGAAACCCCTTCCCCCCAATTCACCAACGCTCAGGTTCCTGTCACAGCTCCATCGATACCTGCCCTCAGAGGTCGGAGGGACCTCCAGACCCACAAGTCAATTTAGAAGTGCCCTATCGGGGGGGTGGTTGGAAGGTGGGAGTTGGTTTTTAGAAGGGTGGGCCGGTTGTAACAGTGGGGAGCGGAGGGGAGGGGGCTCTGGCCTGCAGGAGGTCACAGCTCCCCCAGTCAGAGGGTTTGGGAGCTGCGCTGTCTCTGTCTCTGGGAGTCGGCAGAGAGAAGGCTCTGACTCTGAGGGAGCTTGGCACTCGGATACCAGGAAAACGCCACCGAAGTCAGCAGCTCCAATCTGCTCATCTCTAACGATTGCATTCCTTGGCCTACAGAGAGCTGCGACCTCAAGGAGAAAAGGACAAAGAAAATTCCAGCACAGGAACAGGCCTTCCAGCCCCTCCAAGCCTGTACCGACCCATGCTGCCCCCGACTGAACTAAACCCCCTACCCTTCCGGGGACCGTATCCCTCTATTCCCATCCTATTCATGGATTTGTCCAGACACCCCTTAAAACTCACTATCGTATCCGCGTCCACTCCCTCCCCCAGCAACGAGTTCCAGGCACCCACTACTCTCCGTGTAAAAAAACCTGCCTCGTACATCTCCTTCAAACCTTACCCCTCACACCTTAAACCTGTGTCCCCGAGTCATAGATTCTTCCACCCTGGGGGAAAAGAAAGGCTTCTGACTATCCACTCTGTCCCTCATAATCTTGTAAACTTCTATCAGGTCTCCCCTCAACCTCCATCCCTCCAGTGAGAACAAACCAAGTTTCTCCAACCTCTCCTCATAGATAATGCCCTCCAGACCAGACAACACTCTAGTAAATCTTTTCTGTCCCCTCTCCAAAGCCTCCACATCCTTCTGGTAGTGTGGGCGACCAGAATTGAACACGATATTCCAAGTGCGGCCTCACTAAGGTTCTATAAAGCTGCAACGTGACTTGTCAATTTATAAACTCAGTGCCCCGGCCGATGAAGGCAAGCATGCCGTCTGCCTTCTTGACTGCCTTCTCCACCTGCGTTATCACTTTCAGTGACCTGTGTACCTATAGACCCAGATCCCTGAGAATCTTAACAGGAAATCAATCTTTCCAGATACTGACACTGAAAGTGGAGAGAGGGTTTCAGTGCAGGTTAATGAGGTGTTAATTGTCTCAATCCAGGTTAGTTAGTCACATTTTGCAATTCATGGGGGTTGCAGATAGTGGAATATGAAACTAAGATCCTGGTTGAGGCAATTCTCATGTGTGCAGAACTTGGCTATCAGTTTCTTGGAGAACACTTACCTAAAGATCAAAGACTGAATCCCCGTGACGGCGGAAGTGTCCCCAGACAGGAAGGGAACATTCCAGCCTGGTGACTGTCCAACAGCGTCCATACATCCCATCTTGTAGCGTTTGCATCATCTCACCCATCGACCAGGCCTCGGGACATCCTTTCCTGCAGCGGGTCAGGTAGACAACGTTACCCGAGACACAAGAGTTTGTCCTGTGTCCCTGCTGGATGGTGTCTCACCTGAGATGGTGGAATCTGAATAGAGGATTGGACACACCTTGCAGAGGTTGCTGTGGCAGGATTGTGTTGTGTCCTGGTCACTGTTCTCCTGAAGGCTGGGTAGTTTGCTGCAGGGAATCATCTTTCCGAGGCTGTGCGGTGGTTTGAAGGCAAGTTGTGGGTTTGTGGGGGTTGTGGGGTTTGTGGGTTTGTGGGGATTCCACCCCCCCAGTACTTGCCTTCAAACATCCCGACACCTCCACTACTGACCTTCAAAGAAATGGGCAACCTCAAACCGAGTGTGTGTTTCTGTACATGTGTATCAGTACATGATTCCATGTGTGTGTGTGCCTCCTGTTCCTCCTCTCCTCCAATCAGGTGCCTCCTGTTCCTCCTCTCCTCCAATCAGGTGCCTCCTGTCCCTCCTCTCCTCCAATCAGGTGCCTCCTGCCCCCTCCTCCTCCAATCAGGTGCCGCCTGTTCCTCCTCTCCTCCAATCAGGTGCCTCCTGTCCCTTTCCCTCCTCCAATCAGGTGTCTCCTGTCCCTCACTCTCCTCTAATCAGATGCCTCCTGTTCCTCCTCTCCTCCAATCAGGTGCCTCCTGTCCCTATTCTCCTCCAATCAGGAGCCTCCGCTCCCTCGCCATCCTCCAATCAGGTGCCTCCTCTCACTCACTCTCCTCCAATCAGGTGCCTCCTGCCCTGCCTCTCCTCCAATCAGGTGCCACCCTCCCCTCCTACAATCAGCTGCCTCCTGTCCCTCCTCTCCTCCAATCAGGAGCCTTCTGTCCCTCTCCCTCCTCCAATCAGGTGCCTCCTGCACTGCCTCTCCTCCAATCAGGTGCCTATTGTCCCTCCTTTCCTCCAATCAGGTTCCTCCTGTTTCTCCTCTCCTCCAATCAGGTGCCTCCTCGCCCTCTCCCTCCTCCAATCACGTGCCTCCTGCACTGCCTCTCCTCCAATCAGATGCCTCTTGTCCCTCCTCCAATCAGGTTCCTCCTGTCCCTCCCCTCCTCCAATCAGGTGCCTCCATTTCCTTCCTCTCCTCCAATCAGGTTCCTCCTGTCCCTCCCCTCCTCCAATCAGGTGCCTCCTGTCCCTCTCCCTCCTCCAATCAGGTGCCTCCTGCACTGCCTCTCCTCCAATCGGGTGCCTATTGTCCCTCCTTTCCTCCAATCAGGTTCCTCCTGTCCCTCCCCTCCTCCAATCATGTTCCTCCTGTTTCTCCTCTCCTCCAATCAGGTGCCTCCTATCCCTCTCCCTCCTCCAATCAGGTGCCTCCTGTCCCTCTCCCTCCTCCAATCAGATGCCTCCTGTCCCTCTCCCTCCTCCAATCAGGTGCCTCCTGTCCCTCTCCTCCAATCAGGTGCCTCCTGTCCAGTCTGATGGCCATTTCAGAGGGGACAGTGGGACAGAGAGAGAAAAGCAGCAGCTCAAAAACCAGCACCAAAATCTGACACTGACTTTACTCCAGAAACACATCAGCATCCACCAACACAGGGGGAATTTTCACTTTAAATACCCTGTATTAAACTATTAAAAGGTATAATTATACCCAGTCTAAACCAGACACCGCTCCTCTCCAACCCCGCCCCACGCGCTCCAGTCCCGCCCACCACTCTCCAGCACCGCCCCGCACACCAGCCCCGCACACTGCGCCCAGCCACGCCCCCCGCGCTCCAGTCCCGCCCATCTCTCTCCAGCACCAGCCCCGCCCACTGCGCTCCAGCCGCGCCCCACGCGCTCCAGCCCCGCCCACACCCGTTTTCCCGCCCTTTGTTGCGGCTCGCGCTGTGACCGTTAGAGGGAGAGAGAGAGCGAGAGATAGTGAAGGAGAGAGATAGTGAGAGATAGTGAGGGAGAGAGAGAGATAGGGAGGGAGCGATAGAGAGAGATAGTGAGGGAGAGAGAGAGACAGTGAGGGAGAGAGAGAGACAGTGAGGGAGAGAGAGAGATAGGGAGGGAGCGATAGAGATAGTGAGGGAGAGAGAGAGACAGTGAGGGAGAGAGAGAGACAGTGAGGGAGAGAGAGATAGGGAGGGAGAGATAGTGAGAGATAGTGAGGGAGAGAGACAGTGAGGGAGAGAGAGAGATAGGGAGGGAGAGAGAGACAGTGAGGGAGAGATAGTGAGGGAGAGAGACAGTGAGGGAGAGAAAGAGAGATAGTGAGGGAGAGAGAGAGATAGGGAGGGAGAGAGACATAGGGAGAGAGAGATAGTGAGGGAGAGAGAGAGATAGGGAGGGAGAGAGACATAGGGAGAGAGAGATAGGGAGGGAGAGAAGAGATAGTGAGGGAAAGAAAGATAGTGAGGGAGAGAGAGATAGTGACGGGGAGAGATAGTGAGGGAGAAGGGATAGTGAGGGAGAGAGATAGTGAGGGAGAGAGAGATAGGGAGGGAGCGATAGAGAGAGATAGTGAGGGAGAGAGAGATAGGGAGGGAGCGATAGAGAGAGATAGTGAGGGAGAGAGAGAGATAGGGAGGGAGCGATAGAGAGAGATAGTGAGGGAGAGAAAGAGATAGTGAGGGAGAGAGTGAGGGAGAGAGATAGAGAGAGATAGTGAGGGAGAGAGATAGAGAGAGAGATAGTGAGGGAGAGAGATAGAGAGAGAGATAGTGAGGGAGAGAGATAGAGAGAGAGATAGTGAGGGAGAGAGATAGAGAGAGAGATAGTGAGGGAGCGAGAGATAGTGAGGGAGCGAGAGATAGTGAGGGAGAGAGAGATAGTGAGGGAGAGAGAGATAGTGAGGGAGAGAGATAGTGAGGGAGAGAGAGATAGTGAGGGAGAGAGGTAGTGAGGGAGAGAGAGATAGTGAGGGAGCGAGAGATAGTGAGGGAGCGAGAGATAGTGAGGGAGAGAGATAGTGAGGGAGCGAGAGATAGTGAGGGAGAGAGAGATAGTGAGGGAGAGAGATAGTGAGGGAGAGAGAGATAGTGAGGGAGAGAGAGATAGTGAGGGAGCGAGAGATAGTGAGGGAGAGAGATAGTGAGGGAGAGAGAGATAGTGAGGGAGAGAGGTAGTGAGAGGGAGAGAGAGATAGTGAGGGGGAGAGATAGTGAGGGAGAAGGGATAGTGAGGGAGAGAGATAGAGAGGGAGAGAGAGATAGGGAGGGAGCGATAGAGATAGTGAGGGAGAGAAAGAGATAGTGAGGGAGAGAGAGAGATAGTGAGGGAGAGAAAGAGATAGTGAGGGAGAGAGAGAGATAGTGAGGGAGAGAGAGAATGAGGGAGAGAGATAGTGAAGGAGAGAGACAGTGAGGGAGAGAGAGATAGGGAGGGAGCGATAGAGAGAGATAGTGAGGGAGAGAAAGAGATAGGGAGGGAGAGAGATAGAGAGAGATAGTGAGGGAGAGAGAGATAGTGAGGGAGCGAGAGATAGTGAGGGAGAGAGAGATAGTGAGGGAGAGAGAGATAGTGAGGGAGAGAGGTAGTGAGAGGGAGAGAGAGATAGTGAGGGGGAGAGATAGTGAGGGGGAGAGATAGTGAGGGAGAGAGAGATAGTGAGGGGGAGAGATAGTGAGGGAGAGAGAGATAGTGAAGGAGAGAGATAGTGAGGGAGAGAGAGATAGGGAGGGAGCGATAGAGATAGTGAGGGAGAGAAAGAGATAGTGAGGGAGAGAGAGAGATAGTGAGGGAGAGATAGTGAGGGAGAGAGAGAATGAGGGAGAGAGATAGTGAGGGAGAGAGATAGTGAGGGGGAATAAGATAGTGAGGGAGAGAGTGAGGGAGGGAGAGATGGTGAGGGAGAGGGAGAGAGATAGTGAGGGGGAGAGATAGTGAGGGAAACAGATAGTGAGGGGAAGAGAGAGAGATTGTGAGGGAGAGAGAGAGACAGTGAGGGAGAGAGAGAGATAGGGAGGGAGCGATAGAGAGAGATAGTGAGGGAGAGAGAGAGACAGTGAGGGAGAGAGAGAGATAGGGAGGGAGAGAGAGAGACAGTGAGGGAGAGAGAGAGACAGTGAGGGAGAGAGACAGTGAGGGAGAGAGACAGTGAGGGAGAGAAAGAGAGATAGGGAGGGAGAGAGAGAGATAGGGAGGGAGAGAGACATAGGGAGAGAGAGATAGGGAGGGAGAGAAGAGATAGTGAGGGAAAGAAAGATAGTGAGGGAGAGAGAGATAGTGACGGGGGAGAGATAGTGAGGGAGAAGGGATAGTGAGGGAGAGAGATAGTGAAGGAGAGAGATAGTGAGGGAGAGAGAGATAGGGAGGGAGCGATAGAGAGAGATAGTGAGGGAGAGAGAGAGATAGGGAGGGAGGGAGAGAGAAAGATAGGGAGGGAGCGATAGAGAGAGATAGTGAGGGAGAGAGAGAGATAGGGAGGGAGCGATAGAGAGAGATAGTGAGGGAGAGAAAGAGATAGTGAGGGAGAGAGAGACAGTGAGGGAGAGAGTGAGGGAGAGAGATAGAGAGAGATAGTGAGGGAGAGAGATAGAGAGAGAGATAGTGAGGGAGAGAGATAGAGAGAGAGATAGTGAGGGAGAGAGATAGAGAGAGAGATAGTGAGGGAGAGAGATAGAGAGAGAGATAGTGAGGGAGCGAGAGATAGTGAGGGAGCGAGAGATAGTGAGGGAGAGAGAGATAGTGAGGGAGAGAGAGATAGTGAGGGAGAGAGGTAGTGAGAGGGAGAGAGAGATAGTGAGGGGGAGAGATAGTGAGGGAGAAGGGATAGTGAGGGAGAGAGAGACAGTGAAGGAGAGAGATAGTGAGGGAGAGAGAGATAGGGAGGGAGCGATAGAGAGAGATAGTGAGGGAGAGAAAGAGATAGTGAGGGAGAGAGAGAGATAGTGAGGGAGAGAGATAGGGAGGGAGCGATAGAGAGAGATAGTGAGGGAGAGAAAGAGATAGTGAGGGAGAGAGAGACAGTGAGGGAGAGAGTGAGGGAGAGAGATAGAGAGAGATAGTGAGGGAGAGAGAGATAGTGAGGGAGAGAGAGATAGTGAGGGAGAGAGATAGTGAGGGAGAGAGGTAGTGAGAGGGAGAGAGAGATAGTGAGGGGGAGAGATAGTGAGGGAGAGAGAGATAGTGAGGGGGAGAGATAGTGAGGGAGAGAGAGATAGTGAAGGAGAGAGATAGTGAGGGAGAGAGAGATAGGGAGGGAGCGATAGAGAGAGATAGTGAGGGAGAGAAAGAGATAGTGAGGGAGAGAGAGAGATAGTGAGGGAGAGAGAGAGATAGTGAGGGAGAGAGAGACAGTGAGGGAGAGATAGTGAGGGAGAGAGATAGAGAGAGATAGTGAGGGAGAGAGATAGAGAGAGAGATAGTGAGGGAGAGAGAGAGAGATAGTGAGGGAGAGAGATAGAGAGAGAGATAGTGAGGGAGCGAGAGATAGTGAGGGAGCGAGAGATAGTGAGGGAGAGAGGTAGTGAGAGGGAGAGAGAGATAGTGAGGGAGAGAGATAGTGAGAATAAGATAGTGAGGGAGAGAGTGAGGGAGGGAGAGATGGTGAGGGAGAGAGATAGTGAGGGGGAGAGATAGTGAGGGAAACAGATAGTGAGGGGAAGAGAGAGAGATTGTGAGGGAGAGAGAGATAGTGAGGGGAAGAGAGAGAGATAGTGAGGGAGGGAGAGAGATAGTGAGGGAGGGAGAGAGATAGTGAGGGAGAGAGACAGTGAGGGAAAGAACATAAGAAATATTCCTACCAAAGTGGACCACCTCACACTTGCCAACATTAAATTCCATTTGCCATTTCCTGGCCCATTCGCCCAGCCTATCTAGATCCTTCTGCAGACTCTCCACACCCTCCGCGCAATTTGCCTTTCCCCCAATCTTGGTGTCATCAGCAAATTTCGACACCATACACTCGGTTCCCTCCTCCAGATCATCTATATAAATGGTAAATAGCTGAGGCCCCAGCACCGATCCCTGAGGCACTCCACTAGTCACCAACCGCCAATCCGAATAGCACCCATTAACCCCCACTCTCTGCCTCCTATTTGACAACCAATCCTCTATCCACGCTAACACCCTACCCCCAACTCCATGTCCCCTGACCTTCTGTAATAACCTCTTGTGAGGCACCTTGTCAAGCGCCTTCTGAAAATCCAGAAAGACCACATCCACCGGCTCTCCTCTATCCACCGCCCTAGACACATCCTCATAGAACTCCAGTAAATTTGTCAGACACGACTTCCCTTAAATGAAACCGTGCTGCGTCTGCTCTATCAAGCAATTCCCTTCAAGATGCCTCGCTATTTCCTCCTTAATGATGGATTCTAACATTTTACCTACCACAGACGTTAAACTAACCGGCCTATAATTCCCCGCCTTTTGCCTGGCACCCTTCTTAAACAACGGCATAACATTAGCCGTTTCAAAGCAGCAGAACCAATGCAGCGCTAACACAGCAGCGATGCAGCAAAACCTTGCAAAGCAGCAGCATCAATGTAGCAGGGGAAACACCAGCATCAATGTGGCAGCACTGTGCCAGTCACTAGGAGTGGCACCACCAATGCAGCAATGCCACTGCAGCAGCACCAACGCAGGCACAATGCAGCAAAGTTTTATACTGCATCAGCACCCATGCAGCAGGGGAAGCAGAAGCACCGATGCATCAGCCTGTGATAGTCACTGGGAGCAGCACCACCAATGCAGTTCAAATACAGAAGCACCAATGCAGCAACACCATTGTAGTGCCAATGCAGCAGTCCTGCCCCAGTCACCGGCTGCAGCAGACGCAGTGCAGCAGTAATACAGCATTCCCGTGCCAGTCACTGGGGCAGCAGCAGCCCTTTGTGATGCAGACGTAATGCAGCAAAACAAGCAGTAATGCTGCACCAATGATTCCAGAGAGCAGTGGCACCAATGCAGCTAAACTAATAAAATGCTGCTGCATTTGGAGTGTTTGACTGCATTGCTGCTGCACTTTCCCGTATTGGTGCTGGATCACAAGTGGGCCCTGCATTGGTGCTGCTGCACCCAGTGACTGGCACACCAATGCTGCATCACTACAGCAGCCAGTGATTGGTGCATTGCTGCTGCACTCCAAATGCATTGGTGCTGCTGCGCTGGGGATGGGCACAGGGCTGTTCATTGTTGCTGCCCCCACAGTGTTACTGGCAGAGGGCTGCTGCATTGCCATCATCTTCCTCACAGTGCATTGGTGATGCTGCATCGCTGGTGCATTCTGCATTCTGCACTGCAAAGGTTACTGCACTAGTGTTGCTGCACGTCTGCTCGTGCATTGCTGCGGCTCCCGCTGCCATGACAATGGTGATGTTGCAATGCAGAAGCTCCATTGCTGCTGCTTTGGTGCCATTCCCGGTGATCGGCACAAGGCTATTACATTTTTGCTGCTGCACTGGTGCTGTGGCGCAGGTTTGCTGCATTGTTGTTGCTCCCACTGACTGGAACAGGATTGCTGCATTGGTGCTGTTTCATTCACGCTGCTGCATTGTTGTTGGTCCCAGTGACTGACACAGGGATGCTGCATTAGTGGTGCTGCTTTGGACACTAAGGGACAATTTAGCACGGCCAATCCCCCCTAACCTGCACATCTTTAGACACTAAGGGATAATTTAGCATGGCCAATCCACCCTAACCTACACATCTTTGGACACTAAGGGGCAATTTAGCACTGGCCAATCCACCCTAATCTACACATCTTTGGACACTAAGGGGCAATTTCGCATGGCCAATCCCCCTAAGCTGCACATCTTTGTGAATGATTGAACCCTGTGAGTAGCTGGATCAACAGAGAGATGATGTGGATATGCCGGCGTTGGACTGGGGTAAACACAGTAAAAGGTCTGACAACATCAGGTTTAAGTCCAACCGATTTATTTGATAGTAAACTCACTAGCTTTTGGGTTAGCCCCTTCTTCAGGCGAATGGAGAGTTCTGGCCTCAGACAGAGCATATAAAGCACAGACAGTTTACAGATTACTGATTAGAATGCAAATCTTTACACCTAACCTGCTGTTCAAGTCTTAAAGTGGCCGACAATGTGAGTGGAAGGAGCACTGATCACAGGTTACAGAGATGTGTATTGTCTCCAGACAGTACAGTAAGTGAGGTTTTGCAAACCCAGGCAAGTCACGGGGGTTACAGATAGTGCAACATGAACCCAAGATCCCTGTTGAGACCGTCCTCATGTGTGTGGAACTTGGCTATCAGTCTCTGTTCAGCGACTCTGCGCTGTCGTGTGTTGTGAAGGCTGCCTTGGAGAACGCTTACCTGAAGATCAGAGGCCGAATGCCCGTGACCACTGAAGTGTTCGCCAACAGGAAGGGAACAGTCTTGCCTGGTGACTGTCGAGCGATGTTCATTCATCCGTTGTAGCGTCTGCATGGTCTCCCCAGTGTACCATGCTTCGGGACATCCTTTCTTGCAGCGTATCAGGGAGACAATGTTGGCCGAGTTGCAAAAGTATTTACCATGTACCTGGTGGATGGTGTTCTCACGTGTGATGATGGCATCCATGTCGATGATCCGGCATGTCTTGCAGAGGTTGCTGTGACAGGGTTGTGTGGTATTGTGGTCACTGTTCTCCTGAAGACTGGGTAGTTTGCTGCGGACAATGGTCTGTTTGAGGTTTTGTGGTTGTCTGAAGGCAAGAAGTGGGTGTGTGGGAATGGCCCTGGAGAGATGTTCGTCTTCATCAATGATATGTTGAAGGCCCCAGAGAAGATGTCGTAGCTTCTCCGCTCCAGGGAAGTACTGGACGATGAAGGGTACTCTGTCCACCACGTCCCGTGTTTGTCTTCTGAGGAGGTCAGTGCGGTTTTTCGCTGTGGCGAGATGTCCTTGATGGAGATGCGTGTGTCCAAGAATGTAACTGATTCTGGGGAATAGTCCATGGTGAGTCTGATGGTGGGGTGGAACTTGTTGATGTCGTCATATAGTTGTTTCAGTGATTGTTCACCATGAGTCCAAAGGAAGAAAATGTCATCGATGTATCGAGTGTATAGCATCGGTTGAAGGTCCTGTGTGGTGAAGAAGTCTTGTTCGAGCCTGTGCATGAAGATGTTGGCATATTGAGGTGAGAATTTGGTCCCCATGGCCGTTCCGTGTGTCTGGATGAAGAACTGGTTGTTGAAGGTGAAGACATTGTGGTCCAGGATAAAGCGGATGAGTTGTAAAATTGCATCTGGAAACTGGCAGTTGTCAGCATTGAGTACTGAGGCAGTCGCAGCAATGCCATCGTTGTGGGGGATGTTGGTGTAGAGCGCTGAGACATCCATTGTGACGAGGAGTGTCCCTGGTTCAGTGATCCATGTGTGCTGAGTTTCTGTAGGAAGTCCGTAATATCGCGACAGAAGCTGGGGGTTCTTTGTACAATGGGTTTCAGGATGCCCTCAACGTAGCCGGAGAGGTTCTCACACAGAGTCCCATTGCCCGATACGATGGGACGGCCAGGAGTGTTCGCCTGGTGTATCTTTGGGAGGCAGTAGAGATCTCCAACACGGGAAGTACGTGGGATGAGAGCACGGAGGGTGCTCTGAAGGTCCGGATCAAAGGCCTTGATCAGAGTGTTGAGTTGACGAGTGTGTTCTTTGGTCGGATCTGTGGGTAACTGTCTGTAGTGTTCCTCATTGTTTAGTTGTCGGTACACTTCTTTACAGTAATCCGTTCTGTTCAGTATGACGATGGCCCCTCCTTTGTCTGTTGGTTTGATGACAATGTTGCGGTTGGTCTTGAGAGCGTGGATGGCGTTGCGTTGTGCTTGGGTGATGTTTGGGGCTGTCTTGTGAGTGCGGCTGATGAATCTGGTGTTAACGCACCTCCTGATGGTTTGGGCGTACAGGTCCAGTCGAGGGCAGCAGCCTTCCAGAGGAATCCAATTGGATTCCCTCCTCTTCGGCTGTTGCACTGCGGATCTCTCTGTCGGCTGTTCCGGTTCATCGACTGTCTCACTGTGTTCGCTGTTGGCCTCTTGGTGTTTATGGAAGAACTCCCGCAGCCTCATTCGCCTGGTGAATTCCTCTGTCTGCTGCGAGACTGATGGGGTCCATTTTGCTGGTGGGGCAGAAATTGAGCCCTCAGCTGAGAACACACTCGTCAACTCAACGCTCTGATCAAGACCTTTGATCCGGACCTTCAGAGCACCCTCCGTGCTCTCATCCCACATATTCCCTGCATTGGAGATCTCTACTGCCTTCCGAAGTTACACAAGGCGAACACTCCTGGCCGTCCCATCGTATCGGGCAATGGGACCCTGTGTGAGAACCTCTCCAGCTACGTCGAGGGCATCCTGAAACCCATTGTACAAAGAACCCCCAGCTTTTGTCGCGACACTACGGACTTCCTACTGAAACTCAGCACACACGGAGCAGTTGAACCAGGGACACTCCTCGTCACAATGGATGTCTCAGCGCTCTACACCAACATCCCCCACAACGATGGCATTGCTGCAACTGCCTCAGTACTCAATGCTGACAACTGCCAGTTTCCAGATGCAATTTTACAACTCATCCGCTTTATCCTGGACCACAATGTCTTCACCTTCAACAATCAGTTTTTCATCCAGACACACGGAACAGCCATGGGGACCAAATTCACACCTCAATATGCCAACATCTTCATGCACAGGTTCGAACAAGACTTCTTCACTGCACAGGACCTTCAACCGATGCTATACACTCGATACATCGATGACATTTTCTTCCTTTGGCCTCATGGTGAACAATCACTGAAACAACTATATGATGATATCAACAAATTCCACCCCACCATCAGACTCACCATGGACCATTCTCCGGAATCAGTTACATTCTTGGACACACACATCTCCATTAAGGACGGTCACCTCAGCACCTCACTGTACCGCAAGCCCACAGACAATCTCACAATGCTCCACTTCTCCAGTTTCCACCCTAAACATGTTAAAGAAGCCATCCCCTACGGACAAGCCCTCCGTATACACAGGATCTGCTCAGATGAGGAGGATCGTGACAGACACCTCCAGACGCTGAAAGATGCCCTCATAAGAGCAGGATATGGTGCTCGACTCATAGATCGACAGTTCCAATGCGCCACAGCGAAAAACCGCACCGACCTCCCAGGACATGGTGGACAGAGTACCCTTCGTCGTCCAGTACTTCCCCGGAGTGGAGAAGCTATGACATCTTCTCTGGGGCCTTCAACATGTCATTGATGAAGATGAACATCTCGCCAGGGCCATCCCCACACCCCCACTTCTTGCCTTCAAACAACCACACAACCTCAAACAGACCATTGTTCGCAGCAAACTACCCAGCCTTCAGGAGAACAGTGACCACAACACCTCACAACCCTGCCACAGCAACCTCTGCAAGACATGCCGGATCATCGACACGGGTGACATCATCACACGTGAGAATACCATCCACCAGGTACACGGTAAATACTCTTGCAACTCGGCCAACATTGTCTACCTGGTACGCTGCAGGAAAGGATGTCCCGAAGCATGGTACATTGGGGAGACCATGCAGACACTACAACATAGAACATAGAACATTACAGCGCAGAACAGGCCCTTCGGCCCACGATGTTGCGCCGACCAGAGTCACTGTTTATTCAGCAGGGTAAGGATCACTCACTGTGTAACTGTACAGAGTCACTGTTTATTCAGCAGGGTAAGGAGCACTCACTGTGTAACTGTACAGAGTCACTGTTTATTCAGCAGGGTAAGGATCGCTCACTGTGTAACTGTACAGAGTCACTGTTTATTCAGCAGGGTAAGGATCACTCGCTGTGTAAATGTAGAGAGTCACTGTTTATTCAGCAGGGTAAGGATCACTCACTGTGTAACTGTACAGAGTCACTATTTATTCAGCGGGATGCGGATCACTCACTGTGTAACTGTACAGAGTCACTGTTTATTCAGCAGGGTAAGGATCACTCACTGTGTAACTGTACAGAGTCACTGTTTATTCAGCAGGGTAAGGATCGCTCACTGTGTAACTGTACAGAGTCACTGTTTATTCAGCAGGGTAAGGATCCCTCACTGTGTAACTGTACAGAGTCACTGTTTATTCAGCAGGGTAAGGATCACTCACTGTGTAACTATACAGAGTCACTGTTTATTCAGCACGGTAAGGATCACGCACTGTGTAACTGTACAGAGTCACAGTTTATTCAGCAGGGTAAGGATCGCTCACTGTGTAACTGTACAGAGTCACTGTTTATTCAGCAGGGTAAGGATCACTCACTGTGTAACTGTACAGAGTCACTGTTTATTCAGCAAGGTAAGGATCACTCACTGTGTAACTGTACAGAGTCGCTGTTTATTCAGGATAAGGATCACTCATTGTGTAACTGTACAGAGTCACTGTTTATTCAGCAGGGTAAGGATCGCTCACTGTGTAACTGTACAGAGTCACTGTTTATTCAGCAGGGTAAGGATCGCTCACTGTGTAACTGTACAGGGTCACTGTTTATTCAGCAGGGTAAGGATCACGCACTGTGTAACTGTACAGAGTCACTGTTTATTCAGCAGGGTAAGGATCACTCACTGTGTAACTGTACAGAGTCACTGTTTATTCAGCAGGGTAAGGATCACGCACTGTGTAACTGTACAGAGTCACTGTTTATTCAGCAGGGTAAGGATCACTCACTGTGTAACTGTACAGAGTCACTGTTTATTCAGCAGGGTAAGGATCACTCACTGTGTAACTGTACAGAGTCACTGTTTATTCAGCAGGGTAAGGATCGCTCACTGTGTCACTATGCAGAGTCACTGTTTATTCAGCAGGTTAAGGATCGCTCACTGTGTAACTGTACAGAGTCACTGTTTATTCAGCAGGGTAAAGATTGCTCACTGTGTAACTGTACAGAGTCACTGTTTATTCAGCGGGGTAAGGATCACTCACTGTGTAACTGTACAGAGTCACTGTTTATTCGGCAGATCAAGGATTGCTCACTGTGTAATTGTACAGAGTCACTGTTTTTTCAGCAGGGTAAGGATTGCTCACTGTGTGACTGTACAGGAACTCTGTATATTCAGCAGGGTAAGGATCACTCACTGTGTAACTGTACAGAGATACTGTTTATTCAGCAGGGTAAGGATCACTCACTGTGTAACTGTACAGAGTCACTCTTTATTCAGCAGGGTAAGGATCACGCACTGTGTAACTGTACAGAGCCACTGTTTATTCAGGGTAAGGATCACTCACTGTGTAACTGTACAGAGTCACTGTTTATTCAGCAGGGTAAGGATCACTCACTGTGTAACTGTACACAGATACTGTTTATTCAGCAGGGTAAGGATCACTCACTGTGTAACTGTACAGAGTCACTGTTTATTCAGCAGGGTAAGGATCACTCACTGTGTAACTGTACAGAGTAACTGTTTATTCAGCGGGGTAAGGATCACTCACTGTGTAACTGTACAGAGTCACTGTTTATTCAGCAGGGTAAGGATCACTCACTGTGTAACTGTACAGAGTCACTGTTTATTCAGCAGGGTAAGGATCGCTCACTGTGTAACTGTACAGAGTCACTGTTTATTCAGCAGGGTAAGGATCACTCACTGTGTAACTGTACAGAGTCACTGTTTATTCAGCAGGGTAAGGATCACGCACTGTGTAACTGTACAGAGTCACTGTTTATTCAGCAGGGTAAGGATCGCTCACTGTGTAACTGTACTGAGTCACTGTTTATTCAGCAGGGTAAGGATCACTCACTGTGTAACTGTACAGAGTCACTGTTTATTCAGCAGTGTAAGGATCACTCACTGTGTAACTGTACAGAGTCACTGTTTATTCAGCAGGGTAAGGATCACTCACTGTGTAACTGCACAGAGTCGCTGTTTATTCAGGATAAGGATCACTCACTGTGTAACTGTACAGAGTCACAGTTTATTCAGTAGGGTAAGGATCGCTCACTGTGTAACTGTACTGAGTCACTGTTTATTCAGCAGGGTAAGGATCACTCACTGTGTAACTGTACAGAGTCACTGTTTATTCAGCATGGTAAGGATCACTCACTGTGTAACTGTACAGAGTCACTGTTTATTCAGCAGGGTAAGGATCGCTCACTGTGTAACTGTACAGAGTCACTGTATTTTCAGCAGGGTAAGGATCGCTCACTGTGTAACTGTACAGAGTCACTGTTTATTCAGCAGGGTAAGGATCACGCACTGTGTAACTGTACAGAGTCACTGTTTATTCAGCAGGGTAAGGATCACTCACTGTGTAACTGTACAGAGTCACTGTTTATTCAGCAGGATCAGGATCACTCACTGTGTAACTGTACAGAGTCACTGTTTATTCAGCAGGGTAAGGATCAGTCACTGTGTAACTGTACAGAGTCACTGTTTATTCAGCAGGGTAAAGATTGCTCACTGTGTAACTGTACAGAGTCACTGTTTATTCAGCAGGGTGAGGATCGCTCACTGTGTAACTGTACAGAGTCACTGTTTATTCGGCAGATCAAGGATTGCTCACTGTGTAATTGTACAGAGTCACTGTTTATTCAGCAGGGTAAGGATCACTCACTGTGTAACTGTACAGAGTCACTGTTTATTCAGCAGGGTAAGGATCACTCACTGTGTAACTGTACAGAGTAACTGTTTATTCAGCAGGGTAAGGATCACTCACTGTGTAACTGTACAGAGTCACTGTTTATTCAGCAGGGTAAGGATCGCTCACTGTGTAACTGTACAGAGTCACTGTTTATTCAGCAGGGTAAGGATCGCTCACTGTGTAACTGTACAGAGTCACTGTTTATTCAGCAGGGTAAGGATCGCTCACTGTGTAACTGTACAGAGTCACTGTTTATTCAGCAGGGTAAGGATCGCTCACTGTGTAACTGTACAGAGTCACTGTTTATTCAGCAGGGTAAGGATCGCTCACTGTGTAACTGTACAGAGTCACTGTTTATTCAGCAGGGTAAGGATCGCTCACTGTGTAACTATGCAGAGTCACTGTTTATTCAGCAGAGTAAGCATCAGTCACTGTGTAATTGTACAGAGTCACTGTTTATTCAGCAGGGTAAGGATCGCTCACTGTGTAACTGTACAGAGTCACTGTTTATTCAGCAGGGTAAAGGTTGCTCACTGTGTAACTGTACAGAGTCACTGTTTATTCGGAAGATCAAGGATTGCTCACTGTGTAATTGTACAGAGTCACTGTTTGTTCAGCAGGGTAAGGATCACTCACTGTGTAACTGTACAGGAACTCTGTATATTCAGCAGGGTAAGGATCACTCACTGTGTAACTGTACAGAGATACTGTTTATTCAGCAGGGTAAGGATCACTCACTGTGTAACTGTACAGAGTCACTCTTTATTCAGCAGGGTAAGGATCACGCACTGTGTAACTGTACAGAGATACTGTTTATTCAGCAGGGTAAGGATCACTCACTTTGTAACTGTACAGAGATACAGTTTATTCAGCAGGGTAAGGATCACTCACTGTGTAACTGTACAGGGTCACTGTTTATTCAGCAGGGTAAGGATCACTCACTGTGTAACTGTACAGAGTCACTGTTTATTCAACAGGGTAAGGATCACTCACTGTGTAACTGTACAGAGTCACTGTTTATTCAGCAGGGTAAGGATCACTCACTGTGTAACTGTACAGAGTCACTGTTTATTCAGCAGGGTAAGGATCACTCGCTGTGTAACTGTACAGAGTCACTGTTTATTCAGCAGGGTAAGGATCGCTCACTGTGTAACTGTACAGAGTCACTGTTTATTCGGCAGATCAAGGATTGCTCACTGTGTAAGTGTACAGAGTCACTGTTTATTCAGCAGGGTAAGGATTGCTCACTGTGTAACTGTACAGGAACTCTGTATATTCAGCAGGGTAAGGATCACTCACTGTGTAACTGTGCAGAGATACTGTTTATTCAGCAGGGTAAGGATCACTCACTGTGTAACTGTACAGAGTCACTGTTCATTCAGCAGGGTAAGGATCGCTCACTGTGTAACTGTAGAGAGTCACTGTTTATTCAGCAGGGTAAGGATCGCTCACTGTGTAACTGTACAGAGTCACGGTTTATTCAGCAGGGTAAGGATCACTCACTTGTAACTGTACAGTCACTGTTTATTCAGCAGGGTAAGGATCACTCACTGTGTAACTGTACAGGGTCACTGTTTATTCAGCAGGGTCAGGATCACTCACTGTGTAACTGTACAGAGTCACTGTTTATTCAGCAGGGTAAGGATCGCTCACTGTGTAACTGTACAGAGTCACTGTTTATTCAGCAGGGTAAGGATCGCTCACTGTGTACCTGTACAGAGTCACTGTTTATTCAGCAGGGTAAGGATCGCTCACTGTGTAAGTGTACAGAGTCACTGTTTATTCAGCAGGGTACGGATCACTCACTGTGTAACTGTACAGAGTCACTGTTTATTCAGCAGGGTAAGGATCGCTCACTGTGTAACTGTACAGAGTCGCTGTTTATTCAGCAGGGTAAGGATCGCTCACTGTGTAACTGTACAGAGATACTGTTTATTCAGCAGGGTAAGGATCACTCACTGTGTAACTGTACAGAGTCACTGTTTATTCAGCAGGGTAAGGATCACTCACTGTGTAACTGTACAGAGTCACTGTTTATTCAGCAGGGTAAGGATCACTCACTGTGTAACTGTACAGAGTCACTGTTTATTCAGCAGGGTAAGGATCGCTCACTGTGTAACTGTACAGAGTCGCTGTTTATTCAGCAGGGTAAGGATCGCTCACTGTGTAACTGTACAGAGTCACTGTTTATTCAGCAGGGTAAGGATCACTCACTGTGTAATTGTGCAGAGTCACTGTTTATTCAGCAGGGTAAGGATCACTCACTGTGTAACTGTACAGAGTCACTGTTTATTCAGCAGGGTAAGGATCACTCACTGTGTAACTGTACAGAGTCACTGTTTATTCAGCAGGGTAAGGATCACTGACTGTGTAACTGTACAGAGTCACTGTTTATTCAGCAGGGTAAGGATCACTCACTGTGTTACTGTACAGAGTCACTGTTTATTCAGCGGGGTAAGGATCACTCACTGTGTAACTGTACAGAGTCACTGTTTATTCAGCAGGGTAAGGATCACTCACTGTGTAACTGTACAGAGTCACTGTTTATTCAGCAGGGTAAGGATCACTCGCTGTGTAACTGTACAGAGTCACTGTTTATTCAGCACGGTAAGGATCACGCACTGTGTAACTGTACAGAGATACTGTTTATTCAGCAGGGTAAGGATCACGCACTGTGTAACTGTACAGAGATACTGTTTATTCAGCAGGGTAAGGATCACTCACTGTGTAACTGTACAGAGTCACTGTTTATTCAGCAGGGTAAGGATCACTCACTGTGTAACTGTACAGAGTCACTGTTTATTCAGCAGGGTAAGGATCACTCGCTGTGTAACTGTACAGAGTCACTGTTTATTCTGCAGGGTAAGGATCACTCACTGTGTAACTGTACAGAGTCACTGTTTATTCAGCAGGGTAAGGATCACTCACTGTGTAACTGTACAGGGTCACTGTTTATTCAGCAGGGTAAGGATCACTCACTGTGTAACTGTACAGAGTCACTGTTTATTCAACAGGGTAAGGATCACTCACTGTGTAACTGTACAGAGTCACTGTTTATTCAGCAGGGTAAGGATCACTCACTGTGTAACTGTACAGAGTCACTGTTTATTCAGCAGGGTAAGGATCACTCGCTGTGTAACTGTACAGAGTCACTGTTTATTCAGCAGGGTAAGGATCGCTCACTGTGTAACTGTACAGAGTCACTGTTTATTCGGCAGATCAAGGATTGCTCACTGTGTAATTGTACAGAGTCACTGTTTATTCAGCAGGGTAAGGATTGCTCACTGTGTAACTGTACAGGAACTCTGTATATTCAGCAGGGTAAGGATCACTCACTGTGTAACTGTGCAGAGATACTGTTTATTCAGCAGGGTAAGGATCACTCACTGTGTAACTGTACAGAGTCACTGTTTATTCAGCAGGGTAAGGATCGCTCACTGTGTAACTGTAGAGAGTCACTGTTTATTCAGCAGGGTAAGGGTCGCTCACTGTGTAACTGTACAGAGTCACGGTTTATTCAGCAGGGTAAGGATCACTCACTTGTAACTGTACAGTCACTGTTTATTCAGCAGGGTAAGGATCACTCACTGTGTAACTGTACAGGGTCACTGTTTATTCAGCAGGGTCAGGATCACTCACTGTGTAACTGTACAGAGTCACTGTTTATTCAGCAGGGTAAGGATCGCTCACTGTGTAACTGTACAGAGTCACTGTTTATTCAGCAGGGTAAGGATCGCTCACTGTGTAACTGTACAGTCACTGGTTGATTTTATGCCCTGTACCTTATGTGGAGTTGTGATAGGATGTTTGATCTGGGATCCCTCTGTCCGTTAATCGATGTGAATTGAATTCAGAGCTAGTCCAGCTTTAGTTTTCACACTTTTGCTTTTATTGTGAAGCGATTGCGGACACATTTTCCATTGCATCGAGAAACAGGTTGTGAATGTAAAATCCAAAAGAGGCTGTCTAATTTCACACTCTCAGTAACTCTGATTGCATAGTGTTATCATTGGATATTGGGAGTGAGGGAGAAAGACACGGAGCTGGTGAAAGTTTCGCAAAGTAATTCAGGGAGGAGCCCGTTTACTTGGAGATTTGCTGTGTTAGAGGATTGGGCTCCTCAGGGCGAAATCCATTTCCTGAGTTGAGATGTGATGGGATATTTTTCTCAGGGGCGGTTCATAGCCGTGCTTTGTATCTTTTAAACACACCGCCATCCTTCACTCCCAATTCCTTTTCAGGCCGCCAACGTGCCTGGTTTTTGCCCTTTGCACCGTGGTTACGTGCCTGACAAAATTTCAGTGCCGCATTGTCTTCTGCCGAAAACCCATCCCCACACCTTGCCTCACTCTGACTAGTTCCACCATCACCCACCATTTTCATCAGGGCGGCACCGACACCAACACCGACCGAAGCCGCCACGGTGACCACTACTGGACTCACACTGGCAAGCAATCCAGCGGCCCCAACTGCTCCTGCAACAGTAGCGAACGTTTTCAGGCCACTACTGAAAGCTTGGCCCCAACTCCATTTCTTGGAGACAGAGCTGAGTGAAAACCTCATTTTATCACAGCGGATTTGCGAACCCCTCAACGTCCTCCACACTCCAACTCAGAATCTTCTTCAAATCCCCACTCAGCTTTTTGGCATCACTCTCGAAAGGTTCATCAATGGATAGGGAAACGCTCCTTTCAATCTGAAAAACATATTCAGACAGTCAATGACAAAGTAAATCTCCCTCTACACTGTCCCCCATCAAACACTCCCAGGACAGGTACAGCATGGGGTTCGATACAGAGTAAAGCTCCCTCTACACTGTCCCCCCATCAAACACTCCCAGGACAGGTACAGCACGGGGTTAGATACAGAGTAAAGCTCCCTCTACACTGTCCCCCATCAAACACTCCCAGGACAGGTACAGCACGGGGTTTATTACAGAGTAAAGCTCCCTCTACACTGTCCCCATCAAACACTCCCAGGACAGGTACAGCACGGGGTTAGATACAGAGTAAAGCTCCCTCTACACTGTCCCCATCAAACACTCCCAGGACAGGTACAGCACGGGGTTAGATACAGAGTAAATCTCCCTCTACACTGTCCCCCATCAAACACTCCCAGGACAGGTACAGCACGGGGTTTATTACAGAGTAAAGCTCCCTCTACACTGTCCCCATCAAACACTCCCAGGACAGGTACAGCACGGGGTTAGATACAGAGTAAAGCTCCCTCTACACTGTCCCCCATCAAACACTCCCAGGACAGGTACAGCACGGGGTTAGATACAGAGTAAAGCTCCCTCTACACTGTCCCCCCATCAAACACTCCCAGGACAGGTACAGCACGGGGTTTATTACAGAGTAAAGCTCCCTCTACACTGTCCCCATCAAACACTCCCAGGACAGGTACAGCACGGGGTTAGATACAGAGTAAAGCTCCCTCTACACTGTCCCCCCATCAAACACTCCCAGGACAGGTACAGCACGGGGTTTATTACAGAGTAAAGCTCCCTCTACACTGTCCCCATCAAACACTCCCAGGACAGGTACAGCACGGGGTTAGATACAGAGTAAATCTCCCTCTACACTGTCCCCCCATCAAACACTCCCAGGACAGGTACAGTACGGAGTTCGATACAGAGTAAAGCTCCCTCTACACTGTCCCCCCCATCAAACACTCTCAGGTCAGGTACAGCACGGGGTTAGATACAGAGTAAAGCTCCCTCTACACTGTCCCCCCATCAAACACTCCCAGGACAGGTACAGCACGGGGTTAGATACAGAGTAAAGCTCCCTCTACACTGTCCCCCCCATCAAACACTCCCAGGACAGGTACAGCACGGGGTTAGATACAGAGTAAAGCTCCCTCTACACTGTCCCCCCCATCAAACACTCCCAGGACAGGTACAGCACGGGGTTAGATACAGAGTAAAGCTCCCTCTACACTGTCCCCCCATCCCAGGACAGGTACAGCACGGGGTTAGAACATAGAACATTCCACTACAGTACAGGCCCTTCGGCCCTCAATGTTGTGCCAAGCTATGTCCAATATCAAGATCAGTCTATCCCACCCCCTATCATTCTGGAGTGCTCCATGTGCCTATCCAATAACCGTTTGAAAGTTCCTAAAGTGTCCGACTCCACTATCACAGCAGGCAGTGCATTCCACACCCCAACCACATTCTGAGTGAAGAATCTACCTCGGACATCCCTCCTATATCTCCCACCATGAACCTTATAGTTATGCCCCCTAGTAACAGCTACATCCACCCGAGGAAATAGTCTCTGCACATCCACTCTATCTATCCCCCTCATCATCTTATAAACCTCTATGAAGTCGCCTCTCATCCTCCTCCACTCTAAAGAGAAAAGCCCCAGCTCCCTCAACCTTTCCTCATTAGACCTACCCTCCAAACCAGGCAGCATCCTGGTAAATCTCCTCTGCACTCTCTCCAATGCTTCCACATCCTTCTTATAGTGAGGTGACCAGAACTGAACACAATATTCCAAATGTGCTCTCACCAACGTCCGGTATAGTTGCAGCATAACCCCACGGCTCTTCAGCTCAAACCCCCTGTTAATAAACATGAACACACTAATCAGCCTTCTTCACGGCTGTATCCTCTTGCATGGCAAGCTTCAGAGATCTGTGGATATGAACCCAAAGATCTCTCTGTTTCTCCACAATCCTCAGAACCCTGCCGTTGACCCTGTAATCCGCGTTCAAGTTTGTCCTACCAAAATGAATCACCTTGCAGTCATCAGGGTAAAACTCCATCTGCCACTTTTTGGCCCAGCTCTGCATCCTATCAATGTCTGGCATGTGGGAGTCTTTTAAGGGAACATAAGAACATAAGAAATAGGAGCAGGAGTAGGCCATCTAGCCCTTCGAGCCTGCCCCGCCATTCAATAAGATCATGGCTGATCTGTCGTGGCTCAGTTCCACATTCCCGCCCTCTCCCCATAACCCTTAATCCCCTCTCTTATCAAAAACCCATCAACCCGCGTCTTAAAAATATTTAGCGAGGTAGCCTCCACCACTTCAACAGGCAGAGAATTCCAGAGATTCACCACCCTTTGAGTGAAGAAGTTCCTCCTCAACTCCGTTCTAAACCGCCCCCCCCCCCCTTTATCTTGAGGCTGTGCCCCCTAGTCCTACTGTCCTTTCTGAGCGGGAAGAGTCTCTCCACCTCTATCCTATCCATCCCATTCATCATCTTATACGTCTCAATGAGATCTCCCCTCATTCTTCTAAACTCTAACGAGTACAAGCCTAGTTTATTCAGCCTCTCCTCATAGCTCAACCCCCTCAACTCCGGCATCAGCCTAGTAAACCTCCTCTGCACTCCCTCCAAGACCAAAATATCCTTGCGTAAGTACGGCGCCCAAAACTGCACACAGTACTCCAGCTGCGGCCTCACCAGTGCCCTATACAGCCGCAGCAAGACCTCCCTACTTTTATATTCAATCCCCCTCGCTATGAAGGCCAGCATCCCATTCGCCTTCCTGACCACCTGCTGCACCTGCAGGCTGGGTTTTTGCGACTCATGCACAAGGACCCCAAGGTCCCTCTGCACCGTCGCATGCTGCAGTTTTTCGCCATGTAAGTAATAGTCCTTCCTACCATTATTCCTACCAAAGCAGACAACTTCACATTTGCCAACATTAAATTCCATTTGCCAGTTCCTGGCCCATTCGCCCAGCCTATCTAGATCCTTCTGTAGACTCTCCACACCCTCCGCACAATTTGCCGTTCCACCAATCTTGGTGTCATCAGCAAATTTCGACACCCTACACTCGGTTCCCTCCTCCAGATCATCTATATAAATGGTAAAAAGCTGAAGCCCCAGCACCGACCCCTGGGGCACTCCACTAGTCACCATCCGCCAATCCGAATAGCACCCGTTGACCCCCACTCTCTGCCTCCTATTTGACAGCCAATCCCCTATCCACGCTAACACCCTACCCCCAACTCCATGTCCCCTGACCTTCTGTAATAACCTCTTGTGAGGTACCTTGTCAAACGCCTTCTGAAAATCCAGAAAGACCACATCCACCGGCTCTCCTCTATCCACCGCCCTAGACACATCCTCATAGAACTCCAATAGTCTGATAAGGCTGCAGGATAGACATGTGCCTGTTAAGACAAAGGGTAGGAAAGGTAGGATTAGAGAGCCGTGGATAACTAGGGATATTAAAGACTTGATCAGGAAGAAAAGAGAGGCGTATGTTAGGTCCAGGCAACTGGAAACGGAGAGAGCTTTGGAGGAATACAGAGAGATTAGGAGAGAACTCAAACAGGGAGTTAGAAGGGCAAAAAAGGGGCACGAAATGGTCTTGGCAGACAAGATTAAGGAAAATCCAAAGGCATTTTATTCATATGTTAGGAACAAAAGGGTGGTTAGAGAAAAAAATCGGTCCTCTTAGGGACAGAGGAGGGGAACTATGTTTAGAGCCCGAGGGAATGGGGGAGATCCTGAATGAATACTTTGCGTCAGTATTCACAAAGGAGAGGGATTTGTTGTCTGGAAGTGTCTTGGAGGGAGTTGTTGACCCGTTGGAGACAATATCCATTCCGAGGGAGAAAGTGTTAGGGTTTTTAGGTAATATTAAAACTGATAAATCACCGGGGCCCGATGGCATTTATCCTAGGCTCCTTAGGGAGACGAGAGATGAAATTGCTGGGCCTCTGACGCAAATCTTTGTCTCTTCTTTGGACACAGGTGAGGTCCCAGAGGACTGGAGGATAGCGAGTGTGGTACCGCTGTTTAAAAAGAGCAGTAGGGATAACCTGGGAAATTATAGGCCAGTGAGCTTGACGTCACTGGTAGGGAAGTTATTGGAGAGGATTCTTAGAGATAGGATGAATACGCATTTAGAACATGGCAATCTGATTGGTGACAGGCAACATGGCTTTGTAAAGGGGAGGTTGTGCCTTACAAATCTGGTAGAATTTTTTGAGGTGACAAAAACGGTTGATGAAGGAAGAGCCGTTGATGTCGTCTATATGGATTTCAGTAAGGCATTTGACAAAGTCCCTCATGGTAGGTTGGTGAAAAAGGTTAAGGCTCATGGATACAAGGACAGGTGGTGAGATGGGTTGAGAACTGGCTTGGTAATAGGAGACAGAGGGTAGCAGTGGAAGGGTCTTTTTCTAGCTGGAGATCTGTGACTAGTGGTGTTCCGCAGGGCTCCATACTGGGACCTCTGTGATTTGTAATATATATAAGTGATTTGGAAGAGGGAATAACTGGTGTGATCAGCAAGTTTGCAGATGACACGAAGATGGCTGGACTTGCTGATAGTGATGAGCAGTGTTGGACAATACAGCAGGATATAGATAGGCTGGTAAATTGGGCGGAGAAATGGCAGATGGAATTTAATCCAGATAAATGCGAGGTGATGCATTTTGGAAGAAATAATGTAGGGGGGAGTTGTACAATAAACGGTAGGACCATTAAGAGTATAGAAACACAGAGGGACCCTAGGTGTGCAAATTCACAAGCCCTTGAAGATGGCAGTACAAGTGGAGAAGGTGGCGAAGAAGGCATATGGTATGCCTGCCTTTATAGGAAGGGGTATAGAGTATAAAAGCTGGCGTCTAATGTTGCAGTTGTATAGAACGTTAGTTAGACCACATTTGGAGTACTGCGTCCAGTTCTGGTTGCCGTACTACCAGAAGGATGTGGAGACCCTGGAGAGAGTGCAGAGGAAGTTTACCAGGATGCTGCCTGGTATGGAGGGTCTTAGCTATGAGGAGAGATTGGGCAAAATGGGGCTGTTCTCCTCAGAAAGACGGAGAATGAGGGGAGATCTAATCGGGGTGTATAAGATTATGAAGGGTATAGATAGAGTGAACAATGGGAAGCTTTTTCTAAGGTTGGATAAGAAAATCACGGGCTTAGGGTGAGAGGGGCGAGATATAATTCAGATGTTAGAACATAAGAACATGAGAAATAGGAGCAGGAGTCGGCCATCTGGCCCCTCGAGCCTGCCCCGCCATTCAATAAGATCATGGCTGATCTGTCATGGCTCAGTTCCACATTCCCGCCCTCTCCCCATAACCCTTAATCCCCTCTCTTATCAAAAACCCATCAACCCGCATCTTAAAAATATTTAGCGAGGCAGCCTCCACCACTTCAACAGGCAGAGAATTCCAGAGATTCACCACCCTTTGAGTGAAGAAGTTCCTCCTCAACTCCGTTCTAAACCGCCCCCCCCCCCCTTTATCTTGAGGCTGTGCCCCCTAGTCCTACTGTCCTTTCTGAGCGGGAAGAGTCTCTCCACCTCTATCCTATCCATCCCATTCATCATCTTATACGTCTCAATGAGATCTCCCCTCATTCTTCTAAACTCTAACGAGTACAAGCCTAGTTTATTCAGCCTCTCCTCATAGCTCAACCCCCTCAACTCCGGTATCAGCCTAGTAAACCTCCTCTGCACTCCCTCCAAAGCCAAAATATCTTTGCGCAGGTGCGGCGACCAAAACTGCACACAGTACTCCAGCTGCGGCCTCACCAATGCCCTATACAGCTGCAGCAAGACCTCCCTACTTTTATATTCAATCCCCCAATGTTAGAGGGAGGTTTTTCACACAGAGGGTTGTGGGGGCCTGGAATGCACTGCCGAGTAGGGTGGTGGAGGCAAACATGCTGGAGTTGTTTAAGGCTTACCGAGATCGGCACATGAGCGGACTAGAGATGGAGGGATACAAAAGATTGTTCTAATTAAGGATCAAGAGCCTCAGGATGTTCCTGGGAATCAATAGATTCCAACATATTTCATGGCTCACCTGTCTTCCGTTTGAGCTTCTGGGGATCTTCTGTGAATGTGTGTATAGTCTGTGTATGTTTATTGATGTCTTTTTGTTTACATCCACAGGTGATTTTGGTCCGCCTTGTTGTCCATCAAAGGGCATACACGTGGTGGGTTGTGCGAGGGCTGCTCTTGGATGTTGCTTCGAGAGTTGCCTAGTGCTTCACATCGTTAGTGTGTGCTTAAACTGGACCATCTGATGGGCAACACGACAGCTCAGTGACTATCACTGTTTGCTGTGCAGATACAGGGACCCGGGTCGGATCTCCGGCTTGGATCAATGTCTGTGGGAGTTTGCACATTCTCCCCGTGCTTGCATGGGTTTTCTCCGGGTGCTCCGGTTTCCTCCCACACCCCAAAAACATGCTTTTAGACTGATTGGTGTTAACAAATTGTCCCGAAATTAGACCTCCCTTAATCTGGTGCACATATTATTCTTTAAATTTGCAAACCTTTATTGTGGAGTCCAAGAGGCGTAGACAAAGTCATCGGTAGAAGAAGGATTGGAATGAGGCACTCACTGAGTGTTAAAATGGGCGGCGCAGGCTTGTGGGGCCGAAGGGCCTGTTTCCTGGGCTGTGTTGTTCTTTGTTCTTTGTCTCTTTGCAGCTGGCAAGAGCCCTCCACCTCATCCACTACGCCACCAATCTTGGTGTCATCAGCAAATGTACTAACCCACCCTTCAGCCCCCTCTTCCAAGTCATTGATAAAAATCACAAAAAGCAGAGGACCCAGCACTGATCCTTGTGGTACGCTGCTGGTAACTGGCCTCCAGTCTGAAAATTTTCCATCCACCACCACCCTCTGTCTTCTATGATACAGTCAGTTACTTATTCAATCGGCCAAATTTCCTTCTATCCCACACATCCTTATTTTCTTCATGAGACTACCATGGGGAACCTTATCAAACGCCTTACTAAAATCCATGTATACAACGACATTAACTGCTCTATCTTCGTCCTAACACTTAGTTACCTCCTCAAAGAATTCAATCAAACTTGTGAGGCAGGACTTACCCCTTACGAAACCATGCTGACTATCGCGGATTAAGCTATATTTTTCCAAATGGTCATAAATCTTGTCTCTCAGGACCTTTTCCATTAACTTACCGACCGCCAAAGTAAGACTAACTGGCCTATAATTACCAGGGTCATTCCTATTTCCTTTCTTGAAGAGAGGAACAACATTTGCCCCTCTCCAATCCTCTGGCACTATCCCCCGTGGACAGTGAGGACCCAAAGATCAAAGTTAAAGGCTCTGCAATCTCATCCCTTGTCTCTCAAAGTATGCTAGGATGTATCCCATCTGGTCCAGGGGACTTATCGACCCTCAGGTTTTCCAAAATTGCTCATACATCTTCCCTCAGAACGTCTACCTCCTCCATCCTATCAGTTTGTATCACGCACTCATCCTCAATAACATGGCCCCTCTCCTTAGTGAACATTGAAGGAAAGTATTCATTCAACGCCTCACCTATCTTTTCTGTCTCCATGCACAAGTTCCCACTACTATCTCTTGACTGGCCCTAATCTCACCCTGATTATTCTTTTATTTCTCACATAAAAGTAAAAAGCCTTGGGGTTTTCCTTTATTCAACCCACCAAGGACATCTCATGTCCCCTCCTAGCTCTCCTAAACCCTTTTTTAACTCATTCCTTGCTGCCTTGTAACCCTCAAGTGACCCAACTGAACCTTGTTTTCTCATCCTTACATACACTTCCTTTCTCCCCTTGACAAAACATTCAACCTCCTTTATGAACCATGGTTCCCTCACTCGGCCATTTCCTCCCTGCCTGACAGGGACATACCTATTAAGGACATGCAGTATTTGTTCCTTGAAAAAACTCCACTTTTCATTTGTGTCCATACCTGACAGTTTCTGTTCCCATCTTATGCTCCCTAATTCTTGCCTAATCGCATCATAATTACCCCTGCCCCAATTATAAACCTTGCCCTGCCGTGTGACCCTATCCCTCTCCATTGTAATAATGAAAGACACCGAATTGTGGTCACTATCTCCAAAGTGCTCCCCCACAAACAAATCTAACACTTGGCCCGGTTCATTACCCAGTACCCAGTCCAATGTGGTCCCACCTCTTGTTGGCTTATCCACATATTGTGTCAGGAAACTCTCCTGCACACACTGTACAGAGTAAAGCTCCCTCTACACTGTCCCCCCATCAAACACTCCCAGGACAGGTACAGCACGGGGTTAGATACAGAGTAAAGCTCCCTCTACACTGTCCCCCATCAAACACTCCCAGGACAGGTACAGCACGGGGTTAGATACAGAGTAAAGCTCCCTCTACACTGTCTCCCATCAAACACTCCCAGGACAGGGACAGCACGGGGTTAGATACAGAGTAAAGCTCCCTCTACACTGTCTCCCATCAAACACTCCCAGGACAGGTACAGCACGGGGTTAGATACAGAGTAAAGCTCCCTCTACACTGTCTCCCATCAAACACTCCCAGGACAGGTACAGCACGGGGTTAGATATAGAGTAAAGCTCCCTCTACACTGTCCCCCATCAAACACTCCCAGGACAGGGAGAGTACTGGGTTAGATACAGAGTAAAGCTCCCTCTACACTGTCCCCCCATCAAACACTCCCAGGACAGGTCCAGCACAGGGTTAGATACAGAGTAAAGCTCCCTCTACACTGTCCCCCATCAAACACTCCCAGGACAGGTACAGCACGGGGTTAGATACAGGGTAAAGCTCCCTCTACACTGTCTCCCATCAAACACTCCCAGGACAGGTACAGCACGGGGTGAGATACAGAGTAATGCTCCCTCTACACTGTCCCCCCATCAAACACTCCCAGGACAGGTACAGCACGGGGTTAGATACAGAGTAAAGCTCCCTCTACACTGTCCCCCATCAAACACTCCCAGGACAGGGACAGCACGGGGTTAGATACAGAGTAAAGCTCCCTCTACACTGTCCCCCATCAAACACTCCCAGGACAGGGACAGCACGGGGTTAGATACAGAGTAAAGCCCCCTCTACACTGTCTCCCATCAAACACTCCCAGGACAGGTACAGCACGGGGTTAGATACAGAGTAAAGCTCCCTCTACACTGTCCCCCATCAAACACTCCCAGGACAGGTACAGCACGGGGTTAGATACAGAGTAAAGCTCCCTCTACACTGTCCCCCCATCAAACACTCCCAGGACAGGTGCAGCACGGGGTTAGATACAGAGTAAAGCTCCCTCTACACTGTCCCCCCATCAAACACTCCCAGGACAGGTACAGCACAGGGTTAGATACAGAGTAAAGCTCCCTCTACACTGTCCCCCCATCAAACACTCCCAGGACAGGGAGAGTACTGGGTTAGATACAGAGTAAAGCACCCTCTACACTGTCCCCCATCAAACACTCCCAGGACAGGTACAGCACAGGGTTAGATACAGAGTAAAGCTCCCTCTACACTGTCCCCCCATCAAACACTCCCAGGACAGGGAGAGTACTGGGTTAGATACAGAGTAAAGCTCCCTCTACACTGTCCCCCCATCAATCACTCCCAGGACAGGTACAGCACGGGGTTAGATACAAAGTAAAGCTCCCTCTACACAGCCTCAGAAAAGCAGCTTGCATAATCAAGGACCCCCACACACCCCGAACATTCTCTCTTCCATCTTCTTCTGTTGGGAAAAAGACATAAAAGTCTGAGGTCCCGTACCAACTGACTCAAGAACAGCTTCTTCCCTGCTGCCATCAGACTTTTGAATGGACCTATCTCATCAAGCTGATCTTTCTCTGCACCCTCGCTGTGACTGTAACACTACATTCTGCACCTTCGCTTTTCCTTCTCCCCTCTGTACTCTATGAACAGTATGCTTTGTCTGTATAGCACGCAAGAAACAATACTTTTCACTGTATCCCAATACACGTGACAATAATAAATCAAATCAAATCCTTTTCCTTCTCCCCTCTGTACTCTATGAATGGTATGCTTTGTCTGTATAGTGCACAAGAAATAATACTTTTCACTGTATCCCAATACACGTGACAATAATAAATCAAATCAAAATGAATCCCAGGGCCCTCTGTCCCTGCACACTCGTTATATTGATGTTGTCTCTGCCTAAAACACATGAGCTCACACCTCCCTGTCCTGAAGTCCACCTGCCATTTCTCTCCCAATTCAGCTCACATATCTGCATGCTATTCCTGGTGATTGTTATCATCAGCATTGCCCTGTAAGTTTAGGCTCACCTTTCTTCTGATGAAAGGTCACTGGCTCGAAATGTCACCTCTATTTCATCTTGCACAATGGATGAGTATTTCCAGTGGTTTCTGTTTTGGCTGGGCATTATTTTGCTTCATCAGAATCACTCTCTTCCTTGTCATCCATGGAGCACATGTTTTAGCTCCCATCCCGTTCTCCCTTCTCTGAATGTACCTCGCCCCTACCAGAACCAACTCTTCCAGACAGTCCATGGTTCTATTTTACACTTGTTAGATCCCTTATCTTTCCTGTGGCAATTATCTCTCTTCCAATATAGACATTCTTGAATAGATTGTTCCTCACTCTTCTCCATTGCAAAACTAAACCTTCTGACACTATGATCACTCTTACCCAAGTGCTCCCCCAAAGACATACATAGAAACTAGGAGGAGGAGGAGGCCATTTTGCCCTCTTGATCATGGCTGATCATAAGAACATAAGAACATAAGAAGTAGGAGCAGGAGTAGGCCATCTAGCCCTTCGAGCCTGCCCCGCCATTCAATAAGATCATGGCTGATCTGAAGTGGCTCAGTTCCACTTTCCCGCTTTTTCCCCATAACCCTTAATTCCCTTATCTGCCAAAAACCTATCTATCGGTGTCTTAAATATATTCAGTGAGGTAGCCTCCACCACTTCAACAGGCAGAGAATTCCAGAGATTCACCACCCTTTGAGTGAAGAAGTTCCTCCTCAACTCCATTCTGAACTGCCCCCCCTTATCTTGAGGCTGTGCCCTCTAGTCCTGCTGTCCTTTCTGAGCGGGAAGAATCTCTCTACCTCTACCCTATCCATCCCCTTCATTATCTTATACGTCTCTATAAGATCCCCCCTCATCCTTCTAAACTCCAACAAGTACAGACCCAGTCTATTTAATCTCTCTTCATAGTTCAACCCCCTCATCTCCGGTATCAGCCTAGTAAACCTCCTCTGCACTCCCTCCAAGGCCAAAATATCCTTGTGTAAGTGCGGCGACCAAAACTGCACACAGTACTCCAGCTGCGGCCTCACCAATGCCCTGTACAGTCGCAGCGAGACCCCCCTACTTTTATATTCAATCCCCCTCGCTATGAAGGCCAGCATCCCATTCGCCTTCCTGACCACCTGCTGCACCTGCAGGCTGGGTTTTTGCGACTCATGCACAAGGACCCCCAGGTCCCTCTGCACCGACGCCTGCTGCAGTTTTTCGCCCTTTAAATAATAATCCCTCCGACTATTATTCCTGCCAAAGGGATGACATCACACTTGCTAACATTGTATTCCATCTGCCAGGTCCTCACCCACTCACAGCCTGTCCAGATCCCTCTGCAGACTTTCCACACCCTCCGCTCAATTTGCTTTTCCACTCATCTTTGTGTCATCAGCAAATTTCGTCACCCTACACTCAGCCCCCCATCCAATTCAATATCCTGATTCCCCCCTCTGCACCCCCCCATATCCTTTCGCCCCAGGAGCGAAATCTCATTTCTTCCTGAAATCTCACATCGTTTTATCCCCAACTCCTTTCTCTGGGAGTGAATTCCACACATTCCCACCCTCTGGGTGAGGACATTTCTCCCTCACCTCAGTCCTTAAAGGTTCACCCCTTATCCTCAAACTGTGACCCCCCCCCCCCCCCACCTCCTGGGTTCTGGACTCCCCCCACCATCGGGAACATTCTTTCTGAATCGACCCTGTCTAAACCTGTTAGAATTTTATAAGTTTCTATCAGCTCCCCTCTCACTCTTCTAAACTCCAGAGAATATAATCCTAATCCACTCAGTCTCTCCTCATATTGATGGACCTGCCGTCCCAGGAATCAGCCTGGGAAACCCCTCGCTGTGCTCCCTCTATAGCGAGGACATCCTTCCTCAGATAAGGAGACCAAAACTGCTCACAATACTCCAGGTGTGGCCTCACCCTGTCCAATTGCAGTAAAACATCCCTATCCCTACACTCCAATCCTCTCACTCTGAAGGCCTACAGACCATTTCCCTTCTTTACTGCCTGCTGTACCTGCACGCGCATCTTGAAGGGAATTGCTTGATAGAGCAGACGCAGCACGGTTTCATTAAAGGGAAGTCGTGTCTGACAAATTTACTGGAGTTCTATGAGGATGTGTCTAGGGCGGTGGATAGAGGAGAGCCGGTGGATGTGGTCTTTCTGGATTTTCAGAAGGCGTTTGACAAGGTACCTCACAAGAGGTTATTGCAGAAGGTCAAGGGACATGGAGTTGGGGGTAGGGTGTTAGCATGGATAGAGGATTGGTTGTCAAATAGGAGGCAGAGAGTTGGGGTCAATGGGTGCTATTCGGATTGGCGGTTGGTGACTAGTGGGGTGCCCCAGGGAAAAAAAGACAGTAGGACTAGGGGGCACAGCCTCAAGATAAAGGGGGGGCGGTTTAGAACGGAGTTGAGGAGGAACTTCTTCACTCAAAGGGTGGTGAATCTCTGGAATTCTCTGCCCGTTGAAGTGGTGGAGGCTGCCTCGCTAAATATTTTTAAGACGCGGGTTGATGGGTTTTTGATAAGAGAGGGGATTAAGGGTTATGGGGAGAGGGCGGGAAAGTGGAACTGAGCCGCGACAGATCAGCCATGATCTTATTGAATGGCGGGGCAGGCTCGAAGGGCCAGATGGCCTAATCCTGCTCCTATTTCTTATGTTCTTATTTCTTATGTTCTTACTGTCAGAGACTGATACACGAGGACTCCAAGGTCTCACTGAGTATCCACCTCTCTCAATTTACACCCATCCAGGTAATAATCTGCCTTCCTATTATTGCTCCCAAAGTGGATAATCTTACATTTATCCACCTCTCTCAATTTACACCCGTGTAGCAAAGTTTTTTTTTAATTTGAGCCAGATTGGAGTCCTGCCCTGTTTCGTTGCTCTCGGTGGTACCAAACTATTGTAACCTTTCTGAGCCGAGGTACCGACACTCGCAGGAAGTCTCTGAACGATGGTGAAAGTGATGATCTTGGTTCCTGCAGTGCTGGCGCTGATTCGGGCCATTTCTGCTCCTTAGAACTCACCCTCATGGACTATCAGCAGTGAGTAACAATCGCGTGTTGACGTGTTAACGTAGAAACTAGGTGTAAGAGTAGGCCATTCGGCCCTTCAAGCCTGCTGCACCATTCACTATCATCATGGCTGACCCTGCAATCTCAGTATCCCACTCCTGCTTTCTCTCCATACCTCCTTCATCCTGTTATCCACAAGGGCCACATCCAGCTCCCTCTGGAACGTATCTAACGAACTGGCTCCCAACAGGTAGAGAATTCCTCAGATTCCCAGCTCTCGGAGTGAAGATGTTCTTCCTTATCTCAGTCCTGAGTGGCTAACCCCTCATTCTCAGACTGTGACCCCCTAGTTCTGGATCTCCCCAGCATCAGGAACATTCTTCCTGCATCTGAGCCTATCCAGTCCCATCAGGATTTTATCCGTTTCTGTGAGATTCCCTCTCATTCTCCTGAATTCCAGTGAGTACAAGCCCCGTCTCTCCTCAGTCCCGCCATTCCGGGAATCAAAGCAAAGTTTAATGTTTATTTATTAGTCACAAGTCAGGCTTACATTAACACTGCAATGAAGCTCCTGTGAAATTCTCCTAATCGCCCACACTCCGGCGCCTGTTTGGGTCAATGCACCCTAACCAGCACGTCTTTCAGAATGTGGGAAGAAACCGGAGCACCCGGAGGAAACCCACGCAGACACAGACAGTGACCTGAGCCGCGAATCGAACCCAGGTCACTGGTGCTGTGAGGCAGCAGCGCTAACCCACTGTGCCACCCTCGGCCGCCCACTATCAGTCTGGGGAACCTTCACTGGACTCCCTCAAGAGCAAGAAGGTGCTTCCTCAGACTAGGAGACCAAAACTGCTCACAATACTCAAGGTGTGGCCTCACCATGGCCCTGTATAACTGCAGGTTATGATGTGGAGATACCGGCGATAAACTGGGGTAAACACAGTAAGCAGTCTCACACCAGGTTAAAGTCCAGCAGGTTTATTTGGGGGCACGAGCCACTAGCTTTCGGGGCACTGCCCCTTCGTCAGGTGAGCGGAGAGTTCTGATCACAAACAGGGGATGTAAAGACACACAGTTACAGTCAGACACACGGTCACTGAGTGTGTATCTTTACATCCCCTGTTTGTGATCAGAACTCTCCGCTCATCTGACGAAGGCGAGTGGTGGACTTTAACCTGGTGTTGTGAGACCTCTAACTGCAGGTTCTCCACATAACTGCAGCAAGACATCCTTACTCCTGTACTCAAATCCTCTTGCTATGGAAGCCAGTCCTTCCCACCAGCGGGAGGTCCAATCCCCTCAGTTTTGCTTCCCAATTCTGAACAAATGGATTGTTCCCTCTTTCACTCCCGCCTTTCCACCAATAAACTATCTTCCCTACTCCGTGATGCCAACTCTTCCCCCCTGTTCCCCTTCTCTATATATCTCTGAACATTTGATATCATTAGGTGTCTAGTTTACACTATTCTTAAACCATGTTTCCATATTACTGCTCTCATTGTGCTGGTTAGTCACGAGTACAACTCACCACAAATAGAACAATGTAGAAACAAAGAAAGGGAGATAGACCCAGAGATTGACAGAGAGGGAGGGAGCGAGAAAGGACAGAGAGAGAGATAGAGACAAAGGGGAGAGGGACAGAGAGAACTGTTTGGAAAGGCAATGAAATCCCCCCATTTCTATCCCAGATGTCTGTTACCTGACAGATGATCGCACTCAGGAATCAGCGACTGGGGAACAGAGGGTGTACGCTGAGCGATCAGCAATGAGACGATGAGATTGTCCTGGGACAGACTCAGCTGTGGTCACTGCATCCGAGCCCTCGCTGGGAAAGTGAAACTTCTGGAATATTCAGAGTGGTGCAATGCAGGGTGTGGCAAAGATACACGTGAGTGCAAAGGATGTTAGTGTTCAGCATTTATTGAAGGTAAGCAATAAAACACATCGAATCTACAACCTGATCCAAGGTTTACTGGAAAACACCAACTGTTCCATTGCATTTTCAGCATCGATCAACAATAATCTCTCCCTCAATGTTGACAAAACCAAGGAGATTGTCATCAACTTCAGGAAGTGTAGTGGAGAACACGTCACTGTCTATATCAACAGGGATGAAGTAAAAATGGTCAGGAGAGCTTCAGGCCAGGTAAGGACAGCAGATTTCCTTCCCGAACCAGATGGATTTTTCTGACAATCGACAATGGTTTCATGGTCATCAGTAGATTCTTCATTCCAGATATTTGTATTTTTATTGAACTCAGATTCCACCTTCGGCCAAGGTGGGATTCGAACACATATCTTCAGAACAGCACTGACCCTCCCCACAGTGCAGGACTCCCTCACCACTGACCCTCCCACAGTGCGGGGCTCCCTCAGCACCAACCCTCCCACAGTGCGGCGCTCCCTCAGCACCGACAATCCCACAGTGCGGGACTCCCTCAGCACCGACCCTCCCCACAGTGCGGCGCTCCCTCAGCACCGACCCTCCCACAGTGCGGGACTCCCTCAGCACTGACCCTCCCACAGTGCGGGACTCCCTCAGCACCGACCCTCCCACAGTGCGGGACTCCCTCAGCACTGACCCTCCCACAGTGCGGGACTCCCTCAGCACTGACCCTCCCACAGTGCGGGACTCCCTCAGCACCGACCCTCCCACAGTGCGGGACTCCCTCAGCACCGACCCTCCCACAGTGCGGCGCTCCCTCAGCACTGACCCTCCCACAGTGCGGGACTCCCTCAGCACCGACCCTCCCACAGTGCGGGACTCCCTCAGCACCGACCCTCCCACAGTGCGGGACTCCCTCAGCAACGACCCTCCCACAGTGCGGCGCTCCCGCAGCACCGACCCTCCCACAGTGCGGGACTCCCTCAGCAACGACCCTCCCACAGTGCGGCGCTCCCTCAGCACCGACCCTCCCACAGTGCGGGACTCCCTCAGCACTGACCCTCCCACAGTGCGAGACTCCCTCAGCACTGACCCTCCCACAGTGCGAGACTCCCTCAGCACTGACCCTCCCACAGTGCGAGACTCCCTCAGCACTGACCCTCCCACAGTGCGGCGCTCCCTCAGCACTGACCCTCCCACAGTGCGGGACTCCCTCAGCACTGACCCTCCCACAGTGCGGGACTCCCTCTGCACCAACCCTCCCACAGTGCGGGACTCCCTCAGCACCAACCCTCCCACGGTGCGGCGCTCCCTCAGCACTGACCCTCCCACAGTGCGGGCTCCCTCAGCACCGACCCTCCCCCAGTGCGGGACTCCCTCAGCACCGACCCTCCCACAGTGCGGCGCTCCCTCAGCACTGACCCTCCCACAATGCGGGACTCCCTCAGCACCGACCCTCCCACAGTGCGGGAGTCCCTCAGCACTGACCCTCCCACAGTGCGGGACTGTCTCAGCACTGACCCTCCCACAGTGCGGCGCTCCCTCAGCACTGACCCTCCCACAGTGCGGCGCTCCCTCAGCACTGACCCTCCCACAGGGCGGCGCTCCCTCAGCACTGACCCTCCCACAATGCGGGACTCCCTCAGCACTGACCCTCCCACAGTGCGGGACTCCCTCTGCACCGACCCTCCCACAGTGCGGGACTCCCTCAGCACTGACCCTCCCACAGTGCGGCGCTCCCTCAGCACTGACCCTCCCACAGTGCGGGACTCCCTCAGCACCAATCCTCCCACAGTGCGGCGCTCCCTCAGCACTGACCCTCCCACAGTGCGGGCTCCCTCAGCACCGACCCTCCCACAGTGCGGGACTCCCTCAGCACCAACCCTCCCACAGTGCGGCGCTCCCTCAGCACCGACCCTCCCACAGTGCGGGACTCCCTCAGCACCGACCCTCCCACAGTGCGGGACTCCCTCAGCACCGACCCTCCCACAGTGTGGGACTCCCTCAGCACTGACCCTCCCACAGTGCGGGGCTCCCTCAGCACTGACCCTCCCACAGTGCGGCGCTCCCTCAGCACTGACCCTCCCACAGTGCGGCGCTCCCTCAGCACTGACCCTCCCACAGTGCGGCGCTCCCTCAGCACTGACCCTCCCACAGTGCGGGACGCCCTCAGCACCGACCCTCCCACAGTGCGGGACTCCCTCAGCACCGACCCTCCCACAGTGCGGGACTCCCTCAGCACCGACCCTCCCACAGTGCGGGACTCCCTCAGCACTGACCCTCCCACAGTGCGGGACTCCCTCAGCACTGACCCTCCCACAGTGCAGCGCACCCTCAGCACTGACCCTCCCACAGTGCGGGACTCCCTCAGCACTGACCCTCCCACAGTGCGGGTCTCCCTCAGCACCGACCCTCCCACAGTGCGGGACTCCCTCAGCACTGACCCTCCCACGGAGCGGCGCTCCCTCAGCACTGACCCTCCCACAGTGCGGGACTCCCTCAGCACCGACCCTCCCACAGTGTGGGCCTCCCTCATCCCTAGTTGCCCTTGGAGGGGCAGTTGAGAGTCACCCACATTGCTGTGGCTCTGGAGTCACATGTAGTCCAGACCAGGGTAAGGACAGCAGATTTCCATCCCTAACCAGATGGGGTTTTCCGACAATCGAGAATGGTTTCATGGTCATCAGTAGATTCTGTGTTGCAGAAATGTCAGTGTGATCAAGGTGTGGTTCAGTCCAAAGGGTTACAATAACTTGTCTTTGTTCCAGTTCATCGTGTGGAATTCACTCCCTGACAGGTGGTTTACGGGTAAACAGGAGCCCGTTCCATTGGTACTGAATGTAAATACTACATTCTGTATGTGTGATTGTGCTCAGCGATGGGGAAATATTATTATAGCCCTGCAGGCCTTCACACATCAACTTCCACAAATATCCATGTCTTTCCACACAGAGGCTGTTTGTCTCCTTATCGACACTCGAATAAGATCCACTGTCCAGAAACACACTGAAAAACATCCAGAGTCACAAACTCTTGTTTATCACGTCCCAACCTGACAGGGTGGGTCAACTTCATACACAATGCTGTGGTATCCCATTAACCTGAGCCTGCGAACAGGATTCCCTGACAGTGTTCAGCACTGTCTAAATGACCATCCCCACCCAGTCCAGAGCTCCCAGACACAATCCATGGGGATATTCCCAATCCTGCTGTACGATGGTTCTTTAACCCACGATCTATCCCTGTACAGGTCAGGTCCCTGCTGGAAACTCCATCCTGAACCCACCATATCAGACCAGTGAAAGGTACAAACAGCTTTTAACAACATCTGCCAAATCTACTCATCAAATAGGAATGTGAGCAGTGAAACACAGCAGGAAAGGGAAAAGGTAGAACTGAAATGGGGCAGAGACACCACAGGGGGACGAGAATCCTCTCAAAGGGGAAGCTTCGAGACATTCAACACTTAGAGAGTCTGAAATGAGAAAGAATAGGAATTTCAGAGGGTCAGTGCTGAGGGAGTCCCGCACTGTGGGAGGGTCAGTGCTGAGGGAGTCCCGCACTGTGGGAGGGTCAGTGCTGAGGGAGTCCTGCACTGTGGGAGGGTCGGTGCTGATGGAGCACCGCACTGTGGGAGGGTCGGTGCTGAGGGAGTCCCGCACTGTGGGAGGGTCAGTGCTGAGGGAGTCCCGCACTGTGGGAGGGTCAGTGCTGAGGGAGACCCGCACTGTGGGAGGGTCGGTGCTGAGGGAGTCCCGCATTGTGGGAGGGTCAGTGTTGAGGGAGTCCCGCACTGTGGGAGGGTCGGTGCTGAGGGAGTCCCGCACTGCGGGAGGGTCAGTGCTGAGGGAGTCCCGCACTGTGGGAGGGTCGGTGCTGAGGGAGTCCCGCACTGCGGGAGGGTCAGTGCTGAGGGAGTCCCGCGCTGTGGGAGGGTCGGTGCTGAGGGAGTCCCGCACTGTGGGAGGGTCAGTGCTGAGGGAGTCCCGCACTGTGGGAGGGTCGGTGCTGAGGGAGTCCCGCACTGCGGGAGGGTCAGTGCTGAGGGAGTCCCGCACTGTGGGAGGGTCGGTGCTGAGGGAGTCCCGCACTGTGGGAGGGTCAGTGCTGAGGGAGTCCCGCACTGCGGGAGGGTCAGTGCTGAGGGAGTCCCGCACTGTGGGAGGGTCAGTGCTGAGGGAGTCCCGCACTGTGGGAGGGTCAGTGCTGAGGGAGTCCCGCACTGTGGGAGGGTCAGTGCTGAGGGAGTCCTGCACTGTGGGAGGGTCGGTGCTGATGGAGCACCGCACTGTGGGAGGGTCGGTGCTGAGGGAGTCCCGCACTGTGGGAGGGTCAGTGCTGAGGGAGTCCCGCACTGTGGGAGGGTCAGTGCTGAGGGAGACCCGCACTGTGGGAGGGTCGGTGCTGAGGGAGTCCCGCATTGTGGGAGGGTCAGTGTTGAGGGAGTCCCGCACTGTGGGAGGGTCGGTGCTGAGGGAGTCCCGCACTGCGGGAGGGTCAGTGCTGAGGGAGTCCCGCACTGTGGGAGGGTCGGTGCTGAGGGAGTCCCGCACTGCGGGAGGGTCAGTGCTGAGGGAGTCCCGCGCTGTGGGAGGGTCGGTGCTGAGGGAGTCCCGCACTGTGGGAGGGTCAGTGCTGAGGGAGTCCCGCACTGTGGGAGGGTCGGTGCTGAGGGAGTCCCGCACTGCGGGAGGGTCAGTGCTGAGGGAGTCCCGCACTGTGGGAGGGTCGGTGCTGAGGGAGTCCCGCACTGTGGGAGGGTCAGTGCTGAGGGAGTCCCGCACTGCGGGAGGGTCAGTGCTGAGGGAGTCCCGCACTGTGGGAGGGTCAGTGCTGAGGGAGTCCCGCACTGTGGGAGGGTCAGTGCTGAGGGAGTCCCGCACTGTGGGAGGGTCGGTGCTGAGGGAGTCCCGCACTGTGGGAGGGTCAAAGAACAACACAGCACGGGAAACAGGCCCTTCGGCCCAACGAGCCCACGCCACCATCTGAACAAATCATTTTCCTACACCTACCTTGACCTGTGCGTATGCGTATAGTACCCCCATTGGAAACCAGATTAAGGGGAGAATAATTTAGGGACAATTTGTTACACCAATCAGCCTAAGAGCACATCTTTGGGGTGTGGGAGGAAACCGGAGCACCCGGAGGAAACCCACGCAGACACGGGGAGAATGTGCAAACTCCCACAGACACCGGCCCAAATCCATGTATCTGCACAGCAATCAGTGATAGTCACTGAGCTGTCGGGGTGTCCATCTGCTGGTCCAGTTTTAAGCAGACACAACGACGCGAAGTACTAGGCTACTCTCAAAACATCCGAGAGCAGCCCACGCACGACCCACCGTGTGAGTGCCCTCCGTTAGACAACAAGGTGGACCGACACACCTGCGGAGTAAAAGAGAAAAAACATCAACACATGTAACAGTAGATTTCCAGGAACGTCCCAAGGCTCTGATCCTTATTTAAAACCATTTCCTATAACCCTCCATCCCTGTTTCACTCATGTGCCTATCTAAGTAAACCTTAAACAAGTCCAGCGTGCCTGCCTCCACCACCTTACTTGGCAGTGCATTCCATACCCCCACAACCCTCTGTGTGAAAAACCTCCCTCTAGCATCCAAATTATACCTCTCCCCCCTCACCCTAAGCTCGTGGCCCCTCGTAATAGTTGTCACCAATCTAGGAAAAAGCCTGCCACTGTTTCCTCTATCTATACCCTTCATTATTTTATACACCTCTATCAGATCCCCCCTTAATCTCCATCTTTCTATGGAAAAGAGCCTCAGTTTACCCAATCTTTCCTCATAACCCAGTCCTTCCATACTGGTAAACCTCCTCTGCACTCTCTCCAGAGTCTCCACGTCCTTCCGGTAGTAAGGTGACCAGAACTGGACGCAGTAGTCCAAATGCGGTCTAACCAATGTTCTGTACAACTGTAGCATTAGATGCCAGCTATTGTACTCTATACCCCTTCCTCTAAAGGCTAACATACCATAAGCTTTCTTCGCAACCTTCTCCACCTGTGTTGCCACCTTCAGAGACTTGTGCCCTTGCACTCCCAGGTCCCTCTGCATGTCTATACTCTTAATAGGTCTACCCTTTATCATGTAACTCCCCTCGACATTGTTCCTTCCAAAATGCATCACCTCGCATTTGTCAGGATTAAATTCCATCTGCCATTTATCTGCCCAATATACCAGCTTATCTATATCCTGCTGTGCCACCGGACACTCCTCCTCACTATCCACCAATCCTGCCATCTTTGTGTCATCTGCAAACTTGCTGATCACACCACGTACCTCTTCCCTCTTCCAAGTCATTTATATATATTATGAATAGAAGAGGTCCCAGTACTGAGCCCTGCGGCACACCACTGGTGACAGACCTCCAGCTAGAAAAGGACCCTTCCACTACTACTCTCTCTCTCCTGTTGCCTAGCCACTTTTCAATCCATCTCGATACCTGTCCCTGTATCCCATAAGCCTTAACCTTTACAACCAACCGACCATGAGGGACACTAAAGGACAATTTAGCATGGCCAATCCACCTAACCTGTACAACTTTGGACACTAAGGGGGCAATTTAGCATGGCCAATCCACCCTAACCTACACATCTTTGGACACTAAGGGACAATTTAGCATGGCCAATCCCCCCTAACCTACACATCTTTGGACACTAAGGGACAATTTAGCATGGCCAATCCACCCTAACCTGCACATCTTTGGACACTAAGGGACAATTTAGCATGGCCAATCCACCTAACCTACACATCTTTGGACACTAAGGGACAATTTAGCATGGCCAATCCACCCGAACCTACACATCTTTGGACACTAAGGGACAATTTAGCATGGCCAATCCACCCTAACCTGCACATCTTTGGACACTAAGGGACAATTTAGCATGGCCAATCCACCCTAACCTGCACATCTTTGGACACTAAGGGACAATTTAGCATGGCCAATCCACCTAACCTACACATCTTTGGACACTAAGGGACAATTTAGCATGGCCAATCCACCCTAACCTGCACATCTTTGGACACTAAGGGACAATTTAGCATGGCCAATCCACCTAACCTACACATCTTTGGACCCTAAGGGACAATTTAGCATGGCCAATCCACCCTAACCTATACATCTTTGGACACTAAGGGACAATTTAGCATGGCCAATCCACCCTAACCTGCACATCTTTGGACACTAAGGGGCAATTTAGCTTGGCCAATCCACCCTAACCTACACAGCTTTGGACCCTAAGGGACAATTTAGCATGGCCAATCCACCTAACCTACACATCTTTGGACACTAAGGGACAATTTAGCATGGCCAATCCACCCTAACCTGCACATCTTTGGACACTAAGGGGCAATTTAGCATGGCCAATCCACCATAACCTACACATCTTTGGACACTAAGGGGCAATTTAGCATGGCCAATCCCCCCTAACCTACACATCTTTGGACACTAAGGGACAATTTAGCATAGCCAATCCACCTAACCTACACATCTTTGGACACTAAGAGACAATTTAACATTTACAACAGGAATTTACAACAGATATCACTATCAGTACAGGGCAGAAATTCAGAACAGATTACTTGAGTTTCTTTGGGACATTCTTTCCCCTCTCATTGCCCCAGAAGCTGTAAATCTCCATCCCACACACTCTCCCTCCATCCTCACTCTGCTGTATCTAATATTCACCCTCCCAATTCTTCTGGCTGATTGACAGGTCCATGTTCATTGCTTCCTGCCTTGGACACACAGAGAGGTGAAAATCTCCAGGCAGACAGATATATGTCAATGTGAATAAAAATAAATGTGTTTAACGGATAGGATTGTCAGAGTTGGTTCAGATACAGGGGGGTTGTGATTGGTCCTGATGTTGAACTTGCTGCCTGTGAGGGTAGTCACAGTAAGAAGTCTCACACACCAGGTTAAAGTCCAACAGGTTTATTTGTCACAAAGGCCACGAGCTTTCGGAACTGTCTGTCGTTCCACATTGTGAGGGGAGTCAAGCAGAGGTGGTCAGTGATTTGTAAATCAGATTGGATGGTGCTGCAGGGTTACAGAATGGGAGCCATTCCAGACTGACAGAATTGATGGACAGAGAGTCAGCAGGGAGCACAGTTGTTCAGATGGACTCCCCCTGGGCTGTAATGATTCTGACTGTAATTTTCTAACCTCATTACAGCACTATATTACAAACTGAGGAAATAATAATCAATATACTTTAATCACACAACCATCCAATATTGGTCACATAACCACACTGGTCATATTTCTGCCCTCGGAGTTTAAAACACAGCAAGAGGCCCTTCTGCCCAGGGTCTTTGTGCTAGCTCTCAATCTGTTCTCATCCCACCTTCCACCACCCCACACATCGACCCCACTGTCCGTCCACCCCACACATCGACCTCATTGTCCGTCCACTCCACACATCGACCCCATTGTCCGTCCACTCCACACATCGACCCCCATTGTCCGTCCACTCCACACATCGACCCCATTGTCCCTCCACTCCACACATCGACCCCATTCTCCGTCCACTCCACACATCGACCCCCATTGTCCGTCCACTCCACACATCGACCCCATTGTCCGTCCACTCCACACATCGACCCCCATTGTCCGTCCACTCCACGTATCGGCCGCCAGCCGCAGCTCTCGTCCGCCATCTAGCGCCCATCGGCTGTATCGCGCTCCGCCATTGAAGCGGCTGCAGCTCTGCGCCTTCCCCGGACCGTGAGCATTCAGATTGGGGTCGGTGATGGGGTTCGGCTCGGGGTTGGGGGGTGTCTTCCCCGGGAGAGGGGGTTTCAGATTCGGGTGGGTGAGGGTGTTGGAGGGAGGGGGCCGAGTTGCCCAGCTGCCCCCCGCCTCTCTCTCCCTCCCCCCGGCAGCAGCTCTCAGGTTGGGGTCGGTGACCAGTCTCTGAGCCCAAGGCGCAGAGCTGCTGCCGGAGCGCGGTACAGCCGATGGGCGCTAGATGGCGGACGAGAGCTGCGGCTGGCGGCCGATACGTGGAGTGGACGGACAATGTGGGTCGATGTGTGGAGTGGACGGACACTGTGGTCGATGTGTGGAGTGGACGGACAATGGGGTCGATGTGTGGAGTGGACGGACAATGAGGTCGATGTGTGGAGTGGACGGACAATGGGGTCGATGTGTGGAGTGGACGGACAATGGGGTCGATGTGTGGAGTGGACGGACAATGGGGTCGATGTGTGGAGTGGACGGAGAATGGGGTCGATGTGTGGAGTGGACGGACAATGGGGTCGATGTGTGGAGTGGACGGACAATGGGGTCGATGTGTGGAGTGGACGGACAATCCAGCTGCTCAGAGGGTTCAATCATTCACAAAGATGTGCAGGTTCGGGGGGATTGGCCGGTGCTAAATTGTCCCTTAGTGTCCAAAGCAGCGCCACCAATGCAGCATCCCTGTGTCAGTCATTGGGACCTACAACAATGCAGCAGCGTGAATGAAACAGCACCAATGCAGCAACCCTGTTCCGGTCAGTGGGAGCAAAAACAATGCAGCAAACCTGTGCCAAGCACCAGTGCAGCAGCAGAAATGTAACAGCCCTGTGCCGATCACTGGGAACGGCACCAAAGCAGCAGCAATGCACCTTCCACAATGCAACAGCACCATTGTAGTGGCTGCGGGAGCCGCAGCAATGCACGAGCAGACATGCAGCAGTAATGCAGCAACACTAGTGCAGTAACCTCTGCAGTGCAGCATGAGGAATGCACCAGCGATGCAGCATCACCAATGCACTGTGAGGAAGATGACGGCAATGCAGCAGCCCTCTGCCAGTAACACTGTAGGGGCAGCAACAATGAATAGCCCTGTGCCCATCCCCAGCGCAGCAGCACCAATGCATTTAGAGTGCAGCAGCAATGCTCCAATCACTGGCTGCTGTAGCGATGCAGCATTGGTGTGCCAGTCACTGGGTGCAGCAGCACCAATGCATAACCCACTTGTGAACCAGCATCAATACGGGAAAGTGCAGCAGCAATGCAGTCAAACACTCCAAATGCAACAGCATTTTACTAGTTTAGCTGCATTGGTGCCACTGCTCTCTGGAATCATTGGTGCAGCATTACTGCTCATTTTGCTGCATTACGTCTGCATCACAAAGGGTTGCTGCTGCCCCAGTGACTGGCACGGGAATGCTGTATTACTGCTGCACTGCGTCTGCTGCAACCGGTGACTGGGGCAGGACTGCTGCATTGGCACTACAATGGTGCTGCTGCATTGGTGCTTCTGTATTTGAACTACATTGGTGGTGCTGCTCCCAGTGACTATCACAGACTGCTGCATCGGTGCTCCTGCGTCCCCTGCCGCATTGGTGCTGGCGCAGTACAAAACTTCGCGGCATTGTGGCTGCATTGGTGCTGCTGCACTGGCACTGCTGCATTGGTGGTGCCACTCCTAGAGACTGGCACAGTGCTGCCACATTGATGCTGGCGTTTCCCCTGCTACATTGATGCTGCTGCTTTGCAAGGTTTTGCTGCATCGCTGCATTGGTTCTGCTGCTTTGAAAGTGCATTGCTGGAGTTGGCCCACTTACCAGAACAGGTCTGCTGCATTGGTGCTGCTGCTTTGGGGCATTAGTGCTGCTACATTCCTCCTGCTGCATTAGTGCTGGAATACAAAGGGACGCTGCATTGGCGCTGCTGCACCCAGTGACTGGCACGTGAATGCTGCATTTCTGCTGCAACAAGTGGCTGGTACAGGGGCCGCTGCATTGCTTCAGATGCACGTAGCCACTGGCACAGGGCTGCTGCATTGGTGCTAATGCACAGGTGCTGCATTGCTGTCGCGTTCCTGATCCGCATTAGTGCTGCTGCATTGAAGCTACTGCAATGGCGTTGCTAACAGTGACTGGCACAGGGGATGCTGCATTGGTGCTGCTGCGATCCTGCCACTCCACACATCGACCATACTGTCCATCCACTCCACACATCGACCCACATTGTCCGTCCACTCCACACATCGACCTCTATTGTCCGTCCACTCCACACATCGACCCCATTGTCCGTCCACTCCACACATCGACCCCATTGTCCGTCCACTCCACGTATCGGCCGACAGCCGCAGCTCTCGTCCGCCATCTGGCGCCCATCGGCTGTACCGCGCTCCGGCAGCAGCTCTGCGCCTTGGGCTCAGAGACTGGTCACCGACCCCAACCTGAGAGCTGCTGCCGGGGGGAGGGAGAGAGAGGCGGGGGGGGCAGCTGGGCAACTCGGCCCCCTCCCTCCAACACCCTCACCCACCCGAATCTGAAACCCCCTCTCCCGGGGAAGACACCCCCCAACCCCGAGCCCAACCCCATCACCGACCCCAATCTGAATGCTGACGGTCCGGGGAAGGCGCAGAGCTGCAGCCGCTTCAATGGCGGAGCGCGGTACAGCCGATGGGCGCTAGATGGCGGACGAGAGCTGCGGCTGTCGGCCGATACGTGGAGTGGACGGAGAATGGGGTCGATGTGTGGAGTGGACGGACAATGCAGGGGTCGATGTGTGGAGTGGACGGACAATGGGGGTCGATGTGTGGAGTGGACGGAGAATGGGGTCGATGTGTGGAGTGGAGGGACAATGGGGTCGATGTGTGGAGTGGACGGACAATGGGGGTCGATGTGTGGAGTGGACGGACAATGGGGTCGATGTGTGGAGTGGACGGACAATGAGGTCGATGTGTGGGGTGGACGGACAGTGGGGTCGATGTGTGGGGTGGACGGACAGTGGGGTCGATGTGTGGAGTGGCAGGATCGCAGCAGCAGCAATGCAGCATCCCCTGTGCCAGTCACTGTTAGCAACGCCATTGCAGTAGCATCAATGCAGCAGCACTAATGCGGCTCAGGAACGTGACAGCAATGCAGCACCTATGCATTAGCACCAATGCAGCAGCCCTGTGCCAGTAGCTACGTGCATCTGAAGGAATGCAGCAGCCCCTGTACCAGCCACTTGTTGCAGCAGAAATGCAGCATTCACGTGCCAGTCACTGGGTGCAGCAGCGCCAATGCAGCACACCTTTGTGATCCAGCACTAGTGCAGCAGGAGGAATGTAGCAGCACTAATGCCCCAAAGCAGCAGCACCAATGCAGCAGACCTGTTCCGGTAAGTGGGCCAACTCCAACAATGCAGTTCCAAAGCAGCAGAACCAATGCAGCGATGCAGCAAAACCTTGTAAAGCAGCAGCATCAATGTAGCAGAGGAAACGCCAGCATCAATGTGGCAGCACTGTGCCAGTCACTAGGAGTGGCACCACCAATGCAGCAGCGCCAGTGCAGCAGCACCAACGCAGCCACCATGCAGCAAACGTTTGTACTGTGCCATCACCAATGCGGCAGGGGAAGCAGGAGCACCGATGCAGCAGTCTGTGATAGTCACTGGGAGCAGCACCACCAATGTAGTTCAAATACAGAAGCACCAATGCAGTAGCACCATTGTAGTGCCAATGCAGCAGTCCTTCCCCAGTCACCGGCTGCAGCAGACGCAGTGCAGCAGCAATACAGCATTCCCGTGCCAGTCACTGGGGCAGCAGCAACCCTTTGTGATGCAGAAGGAATGCAGCAAAACGAGCAGTAATGCTGCACCAATGATTCCAGAGAGCAGTGGCACCAATGCAGCTAAATTAGTAAAATGCTGCTGCATTTGGAGTGTTTGACTTGCATTGCTGCTGCAACTTCCCATATTGATGCTGGATCACAAGTGGGTCCTGCATTGGTGCTGCTGCACCCAGTGACTGGCACACCAATGTTGCATCACTACAGTAGCCAGTGATTGGTGCATTGCTGCTGCACTCCAAATGCATTGGTGCTGCTGCGCCGGGGATGGGCACAGGGCTGTTTATTGTTGCTGCCCCCACAGTGTTACTGGCAGAAGGCTGCTGCATTGCCATCATCTTCCTCACAGTGCATTGGTGATGCTGCATCGCTGGTGCATTCCTCATGCTGCACTGCAGAGGTTACTGCACTAGTGTTGCTGCATTACTGCTGCAGGCCTGCTCGTGCATTGCTGCGGCTCCCGCAGCCGCTACAATGGAGCTGTTGCATTGTGGAAGCTGTATTGCTGCTGCTTTGGTGCAGTTCCCAGTGATCGGCACAAAGTTGTTACATTTCTGCTGCTGCACTGGTGCTTGGCACAGGTTTGCTGCATTGTTTTTGCTCCCACTGACCGGAACAGGGTTGCTGCATTGGTGCTGTTTCATTCACGCTGCTGCATTGTTGTAGGTCCCAATGACTGACACAGGGATGCTGCATTGGTGGCGCTGCTTTGGACACTAAGGGACAATTTAGCACCGGCCAATCCACCCGAACCTGCACATCTTTGTGAATGATTGAACCCTCTGAGCAGCTGGATTGTCCGTCCACTCCACACATCGACCCCATTGTCCGTCCACTCCACACATCGACCCCATTGTCCGTCCACTCCACACATCGACCACCATTGTCCGACCACTCCACGTATCGGCCGCCAGCCGCAGCTCTCGTCCGCCATCTAGCGCCCATCGGCTGTACCGCGCTCCGGCAGCAGCTCTGCGCCTTGGGCTCAGAGACTGGTCACCGACCCCAACCTGAGAGCTGCTGCCGGGGGGAGGGAGAGAGAGGCGGGGGGGTGCAGCTGGGCAACTCGGCCCCCTCCCTCCAACACCCTCACCCACCCGAATCTGAAACCCCCTCTCCCGGGGAAGACACCCCCCAACCCCGAGCCCAACCCCATCACCGACCCCAATCTGAATGCTCACGGTCCGGGGAAGGCGCAGAGCTGCAGCCGCTTCAATGGCGGAGCGCGGTACAGCCGATGGGCGCTAGATGGCGGACGAGAGCTGCGGCTGTCGGCCGATACGTGGAGTGGACGGAGAATGGGGTCGATGTGTGGAGTGGACGGACAATGGGATCGATGTATGGAGTGGACGGACAATGTGGTCGACGTGTGGAGCGGATGGACAATGGGGGTCGATGTGTGGAGTGGACGGACAATGTGGTCGATGTGTGGAGTGGACGGACAATGGGGTCGATGTGTGGAGTGGACGGACAATGGGGTCGATGTGCGGAGTGGACGGACAATGGGGTCGATGTGTGGAGTGGGTGGACAATGGGGTCGATGTGTGGAGTGGACGGACAATGGGGTCGATGTGCGGAGTGGACGGACAATGGGGTCGATGTGTGGAGTGGGTGGACAATGGGGTCGATGTGTGGAGTGGTGGAAGGTGGGATGAGAACAGATTGAGAGCTAGCACAAAGACCGTGGGCAGAAGGGCCTCTTGCTGTGTTTTAAACTCCGAGGGCAGAAATATGACCAGTGTGGTTATGTGACCAATATTGGATGGTTGTGTGATTAAAGTATATTGATTATTATTTCCTCAGTTTGTAATATAGTGCTGTAATGAGGTTAGGAAATTGCAGTCAGAATCATTACAGCCCAGGGGGAGTCCATCTGAACAACTGTGCTCCCTGCTGACTCTCTGTCCATCAATTCTGTCAGTCTGGAATGGCTCCCATTCTGTAACCCTGCAGCACCATCCAATCTGATTTACAAATCACTGACCACCTCTGCTTGACTCCCCTCACAATGTGGAACGACAGACAGTTCCGAAAGCTCGTGGCCTTTGTGACAAATAAACCTGTTGGACTTTAACCTGGTGTGTGAGACTTCTTACTGTGACTACCCTCACAGGCAGCAAGTTCAACATCAGGACCAATCACAACCCCCCTGTATCTGAACCAACTCTGACAATCCTATCCGTTAAACACATTTATTTTTATTCACATTGACATATATCTGTCTGCGTGGAGATTTTCACCTCTCTGTGTGTCCAAGGCAGGAAGCAATGAACATGGACCTGTCAATCAGCCAGAAGAATTGGGAGGGTGAATATTAGATACAGCAGAGTGAGGATGGAGGGAGAGTGTGTGGGATGGAGATTTACAGCTTCTGGGGCAATGAGAGGGGAAAGAATGTCCCAAAGAAACTCAAGTAATCTGTTCTGAATTTCTGCCCTGTACTGATAGTGATATCTGTTGTAAATTCCTGTTGTAAATGTTAAATTGTCCCTTAGTGTCCAAAGATGTGTAGGTTAGGGTGGATTGGCCATGCTAAATTGTCCCTTAGTGTCCAAAGATGTGTAGGTTAGGGTGGATTGGCCATGCTAAATTGTCCCTTAGTGTCCAAAGATGTGTAGGTTAGGGTGGATTGGCCATGCTAAATTGTCCCTTAGTGTCCAAAGATGTGTAGGTTAGGGTGGATTGGCCGTGCTAAATTGTCCCTTAGTGTCCAAAGATGTGTAGGTTAGGGTGGATTGGCCGTGCTAAATTGTCCCTTAGTGTCCAAAGATGTATAGGTTAGGGGGATTGGCCTTGCTAAATTGTCCCTTAGTGTTTTTAACACTAGGATAAAGACCATCAGTCCCAGGGACTTGTCAATCTTTAGTTCTAACAATTTTCTCCATTCCCTTAGCGTGGTAATTGTAATCTTTAAGCTCCTACCTCCATTTCACCTCTTGATTTACAATTATTTCTGGGATGTTTTTTATGTTTTCTGCAATGAAGATAGGCACAAAACATCTGTTCAATGTATCCAGCATTTTCTCATTCCCCATTGTTAATTCCCCAGACTCTCTCTGGAGAATCAACACTTATTACAGTTACTCTTTTCCTTTCTAAATACCGGTAAACACTAACTGTTTTCTTATTTTTCCAGCCAGCTTTCTTTCATACTCTATAATTTTTGCCTCAATTCCTTTCGTCATTCCTGACTGTCTTATATTCTGTCCAATCTTCTCACCTGCCACTAATCTTCATTCCTTTTCTTTCAATTTTAAACTACCTTTAACTTGCTTTGTTAGCCACAAATGACACATTCTTTTCCTTTCCTTCTCATTGGAATGTATCTTTGCTAAGTGTTGTAAAATGGCACCTCAAATATCTGCCACTGCATCTCTACTGATCTGTTCCTTAATCTGATTGTCAACTGGGAAATGTCCTTTAAGTTTAAAACACTAGTCTTAACCACTCTTCTCTCCTTCAAACTGATGAAACTCAATCGTGTCCTGATCACTAATACCTGGAAGCTCTTTACCATGAGGTAATCTGTTTCATTGCACGTTAAGAAGTCTCACAACCCTGTTTACCCCAATCCAACACCGAATAACCTGTTCTCTGGTGCCAGAATGTGCTGCTGTAAGAAACTGTCCCAAAAACATTTCAAGAATTCATCTCCCAGGCAACCTTAACCAGTCTGATTCATCCAATCTATATCTAAATTGAAACCACCCATGATTATTTCCCTACATTTCTCAGAAGCCCTCACTATTTCTTCCTGTAAATCACATTCTACATGTAGTGACTTTTAGACAAGCTGTAAACTATTCCCAGAAGTGAATTCTTACTGTAGCTATTTCCTAACTCTATTTAAACCAATTCTACATCTTGATCTTTAGAACTAAAGTCATCTTTCACTATTGTACTAACATCACCCCTAACTAACTGAGCTGCTTCACCACCTTTTCCCAGCTTCTTATCTCACCAGAATGCCAAATATCTTTGAATGTCCCAGGCATCCCAGCCTTGGGCTCCTTGCAGCCACTTTTCCATAGTGCCTACACATAATTATTTCTACTTGAGCTGACAATTCTTCTGTTTTTAACAGTTGCTATACATGTTAATATAAGAACCTTTATTTCTATCTTTTCACGACTTTTGCAACCTCTGGCTTTCTCTGCTGGCACAATCTGAAGAGTGAGTGTTTTGTTCTTTCCTGCCAAGCTGTCATTACCCTTATTATTTCCTTGCTTACCTGCCATGCCCTGTCCAGTTTACTCATCACATCTTCCCTCACCTTATCCATGGCTCTCACTCTACTTTATAGCCCTCTCTGCTGCCCTGGTAAACCCACCAGAACACTGGTCCTGGCAAATAATTAGATATTAACGAGGTTTATTTTCAGATTCTGTTGACTCTGAAACTCAACAATTGCGAGTGACCAAACTGCTGTAATTCCAGGTGCGTGCGTGGATTATCACATGACCATTAACTCCATTGTATTACAGGACCTGCCCATTGCTTCATGTCTGTGTAGTCACATGCAAACTGGTTCAGTTCCAGGACTTAATTATTTTCCTGTTCTGTTCGTACTGGTTTTTAGACTCTTTTAGTCGGTATTATCATTTCATAAAGTTAAACAGTAATTCTAAAGTGACATTTCTGTATTTTTTTAGTGAAAATTCTGATTCAGGAATAGGGAGTCAAAGTTCATCTGGAATTATTTCACAACTTCACCAAGGGGAAATAGTTTTCAGAACTATATGATCACTTTGGCCGTTTGGTCTGGCTGTTTTATGCATTGGACTTGTCAGATCCACATTCACTTTAATACAGTCAGTGCGGGAAGACAAGAGGATTGTCAAAAGAAATGAACAAGGAAGCACAGTGCAGCCTTTACAAATGGATACATCTGAACAGAAACTCATTAACAATAATCAATATCAGATCAATCGCATTGTAAAAGAAACAAGCTGCGTTTTAAAACCACGGACAGTCTCAAATTTTGAATTAAAAGCAGCAAGTTTGTTTCTACTTATAATGCCAGAGCTTGGTATAACCTTTCAAAATATTGAAAGTATGAGCTGTATGTAACTTTATTTCATGCAACATGAATGACCACAAATCAATCATTACGAAATTTGCTGATGACACGAAGATGAGTGGAAAAGCAAATTGCATGGAGGGTGTGGAAAGTCTGCAGAGGGATCTGGATAGGCTGGGCGAGTGGGCGAGGACCTGGCAGATGGAGTATAATGTTAGCAAGTGTGAGGTTATCCACTTTGGCAGGAATAATAGTAGAAGGGATTACTATTTAAAAGGCGAAAAGCTGCAGCATGCTACGGTGCAGAGGGACCTGGGGGTCCTTGTGCACGAGTCGCAAAAACCCAGCCTGCAGGTGCAGCAGGTGGTCAGGAAGGCGAATGGGATGCTGGCCTTCATAGCGAGGGGAGTAGAATATAAAAGTAGGGAGGTCTTGCTGCAACTGTACAGGGCACTGGTGAGGCCGCAGCTGGAGTACTGTGTGCAGTTTTGGTCGCCGCACTTGCGTAAGGATATTTTGGCCTTGGAGGGAGTGCAGAGAAGGTTCACCAGGCTGATACTGGAGATGAGGGGGTTGGACTATGAGGAGAGACTAAATAGACTGGATCTGTACTCGTTGGAGTTTAGAAGGATGAGGGGGGATGTTATAGAGCTGATAGAGACGTATAAAATAATGAAAGGGCTGGATAGGGTAGAGGTAGAGAGATTCTTTCCGTTTAGAAAGGATAGCAGGACTAGAGGACACAGCCTCAAGATAAGGTGGGGGGAGCAGTTTAGATCAGAGTTGAGGAGAAACTTCTTCACTCAAAGGGTGATGACTCTCTGGAATTCTCTGCCCGTTGAAGTGGTGGAGGCTACCTCGCTAAATATATTTAAGTCACGGGTAGATAGGTTTCTGATAGACACGGGAATTAAGGGTTATGTGGAGAGAGCGGGAATGTGGAACTGATCCACTTCAGATCAGCCATGATCTTATTGAATGGCGGGGCAGGCTCAAAGGGCTAGATGGCCTACTCCTGCTCCTATTTCTTATGTTCTTATGTTCTTATGTCCAAAGTTGTAAAGGTTAGGGGGATTGGCCTTGCTAAATTGCCCCCTTAGTGTCCAAAGTTGTATAGGTTAGGGGGATTGGCCTTGCTAAATTGCCCCTTAATGTCCAAAGAAAGAACAGGTTAGGTGGATTGGCCATGCTAAATTGTCCTTTAGTGTCCCTCATGGTAGGTTGGTTGAAAAGGTTAAGGCTTATGGGATACAGGGACAGGTATCGAGATGGATTGAAAACTGGCTAGGTGACAGGAGACAGAGAGTAGTAGTGGAAGGGTCCTTTTCTAGCTGGAGGTCTGTCACCAGTGATGTGCCACAGGGCTCAGTACTGGGACCTCTTCTATTCATAATATATATAAATGACTTGGAAGAGGGAAGAGGTACGTGGTGTGATCAGCAAGTTTGCAGATGACACAAAGATGGCAGGATTGGCGGATAGTGAGGAGGAGTGTCAGGTGGCACAGCAGGATATAGATAAGCTGGGATATTGGGCAGATAAATGGCAGATGGAATTTAATCCTGACAAATGCGAGGTGATGCATTTTGGAAGGAACAATGTCGAGGGGAGTTACATGATAAAGGGTCGACCTATTAAGAGTATAGACATGCAGAGGGACCTGGGAGTGCAAGGGCACAAGTCTCTGAAGGTGGCAACACAGGTGGAGAAGGTTGTGAAGAAAGCTTATGGTATGTTAGCCTTTAGAGGAAGGGGTATAGAGTACAATAGCTGGCATCTAATGCTACAGTTGTACAGAACATTGGTTAGACCACATTTGGACTACTGTGTCCAGTTCTGGTCACCTTACTACCGGAAGGACGTGGAGACCCTGGAGAGAGTGCAGAGGAGGTTTACCAGGATGCTGCCTGGTATGGAAGGACTGGGATATGAGGAAAGATTGGGTAAACTGAGGCTCTTTTCCATAGAAAGACAGAGATTAAGGGGGGATCTGATAGAGGTGTATAAAATAATGAAGGGTATAGATAGAGTAAACAGTGGCAGGCTTTTTCCTAGATTGGAGACAAATATCACGAGGGGTCACGGGCTTAAGGTGAGGGGGGAGAGGTATAATTTGGATGCTAGAGGGAGGTTTTTCACACAGAGGGTTGTGGGGGTATGGAATGCACTGCCAAGTAAGGTGGTGGAGGCAGGACTTGTTTAAGGTTTACTTAGATAGACACATGAGCGAAACAGGGATGGAGGGTTATAGGAGACTGTTTTAAATAAGGATCAGAGCCTCGGGGCGTTCCTGGAAATCTACTGTTACATGTGTTGATGTTTTTTCTCTTTTACTCCGCAGGTGTGTTGGTCCACCTTGTTGTCTAACGGAGGGCACTCACACGGTGGGTCGTGCGTGGGCTGCTCTCGGATGTTTTGAGAGTAGCCCAGTACTTCACGTCGTTGTGTCTGCTTAAAACTGGACCAGCAGATGGGCACCCCGACAGCTCAGTGACTATCACTGCTAACTGTGCAGGCACATGGATTTGGGCCGGTGTCTGTGGGAGTTTGCGCATTCTCCCCGTGCTTGCGTGGGTTTTCTCCGGGTGCTCCGGTTTCCTCCCACACCCCAAAGATGTGCTCTTAGGCTGATTGGTGTAACAAATTGTCCCTAAATTATTCTCCCCTCAATCTGGTTTCCAATGGGGGAACCATAAACATAGACAAGGGTCAAGGTAAGTGTAGGAAAATGCTTTGTTCAGATGGTGGCGTGGGCTCGTTGGGCCGAAGGGCCTGTTTCCCGTGCTGTGTTGTTCTTTGACTCTCCCACAGTGCGGGACTCCCTCAGCACCGACCCTCCCACAGTGCGGGACTCCCTCAGCACTGACCCTCCCACAGTGCGGGACTCCCTCAGCACCGACCCTCCCACAGTGCGGGACTCCCTCAGCACTGACCCTTCCACAGTGCGGGACTCCCTCAGCACTGACCCTCCCACAGTGCGGGACTCCCTCAGCACTGACCCTCCCACAGTGCGGGACTCCCTCAGCACCGACCCTCCCACAGTGCGTGACTCCCTGAGCACCGACCCTCCCACAGTGCGGGACTCCCTCAGCACCGACCCTCCCACAGTGCGGGACTCCCTCAGCACCGACCCTCCCCCAGTGCGGGACTCCCTCAGCACTGACACTCTGAAATTCCTATTCTTTCTCATTTCAGACTCTCTGAGTGTTGAATGTCTGGAAGCTTCCCCTTTGAAAGGATTCTCGTCCCCCTGTGGTGTCTCTGCCCCATTTCAGTTCTACCTTTTCTCTTTCCTGCTGTGTTTCACTGCTCACATTCCTATTTGATGAGTAGATTTGGCAGACGTTGTTAAAAGCTGTTTGTACCTTTCACTGGTCTGATATGGTGGGTTTAGGATGGAGTTTCCAGCAGGGACCTGACCTTTACAGGGATAGATCGTGGGTTAAAGAACCATCGTACAGCAGGATTGGGAATATCCCCATGGATTGTGTCTGGGAGCTCTGGACTGGGTGGGGATGGTCATTTAGACATTGCTGAACACTGTCAGGGAATCCTGTTCGCAGGCTCAGGTTAATGGGACACCACAGCATTGTGTATGAAGTTGATCCACCCTGTCAGGTTGGGACGTGATAAACAAGAGTTTGTGTCTCTGGATGTTTTTCAGTGTGTTTCTGGACACTGGATCTTATTAGAGTGTCGCTAAGGAGACAAACAGCCTCTGGGTGGAAAGACGTGGATATTTGTGGAAGTTGATGTGTGAAGACCTGCAGGGCGATAATAATATTTCCCCATCACTGAGCACAATCACACATACAGAATGTACTCTTCACATTCAGTACCAATGGAACGGGCTCCTGTTTTCCCGTAAACCACCTGTCAGGGAGTGAATTCCACACGATAAACTGGAACAAAGATAAGTTATTGTAAACCCTTTGGAGAGAACCACACCTTGATCACACTGACATTTCTGGAACACAGAATCTACTGATGACCATGAAACCATTCTGGATTGTCGGAAACCCCCATCTGGTTAGGGATGGAAATCTGCCGTCCTTACCCTGGTCTGGACTCCATGTGACTCCAGAGACACAGCAATGTGGGTGACTCTCAACTGCCCCCTGAACAGGGCAGCTAAGAATGGGTAATAAATGTTATCCTGGACAGTGACACCCATGTCCCAGTGGATAAAAAACATTCCCAATATCACTGGGGTCTGTCTGGCACATCCACTCTCACAGTGAGAATTTGGACTGTGAGAATTTGGAGTGTGAGAGTTGATCAGACTTGTATTTGTTCAGGGTGATCGTACTGAGTTCCTGTCAGACTGGGTGATACCTGCAGACCCTCCCACAGTGTGGGACTCCCTCAGCACCGACCCTCCCACAGTGGGGGGCTCCCTCAGCACTGACCCTCCCACAGTGCGGCGCTCCCTCAGCACTGACCCTTCCACAGTGCGGGACTCCCTCAGCACTGACCCTCCCACAGTGCGGCGCTCCCTCAGCAGCGACCCTCCCACAGTGGGGGGCTCCCTCAGCACCGACCCTCCCACAGTGCGGGACTCCCTCAGCACTGACCCTCCCACAGTGCGGCGCTCCCTCAGCAGCGACCCTCCCACAGTGCGGCACTCCCTCAGAACTGACCCTCCCACAGTGCGGGACTCCCTCAGCACCGACTCTCCCACAGTGCGGGACTCCCTCAGCACTGACCCTCCCACAGTGCGGAGCTCCCTCAGCACTGACCCTCCCACAGTACGGCGCTCCCTCAGCACCGACCCTCCCACAGTGCGGGACTCCCTCAGCACTGACCCTCCCACAGTGCGGGACTCCCTCAGCACCGACCCTCCCACAGTGCGGGACTCCCTCAGCACTGACCCTTCCACAGTGCGGGACTCCCTCAGCACTGACCCTCCCACAGTGCGGGACTCCCTCAGCACTGACCCTCCCACAGTGCGGGACTCCCTCAGCACCGACCCTCCCACAGTGCGTGACTCCCTGAGCACCGACCCTCCCACAGTGCGGGACTCCCTCAGCACCGACCCTCCCACAGTGCGGGACTCCCTCAGCACCGACCCTCCCCCAGTGCGGGACTCCCTCAGCACTGACACTCTGAAATTCCTATTCTTTCTCATTTCAGACTCTCTGAGTGTTGAATGTCTGGAAGCTTCCCCTTTGAAAGGATTCTCGTCCCCCTGTGGTGTCTCTGCCCCATTTCAGTTCTACCTTTTCTCTTTCCTGCTGTGTTTCACTGCTCACATTCCTATTTGATGAGTAGATTTGGCAGACGTTGTTAAAAGCTGTTTGTACCTTTCACTGGTCTGATATGGTGGGTTTAGGATGGAGTTTCCAGCAGGGACCTGACCTTTACAGGGATAGATCGTGGGTTAAAGAACCATCGTACAGCAGGATTGGGAATATCCCCATGGATTGTGTCTGGGAGCTCTGGACTGGGTGGGGATGGTCATTTAGACATTGCTGAACACTGTCAGGGAATCCTGTTCGCAGGCTCAGGTTAATGGGACACCACAGCATTGTGTATGAAGTTGATCCACCCTGTCAGGTTGGGACGTGATAAACAAGAGTTTGTGTCTCTGGATGTTTTTCAGTGTGTTTCTGGACACTGGATCTTATTAGAGTGTCGCTAAGGAGACAAACAGCCTCTGGGTGGAAAGACGTGGATATTTGTGGAAGTTGATGTGTGAAGACCTGCAGGGCGATAATAATATTTCCCCATCACTGAGCACAATCACACATACAGAATGTACTCTTCACATTCAGTACCAATGGAACGGGCTCCTGTTTTCCCGTAAACCACCTGTCAGGGAGTGAATTCCACACGATAAACTGGAACAAAGATAAGTTATTGTAAACCCTTTGGAGAGAACCACACCTTGATCACACTGACATTTCTGGAACACAGAATCTACTGATGACCATGAAACCATTCTGGATTGTCGGAAACCCCCATCTGGTTAGGGATGGAAATCTGCCGTCCTTACCCTGGTCTGGACTCCATGTGACTCCAGAGACACAGCAATGTGGGTGACTCTCAACTGCCCCCTGAACAGGGCAGCTAAGAATGGGTAATAAATGTTATCCTGGACAGTGACACCCATGTCCCAGTGGATAAAAAACATTCCCAATATCACTGGGGTCTGTCTGGCACATCCACTCTCACAGTGAGAATTTGGACTGTGAGAATTTGGAGTGTGAGAGTTGATCAGACTTGTATTTGTTCAGGGTGATCGTACTGAGTTCCTGTCAGACTGGGTGATACCTGCAGACCCTCCCACAGTGTGGGACTCCCTCAGCACCGACCCTCCCACAGTGGGGGGCTCCCTCAGCACTGACCCTCCCACAGTGCGGCGCTCCCTCAGCACTGACCCTTCCACAGTGCGGGACTCCCTCAGCACTGACCCTCCCACAGTGCGGCGCTCCCTCAGCAGCGACCCTCCCACAGTGGGGGGCTCCCTCAGCACCGACCCTCCCACAGTGCGGGACTCCCTCAGCACTGACCCTCCCACAGTGCGGCGCTCCCTCAGCAGCGACCCTCCCACAGTGCGGCACTCCCTCAGAACTGACCCTCCCACAGTGCGGGACTCCCTCAGCACCGACTCTCCCACAGTGCGGGACTCCCTCAGCACTGACCCTCCCACAGTGCGGAGCTCCCTCAGCACTGACCCTCCCACAGTACGGCGCTCCCTCAGCAGCGACCCTCCCACAGTGCGGGACTCCCTCATTACTGACCCTCCCTCAGTGCGGGACTCCCTCAGCACCGACCCTCCCACAGTGCGGGACTCCCTCAGCACCGACCCTCCCACAGTGCGGGACTCCCTCAGCACTGACCCTCCCACAGTGCGGGACTCCCTCAGCACTGACCCTCCCACAGTGCGGGACTCCCTCAGCACTCACTCTCCCACAGTGCGTGACTCCCTCAGCACCGACCCTCCCACAGTGCGGGACTCCCTCAGCACCGACCCTCCCACAGTGCGGGACTCCCTCAGCACCGACCCTCCCACAGTGCGGGACTCCCTCAGCACCGACCCTCCCACAGTGCGGGACTCCCTCAGCACTGATCCTCCCTCAGTGCGGCACTCCCGCAGCCCCGGCCCTCCCCCAGTGGGGGGCTCCCTCAGCACCGACCCTCCCACAGTGCGGGACTCCCTCTGCACTGACACTCCCACAGTGCGGGACTCCCTCAGCACCGACCCTCCCACAGTGCGGGACTCCCTCAGCACTGACCCTCCCACAGTGCAGGACTCCCTCAGCACTGACCCTCCCACAGTGCAGGACTCCCTCAGCACTGACCCTCCCACAGTGCGGGACTCCCTCAGCACTGACCCTCCCACAGTGCAGGACTCCCTCAGCACCGACCCACCCACAGTGCGGCGCTCCCTCAGCACCGACCCTCCCACAGTGCGGGACTCCCGCAGCACTGACCCTCCCACAGTGCGGGACTCCCTCAGCACCGACTCTCCCACAGTGCGGGACTCCGTCAGCACTGACCCTCCCACAGTGCGGGACTCCCTCAGCACCGACTCTCCCACAGTGCGGGACTCCGTCAGCACTGACCCTCCCACAGTGCGGAGCTCCCTCAGCACTGACCCTCCCACAGTACGGCGCTCCCTCAGCAGCGACCCTCCCACAGTGCGGGACTCCCGCAGCACTGACCCTCCCACAGTGCGGGACTCCCTCAGCACCGACCCTCCCACAGTGCGGGACTCCCTCAGCACTGACCCTCCCACAGTGCGGGACTCCCTCAGCAGCGACCCTCCCACAGTGCGGGACTCCCTCTGCACTGACACTCCCACAGTGCGGGACTCCCTCAGCACTGACCCTCCCTCAGTGCGGGACCCCCTCAGCACTGACCCTCCCACAGTGCGGGACTCCCTCAGCACTCACCCTCCCACAGTGCGGGACTCCCTCAGCACTGACCCTCCCACAGTGCGGGACTCCCTCAGCACTGACCCTCCCACAGTGCGGGACTCCCTCAGCACTGACCCTCCCACAGTGCGGGACTCCCTCAGCACTGACCCTCCCACAGTGCGGGTCAACCTCAGCACTGACCCTCCCACAGTGTGGGACTCCCTCAGCACCGACCCTCCCACAGTGCGGGACTCCCTCAGCACTGACCCTCCCACAGTGCGGCGCTCCCTCAGCACCGACCCTCCCACAGTGTGGGACTCCCTCAGCACTGACCCTCCCACAGTGCGGCGCTCCCTCAGCACTGACCCTCCCACAGTGCGGGACTCCCTCAGCACCGACCCTCCCACAGTGCGGGACTCCCTCAGCACTGACCCTCCCACAGTGCGGGACTCCCTCAGCACCGACCCTCCCACAGTGCGGGACTCCCTCAGCACTGACCCTCCCACAGTGCGGGACTCCCTCAGCACCGACCCTCCCACAGTGCGGGACTCCCTCAGCACTGACCCTCCCACAGTGCGGGACTCCCTCAGCACCGACCCTCCCACAGTGCGGGACTCCCTCAGCACTGACCCTCCCACAGTGCGGGACTCCCTCAGCACTGACCCTCCCACAGTGCGGGACTTCCTCAGCACTGACCCTCCCACAGTGCGGGACTCCCTCAGCACTGACCCTCCCACAGTGCGGGACTCCCTCAGCACCGACCCTCCCACAGTGCGGGACTCCCTCAGCACTGACCCTCCCACAGTGCGGGACTCCCTCAGCACTGACCCTCCCACAGTGCGGGACTCCCTCAGCACTGACCCTCCCACAGTGCGGGACTCCCTCAGCACTGACCCTCCCACAGTGCAGGACTCCCTCAGCAGCGACCCTCCCACAGTGCGGGACTCCCTCAGCACTGACCCTCCCACAGTGCAGGACTCCCTCAGCAGCGACCCTCCCACAGTGCGGGACTCCCGCAGCACTGACCCTCCCACAGTGCGTGACTCCCTCAGCACCGACCCTCCCACAGTCCGGGACTCCCTCAGCACTGACCCTCCCACAGTGCGGGACTCCCTCAGCAGCGACCCTCCCACAGTGCGGGACTCCCTCTGCACTGACACTCCCACAGTGCGGGACTCCCTCAGCACTGACCCTCCCTCAGTGCGGGACCCCCTCAGCACTGACCCTCCCACAGTGCGGGACTCCCTCAGCACTCACCCTCCCACAGTGCGGGACTCCCTCAGCACTGACCCTCCCACAGTGCGGGACTCCCTCAGCACTGACCCTCCCACAGTGCGGGACCCCCTCAGCACTGACCCTCCCACAGTGCGGGACTCCCTCAGCACTGACCCTCCCACAGTGCGGGTCAACCTCAGCACTGACCCTCCCACAGTGTGGGACTCCCTCAGCACCGACCCTCCCACAGTGCGGGACTCCCTCAGCACTGACCCTCCCACAGTGCGGCGCTCCCTCAGCACCGACCCTCCCACAGTGCGGGACTCCCTCAGCACTGACCCTCCCACAGTGCGGCGCTCCCTCAGCACTGACCCTCCCACAGTGTGGGACTCCCTCAGCACCGACCCTCCCACAGTGCGGGACTCCCTCAGCACTGACCCTCCCACAGTGCGGGACTCCCTCAGCACCGACCCTCCCACAGTGCGGGACTCCCTCAGCACTGACCCTCCCACAGTGCGGGACTCCCTCAGCACCGACCCTCCCACAGTGCGGGACTCCCTCAGCACCGACCCTCCCACAGTGCGGGACTCCCTCAGCACCGACCCTCCCACAGTGCGGGACTCCCTCAGCACCGACCCTCCCACAGTGCGGGACTCCCTCAGCACTGACCCTCCCACAGTGCGGGACTCCCTCAGCACCGACCCTCCCACAGTGCGGGACTCCCTCAGCACTGACCCTCCCACAGTGCGGGACTCCCTCAGCACTGACCCTCCCACAGTGCGGGACTCCCTCAGCACCGACCCTCCCACAGTGCGGGACTCCCTCAGCACTGACCCTCCCACAGTGCGGGACTCCCTCAGCACCGACCCTCCCACAGTGCGGGACTCCCTCAGCACCGACCCTCCCACAGTGCGGGAGTCCCTCAGCACCGACCCTCCCACAGTGCGGGACTCCCTCAGCACCGACCCTCCCACAGTGCGGGACTCCCTCAGCACTGACCCTCCCACAGTGCGGGACTCCCTCAGCACCGACCCTCCCACAGTGCGGGACTCCCTCAGCACTGACCCTCCCACAGTGCGGGACTCCCTCAGCACTGACCCTCCCACAGTGCGGGACTCCCTCAGCACCGACCCTCCCACAGTGCGGGACTCCCTCAGCACTGACCCTCCCACAGTGCGGGACTCCCTCAGCACCGACCCTCCCACAGTGCGGGACTCCCTCAGCACCGACCCTCCCACAGTGCGGGAGTCCCTCAGCACTGACCCTCCCACAGTGCGGGACTCCCTCAGCACTGACCCTCCCACAGTGCGGGACTCCCTCAGCACTGATCCTCCCACAGTGCGGGTTTTGACCGCAGCCCAGATTTGTGAAGATGAGATAAATGAAAGAACAGGAAGACTGGGTGTAATTCAGACGTATTTTAATTGGAAAGTAGTTATTCACACAGATTGTGTTGATAAAACAAGCAGCGATAGCTGGAAGGCCCAAACTCCACTCATTTCACACCCTGATTTTCCATTCTCACTCCTCAGTTCATGCAGAAATATCCAATGTTATATTGAGAGTGAGAAGCGATCCCGCTGACCCACACCCATCCCTATCCCTGTGAATCCCACTGACCCACACCCATCCCTATCCCTGTGAATCCCGCTGACCCACACCCATCCCTATCCCTGTGAATCCCACTGACCCACACCCATCCCTATCCCTGTGAATCCCACTGACCCACACCCATCCCTATCCCTATCCCTGTGAATCCCACTGACCCACACCCATCCCTATCCCTATCCCTGTGAATCCCACTGACCCACACCCATCCCAATCCCTATCCCTGTGAATCCCACTGACCCACACCCATCCCTATCCCTATCCCTGTGAATCCCACTGACCCACACCCATCCCAATCCCTATCCCTGTGAATCCCGCTGACCCACACCCATCCCTATCCCTGTGAATCCCACTGACCCACACCCATCCCTATCCCTGTGAATCCCACTGACCCACACCCATCCCTATCCCTGTGAATCCCACTGACCCACACCCATCCCTATCCCTGTGAATCCCACTGACCCACACCCATCCCCATCCCTGTGAATCCCACTGACCCACATCCATCCCTATCCCTATCCCTGTGAATCCCACTGACCCACATCCATCCCTATCCCTATCCCTGTGAATCCCACTGACCCACACCCATCCCTATCCCTGTGAATCCCACTGACCCACACCCATCCCTATCCCTGTGAATCCCACTGACCCACACCCGTCCCTATCCCTGTGAATCCCGCTGACCCACACCCATCCCTGTCCCTGTGAATCCCACTGACCCACACCCATCCCAATCCCTTTCCCTGTGAATCCCACTGACCCACACCCATCCCTATCCCTGTGAATCCCACTGACCCACACCCATCCCTATCCCTGTGAATCCCAGTGACCCACACCCATCCGTATCCCTGTCCCTGTGAATCCTGCTGACCCACACCCATCCCAATCCCTTTCCCTGTGAATCCCACTGACCCACACCCATCCCAATCCCTTTCCCTGTGAATCCCACTGACCCACACCCATCCCAATCCCTTTCCCTGTGAATCCCACTGACCCACACCCATCCCTATCCCTGTCCCTGTGAATCCCAGTGACCCACACCCATCCCTATCCCTGTGAATCCCACTGACCCACACCCATCCCAATCCCTGTCCCTGTGAATCCCAGTGACCCACACCCATCCCTATCCCTGTGAATCCCACTGACCCACACCCATCCCTATCCCTGTGAATCCCGCTGACCCACACCCATCCCTATCCCTGTGAATCCCACTGACCCACACCCATCCCTATCCCTGTGAATCCCACTGACCCACACCCATCCCTATCCCTGTGAATCCCACTGACCCACACCCATCCCTATCCCTGTGAATCCCACTGACCCACACCCATCCCTATCCCTGTGAATCCCACTGACCCACACCCATCCCTATCCCTGTGAATCCCACAGACCCACACCCATCCCTATCCCTGTGAATCCCACTGACCCACACCCATCCCGATCCCTTGAATCCCACTGACCCACACCCATCCCTATCCCTGTGAATCCCGCTGACCCACACCCATCCCTATCCCTGTGAATCCCACTGACCCACATCCATCCCTATCCCTGTGAATCCCGCTGACCCACACCCATCCCTATCCCTGTGAATCCCACTGACCCACACCCATCCCTATCCCTGTGAATCCCACTGACCCACACCCATCCCTATCCCTATCCCTGTGTATCCCACTGACCCACACCCATCCCTATCCCTGTCTCTGTGAATCCCACTGACCCACACCCATCCCTATCCCTATCCCTGTGTATCCCACTGACCCACACCCATCCCTATCCCTGTCTCTGTGAATCCCACTGACCCACACCCATCCCTATCCCTGTGAATCCCACTGACCCTCACCCATCCCTATCCCTATCCCTGTGAATCCCACTGACCCACACCCATCCCTATCCCTGTGAATCCCACTGACCCACACCCATCCCGATCCCTGTGAATCCCACTGACCCACACCCATCCCTATCCCTGTGAATCCCACTGACCCACATCCATCCCTATCCCTGTGAATCCCACTGACCCACACCCATCCCTATCCCTGTGAATCCCACTGACCCACACCCATCCCTATCCCTGTAAATCCCACTGACCCACACCCATCCCTATCCCTGTAAATCCCACTGACCCACACCCATCCCTATCCCTGTGAATCCCACTGACCCACACCCATCCCTATCCCTGTGAATCCCGCTGACCCACACCCATCCCTATCCCTGTGAATCCCACTGACCCACACCCATCCCTATCCCTGTGAATCCCACTGACCCACACCCATCCCTATCCCTGTGAATCCCACTGACCCACACCCATCCCTATCCCTGTGAATCCCACTGACCCACACCCATCCCTGTCCCTGTGAATCCGACTGACCCACACCCATCCCTATCCCTGTGAATCCCACTGACCCACACCCATCCCAATCCCTATCCCTGTGAATCCCACTGACCCACACCCATCCCTATCCCTGTGAATCCCACTGACCCACACCCATCCCTATCCCTATCCCTGTGAATCCCACTGACCCACACCCATCCCTATCCCTATCCCTGTGAATCCCACTGACCCACACTCATCCCTATCCCTGTGAATCCCACTGACCCACACCCATCCCTATCCCAGTGAATCCCACTGACCCACACCCATCCCTATCCCTATCCCTGTGAATCCCACTGACCCACACCCATCCCTATCCCTGTGAATCCCACTGACCCACACCCATCCCTATCCCTGTGAATCCCACTGACCCACACCCATCCCTATCCCTGTGAATCCCACTGACCCACACCCATCCCTATCCCTATCCCTGTGAATCCCACTGACTCACACCCATCTCTATCCCTGTGAATCCCACTGACCCACACCCATCCCTATCCCTGTGAATCCCACTGACACACACCCATCCCCATCCCTGTGAATCCCACTGACCCTCACCCATCCCTATCCCTGTGAATCCCACTGACCCACACCCATCCCTATCCCTGTGAATCCCACTGACCCACACCCATCCCTATCCCTGTCCCTGTGAATCCCACTGACCCACACCCATCCCTATCTCTGTCCCTGTGAATCCCACTGACCCACACCCATCCCTATCCCTGTGAATCCCACTGACCCACACCCATCCCCATCCCTGTGAATCCCACTGACCCTCACCCATCCCTATCCCTGTGAATCCCACTGACCCACACTCATCCCTATCCCTATCCCTGTGAATCCCACTGACCCACACCCATCCCTATCCCTATCCCTGTGAATCCCATTGACCCACACCCATCCCTATCCCTGTGAATCCCACTGACCCACACCCATCCCTATCCCTATCCCTGTGAATCCCACTGACCCACACCCATCCCTATCCCTATCCCTGTGAATCCCACTGACCCACACCCATCCCTATCCCTGTGAATCCCACTGACCCACACCCATCCCTATCCCTGTGAATCCCACTGACCCACACCCATCCCTATCCCTGTGAATCCCACTGACCCACACCCATCCCTATCCCTGTGAATCCCACTGACCCACACCCATCCCTATCCCTGTCCCTGTGAATCCCACTGACCCACAACCATCCCTATCCCTGTGAATCCCACTGACCCACACCCATCCCTATCCCTGTGAATCCCACTGACTCACACCCATCCCTATCCCTGTGAATCCCACTGACCCACACCCATCCCTATCCCTATCCCTGTGAATCCCACTGACCCACACCCATCCCTGTCCCTGTGAATCCCACTGACCCACACCCATCCTTATCCCTGTGAATCCCACTGACCCACACCCATCCCTATCCCTGTGAATCCCACTGACCCACACCCATCCCTATCCCTGTGAATCCCACTGACCCACACCCATCCCTATCCCTATCCCTGTGAATCCCACTGACCCACACCCATCCCTGTCCCTGTGAATCCCACTGACCCACACCCATCCTTATCCCTGTGAATCCCACTGACCCACACCCATCCCTATCCCTGTGAATCCCACTGACCCATACCCATCCCTATCCCTGTGAATCCCGCTGACCCACACCCATCCCTATCCCTGTGAATCCCACTGACCCATACCCATCCCTATCCCTGTGAATCCCGCTGACCCACACCCATCCCTATCCCTGTGAATCCCACTGACCCACATCCATCCCTATCCCTGTGAATCCCACTGACCCACACCCATCCCTATCCCTATCCCTGTGAATCCCACTGACCCACACCCATCCCTATCCCTGTGAATCCCACTGACCCACACCCATCCCTATCCCTGTGAATCCCACTGACCCACACCCATCCCTATCCCTATCCCTGTGAATCCCACTGACCCACACCCATCCCTATCCCTGTGAATCCCACTGACCCACACCCATCCCTATCCCTGTGAATCCCACTGACCCACACCCATCCCATCCAGCTGTCAACATGTCTTCCTCGAGGAAGCCGGATGAAAGAGCAGTGCCAGCCAGTGGGGGACCCGTCTCCAGAGTCTAGATTGAATTTCCAGATTTTGTGTTCTGGAAAATTATTGCGTTGATGATTTCTCTGAAGCCTGGAATTATCTGCTGAGGGCTGCATTGGCTTACGACCAAGACAAACAGCCCCTGAATTACATGGTCCAGAATCTCATCATCACGCTGCTGAAAATATTGTACCAAGAGCAACACAACATACACTGCACCTGCCCCCAGACATGCCCCGGGCAAGAACAGTCCAACTGCCCTGGTTAAGTCGCTTCCAAAAGCCCTGGTCAAGACCAGTCCAACTGCTCCGGTCAAGTCACACCCAAAAGCCCCCGTCAAGAACGATCCAACTGCCCTGGGCAAGACCTCAGGAAAAGTGCTTGGGAACTTGAAAAGTATGCCTCCTCCAACAAACGCACTGACCAGGAGTGATATCAACAAGTTCTTTCTGTATTTCTTGCCATATTCACGACAGAAGGAATTAACTTCAGACTGCATACGTTTCTCAAGTTTCTCCATCTGCCCCTTGTTTTCGGTTCCATTCCAGTCCACACTCCTTCCAAAATCAGCCAACAGCTCCTTGGACTTCTTCTCCACACCCCGCTTCATCAAATCTGGATGGATCTTGATGCTTCTGAAGAAACTTCCTGTATCACACTTCTGAACAACACAAAGCACGGGGTTAGATACAGAGTAAAGCTCCCTCCACACTGTCCCCCCATCAAACACTCCCAGGACAGGTACAGCACGGGGTTAGATACAGAGTAAAGCTCCCTCTACAATGTCCCCCCCATCAAACACTCCCAGGACAGGTACAGCACGGGGTTAGATACAGAGTAAAGCTCCCTCTACACTGTCCCCCCCATCAAACACTCCCAGGACAGGTACAGCACGGGGTTAGATACAGAGTAAAGCTCCCTCTACACTGTCCCCCATCAAACATTCCCAGGACAGGTACAGCACGGGGTTAGATACAGAGTAAAGCTCCCTCTACACTGTGCCCCATCAAACACTCCCAGGACAGGTACAGCACGGGGTTAGATACAGAGTAAAGCTCCCTCTACACTGTCCCCCATGAAACACTGCCAGGACAGGTACAGCACGGGGTTAGATACAGAGTAAAGCTCCCTCCACACTGTCCTCCCATCAAACACTCCCAGGACAGGTACAGCACGGGGTTAGATACAGAGTAAAGCTCCCTCTACACTGTCCCCCATCAAACACTCCCAGGACAGGTACAGCACAAGGTTAGATACAGAGTAAAGCTCCCTCTACACTGTCCTCCCATCAAACACTCCCAGGACAGGTACAGCACGGGGTTAGATACAGAGTAAAGCTCCCTCTACACTGTCCTCCCATCAAACACTCCCAGGACAGGTACAGCATGGGGTTAGATACAGAGTAAAGCTCCCTCTACACTGTCCCCCATCAAACACTCCCAGGACAGGTACAGCACGGGGATAGATACAGAGTAAAGCTCCCTCTACACTGTCCCCCCATCAAACACTCCCAGGACAGGTACAGCACGGGGTTAGATACAGAGTAAAGCTCCCTCTACACTGTCCCCCCATCAAACACTCCCAGGACAGGTACAGCACGGGGTTAGATACAGAGTAATTTGTCCATACTGAGCATCATTCATGGTCTCATTGTATTCACTGACGTACCTGCTGCGTGATGTATTGTTCATACTCTTTCAACTTCTGATTCTTTAGTTCTTCCAGTCTTTTCAATTCCTGACAGAAAACAAACATTCTTGTAATTCTTCCAGTCTGATCTTCAATCAGATTTCCTGACGGAAAACAAAATGTCCTGTATGGAAACCGATTAAACCACACTGGACACTGTCCGAGTCAAACAGACTGAAGAAAGTTACAACACAGAATTCAATAGAGAGAAAATCTACTTCAACCCTGTCCCATCAAACACTCCCAGGACAGGTACAGCACAGGGTTAGATACAGAGTAAAGCTCCCTCCACACTGTCCCCCATCAAACACTCCCAGGACAGGTACAGCACGGGGTTAGAGACAGAGTAAAGCTCCCTCTACACTGTCCCCCATCAAACACTCCCAGGACAGGTACAGCACGGGGTTAGATACAGAGTAAAGCTCCCTCTACACTGTCCCCATCAAACACTCCCAGGACAGGTACAGCACGGGGTTAGATACAGAGTAATTTGTCCATACTGTGCGTCATTAACGTTATCATTGTCTTCACTAACTCACATACCTCCTGCTTCTTTGTGACTGCTCCCTGTTCGTTACCCATGCCGTATTCGTGACGGAAGGAATCAACTTCAGACTGGATAGATTTCTCAAGTTCCAATATCTACTCCTCTTTTGCCTCGGGATTATCGTTCACACTCCTTCCGAAATCAGTCAACTGCTCCTCAGCCTTATTCTCCAAATCATGCCTCATCAAACCCAGACGGACCTTGATGTTTCCAAAGAAACCTTCTGCATCACGCTTCTGAACAACACAAAGCACAGGGTTAGATACAGAGTAAATCTCCCTCTACACTGTCCCTCCATCAAACACTCCCAGGACAGGTACAGCACGGGGTTAGATACAGAGTAAATCTCCCTCTACACTGTCCCTCCATCAAACACTCCCAGGACAGGTACAGCACGGGGTTAGATACAGAGTAAATCTCCCTCTACACTGTCCCTCCATCAAACACTCCCAGGACAGGTACAGCACGGGGTTAGATACAGAGTAAAGCTCCCTCTACACTGTCCTCCCATCAAACACTCCCAGGACAGGTACAGCACGGGGTTAGATACAGAGTAAAGCTCCCTCTACACTGTCCCCCCATCAAACACTCCCAGGACAGGTACAGCACGGGGTTAGATACAGAGTAAATCTCCCTCTACACTGTCCCCCCCATCAAACACTCCCAGGACAGGTACAGCACGGGGTTTGATACAGAGTAAAGCTCCCTCTACACTGTCCCCCCATCAAACACTCCCAGGACAGGTACAGCACAGGGTTACATACAGAGTAAAGCTCCCTCTACACTGTCCCCACAATTAACACTCGTCGGGCAGTGTCTTAGGAAGAATCACAAAGATGGCTACCTGGGTCATAAAAAGGTTCCCTGGGAGAGAGACATGAAGCAGGCACTGACTTTTTGTTCAGACAGCTATTTGAAATTAAAAACATGCAGGACACACAGTTATTTAAAGTTAAACATGCAGGAATCAGATACTGCAGGAAGCCTGTAGAGAGCTTGAGGCACTTTTAAGATAAGCACAGACCCTCGACAAGAAGATTAGCTGTTCATGGGAATGGAATATATCAATGCAGGAAAGCCAATTACTGTATGTATAGACCGAAACTAAGTCATTCACGGTCACTGAAGGAAGAAATGTACCCATTCTATGAACAATGCAATGTTAAAAGCCAATGTCTGTATCTGTCTGGCTGTAACAATGTGTTAAACTATTGATCCTACTCAACTATAATGATGCGTTAAATGGCTAATGTCCGGACTATCCATTGCATGAAAGGTATAAAAATAAACTGCTCCTATTGTATTATTGAGAGAAAGTAGCTGCCCAGTACTGCAGAGTGCCAGTGCCTTTCTCCACGAAACTTTGTTAAATAAAACTGGATTGTTGCACCCCCAATCTGACTCCAAAGTGGTAATTTCCCACAATAATTGGCGTAGTCGGCAGGACCCTATTACTGGTAAGTTCCGATCGATTGGCCACGATCAGAACCAGTGTAGAGATCACTGAATCTGTGACTGTCAGAAAGGTCAAAAGTACAGTTTGCAAGGGGTTAAACTTAAGGGGTATTTGTAGTATTAAGTATTGTTGTATATGGTCTCGTGATAAGTACTAACTGCTGATAGTGATAAGTAACTGTGACTTGTGCCAACTGACTAGCAGACAAAGTAGTACCTGTCTCAAACACCCAGCCTTAGACCGGTTGTTAAGAGGGGAAATCCCCATACGAAGATTAGGTATTGAAGTGGGAAAAGAGACACCAAGGGTACTTTGGATTGTGAAGCACAAGTGGCAGAGGTCGGTTAACATCAAACTCCGTGGTGGCGAACAAACGCAGAGTTGCCATCTGATTGCATGAAAGTTTGTGAAGTTGGGAGCTGTACTGTCAATATTGTGAAGGCGGGACGAAAAGGGAGCTTGATCAACTCTGATCTAAACCGGACTCCAGTGGAGAAGCACATTGCCGACCTGGTAACAGTGGACACCGGGAGTATAAATAAAAACCATGAAACGGTAGTGAAATACAGTGCTAGAGTAACAATAGTGGCTGAAGGGAGTGAAATCCATACGGTAGAGAGCACACTTTACTAGGGAGTAATCGTGGTCCGGGGATAGTGAAATCCATACGGTAGAGAGCACACTTTACTAGCGAGTAATCGTGGCCGGGGAGAGTGAATCCCTACGGTAGAGAGCACACTTTACTAGGGAGTAATCATGGTCCGGGGATAGTGAATCCCTACGGTAGAGAGCACACTTTACTAGGGAGTAATCGTGGCCGGGGAGAGTGAATCCCTACGGTAGAGAGCACACTTTACTAGGGAGTAATCATGGTCCGGGGATAGTGAATCCCTACGGTAGAGAGCACACTTTACTAGGGAGTAATCGTGGCCGGGGAGAGTGAATCCCTACGATAGAGAGCACACTTTACTAGGGAGTAATCGTGGTCCGGGGATAGTGAAATCCCTACGGTAGAGAGCACACTTTACTAGGGAGTAATCGTGGTCCGGGGATAGTGAATCCCTACGGTAGAGAGCACACTTTACTAGGGAGTAATCGTGGTCCGGGGATAGTGAAGTCCCTACGGTAGAGAGCACACTTTATTAGGGAGTAATCGTGGTCCGGGGATAGTGAAGTCCCTACGGTAGAGAGCACACTTTACTAGGGAGTAATCGTGGCCGGGGATAGTGAATCCCTACGATAGAGAGCACACTTTACTAGGGAGTAATCGTGGCCGGGGATAGTGAATCCCTACGGTAGAGAGCACACTTTACTAGGGAGTAATCGTGGCCGGGGATAGTGAATCTCTACGATAGAGAGCACACTTTACTAGGGAGTAATCGTGGTCCGGGGATAGTGAATCCCTACGGTAGAGAGCACACTTTACTAGGGAGTAATCGTGGCCAGGGATAGTGAATCCCTACGGTAGAGAGCACACTTTACTAGGGAGTAATCGTGGCCAGGGATAGTGAATCTCTACGATAGAGAGCACACTTTACTAGGGAGTAATCGTGGTCCGGGGATAGTGAATCCCTACGGTAGAGAGCACACTTTACTAGGGAGTAACCGTGGCTGGGGATAGTGAATCCCTACGGTAGAGAGCACACTTTACTAGGGAGTAATCGTGGTCCGGGGATAGTGAATCCCTACGATAGAGAGCACACTTTACTAGGGAGTAATCGTGGCCGGGGATAGTGAATCCCTACGGTAGAGAGCACACTTTACTAGGGAGTAATCGTGGCTGGGGATAGTGAAGTCCCTACGTTAGAGAGCACACTTTACCAGTGAGTAATCGTGGCCGGGGATAGTGAATCCCTACGGTAGAGAGCACACTTTAGTAGGGAGTAATCGTGGTCCGGGGATAGTGAAGTCCCTACGGTAGAGAGCACACTTTACTAGGGAGTAATCGTGGTCCGGGATAGTGAATCCCTACAGTAGAGAGCACACTTTACTAGGGAGTAATCGTGGTCCGGGGATAGTGAAGTCCCTACGGTAGAGAGCACACTTTACTAGGGAGTAATCGTGGTCCGGGATAGTGAAGTCCCTACGGTAGAGAGCACACTTTACTAGGGAGTAATCGTGGTCCGGGATAGTGAATCCCTACAGTAGAGAGCACACTTTACTAGGGAGTAATCGTGGTCCGGGGATAGTGAAGTCCCTATGGTAGAGAGCACACTTTACTAGGGAGTAATCGTGGTCCGGGATAGTGAATCCCTACAGTAGAGAGCACACTTTACTAGGGAGTAATCGTGGTCCGGGGATAGTGAAGTCCCTACGGTAGAGAGCACACTTTACTAGGGAGTAATCGTGGTCCGGGATAGTGAATCCCTACGATAGAGAGCACACTTTACTAGGGAGTAATCGTGGTCCGGGGATAGTGAAGTCCCTACTGTAGAGAGCACACTTTACTAGGGAGTAATCGTGGCCGGGGATAGTGAAGTGCCTACGGTAGAGAGCACACTTTACTAAGGAGTAATCGTGGTCCGGGATAGAGAATCCCTACAGTAGAGAGCACACTTTACTAGGGAGTAATCGTGGTCCGGGGATACTGAAGTCCCTACGGTAGAGAGCACACTTTACTAGGGTGTAATCGTGGCCGGGGATAGTGAAGTCCCTACGGTAGAGAGCACACTTTACTAGGGAGTAATCGTGGTCCGGGGATAGTGAATCCCTACGGTAGAGAGCACACTTTACTAGGGAGTAATCGTGGCCGGGGATAGTGAAGTCCCTACGGTAGAGAGCACACTTTACTAGGGAGTAATCGTGGCCAGGGATAGTGAAGTCCCTACGGTAGAGCGCACACTTTACTAGGGAGTAATAGTGGCAGGTGATAGTGAATCCCTACGGTAGAGAGCACACTTTACTCGGGAGTAATCGTGGTCCGGGGATAGTGAAGTCCCTACGGTAGAGAGCACACTTTACTAGGGAGTAATCGTGGTCCGGGATAGTGAATCCCTACAGTAGAGAGCACACTTTACTAGGGAGTAATCGTGGTCCGGGGATAGTGAAGTCCCTACGGTAGAGAGCACACTTTACTCGGGAGTAATCGTGGTCCGGGGATAGTGAATCCCTACGGTAGAGAGCACACTTTACTAGGGAGTAATCGTGGTCCGGTGATAGTGAAGTCCCTACGGTAGAGAGCACACTTTACTAGGGAGTAATCGTGGTCCGGGGATAGTGAATCCCTACGGTAGAGAGCACACTTTACTCGGGAGTAATCGTGGCCGGGGATAGTGAATCCCTACGATAGAGAGCACACTTTACTAGGGAGTAATCGTGGTCCGGGGATAGTGAATCCCTACGGTAGAGAGCACACTTTACTAGGGAGTAATCGTGTCCGGGGATAGTGAATCCCTACGGTAGAGAGCACACTTTACTAGGGAGTAATCGTGGCCGGGGATAGTGAATCCCTACGGTAGAGAGCACACTTTACTAGGGAGTAATCGTGGCCGGGGATAGTGAATCCCTACGGTAGAGAGCACACTTTATTAGGGAGTAATCGTGGCCGGGGATAGTGAATCCCTACGGTAGAGAGCACACTTTACTAGGGAGTAATCGTGGTCCGGGGATAGTGAATCCCTACAGTAGAGAGCACACTTTACTAGGGAGTAATCGTGGTCCGGGGATAGTGAAGTCCCTACGGTAGAGAGCACACTTTACTAGGGAGTAATCGTGGTCCGGGATAGTGAATCCCTACGATAGAGAGCACACTTTACTAGGGAGTAATCGTGGTCCGGGATAGTGAATCCCTACGATAGAGAGCACACTTTACTAGGGAGTAATCGTGGTCCGGGGATAGTGAAGTCCCTACGGTAGAGAGCACACTTTACTCGGGAGTAATCGTGGCCGGGGATAGTGAATCCCTACGGTAGAGAGCACACTTTACTAGGGTGTAATCGTGGCCGGGGATAGTGAAGTCCCTACGGTAGAGAGCACACTTTACTAGGGAGTAATCGTGGCCGGTGATAGTGAATCCCTACGGTAGAGAGCACACTTTACTAGGGAGTAATCGTGGCCGGGGATAGTGAATCCCTACGGTAGAGAGCACACTTTACTAGGGAGTAATCGTGGCCGGGGATAGTGAATCCCTACGATAGAGAGCACACTTTACTAGGGAGTAATCTTGGCCGGGGATAGAGAAGTCCCTACGATAGAGAGCACACTTTACTAGGGAGTAATTGTGGCCAGGGATAGTGAAGTCCCTACGGTAGAGAGCACACTTTACTAGGCAGTAATCGTGGCCGGGGATAGTGAAGTCCCTACGATAGAGAGCACACTTTACTAGGGAGTAATCGTGGCCGGGGATAGTGAAGTCCCTACGGTAGAGAGCACACTTTACTAGGGAGTAATCGTGGCCGGGGATAGTGAAGTCCCTACGGTAGAGAGCACACTTTACTAGGGAGTAATCGTGGCCGGGGATAGTGAAGTCCCTACGGTAGAGAGCACACTTTACTAGGGAGTAATCGTGGCCGGGGATAGTGAAGTCCCTACGGTAGAGAGCACACTTTACTAGGGAGTAATCGTGGCCAGGGATAGTGAATCCCTAGGGTAGAGAGCACACTTTACTAGGGAGTAATCGTGGCCGGGGATAGTGAAGTCCCTACGGTAGAGAGCACACTTTACTAGGGAGTAATCGTGGCCGGGGATAGTGAAGTCCCTACGGTAGAGAGCACACTTTACTAGGGTGTAATCGTGGCCGGGGATAGTGAAGTCCCTACGGTAGAGAGCACACTTTACTAGGGAGTAATCATGGCCGGGGATAGTGAATCCCTACGGTAGAGCGCACACTTTACTAGGGAGTAATCGTGGCCGGGGATAGTGAATCCCTACGGTAGAGAGCACACTTTACTTGGGAGTAATCGTGGCCGGGGATAGTGCATCCCTACGATAGAGAGCACACTTTACTAGGGAGTAACCGTGTCTGGGGATAGTGAAGTCCCTACGGTAGAGAGCACACTTTACTTGGGAGTAATCGTGTCTGGGGATAGTGAATCCCTACGGTAGAGAGCACACTTTACTAGGGAGTAATCGTGTCCGGGGATAGTGAACTCCCTACGATAGAGAGCACACTTTACTAGGGAGTAATCGTGTCTGGGGATAGTGAAGTCCCTACGGTAGAGAGCACACTTTACTAGGGAGTAATCGTGGTCCGGGGATAGTGAAGTCCCTACGGTAGAGAGCACACTTTACTAGGGTGTAATCGTGGCTGGGGATAGTGAAGTCCCTACGGTAGAGAGCACACTTTACTAGGGAGTAATCGTGTCTGGGGATAGTGAAGTCCCTACGATAGAGAGCACACTTTACTAGGGAGTAATCGTGGCCGGGGATAATGAAGTCCCTACGGTAGAGAGCACACTTTACTAGGGAGTAATCGTGGTCCGGGGATAGTGAATCCCTACGGTAGAGAGCACACTTTACTAGGGAGTAATCATGGCCGGGGATAGTGAAGTCCCTACGGTAGAGAGCACACTTTACTAGGGAGTAATCGTGGTCCGGGATAGTGAAGTCCCTACGGTAGAGAGCACACTTTACTAAGGAGTAATCGTGGCCGGGGATAGTGAATCCCTACGGTAGAGCGCACACTTTACTAGGGAGTAATCGTGGTCCGGGGATAGTGAAGTCCCTACGGTAGAGAGCACACTTTACTAGGGAGTAATCGTGGCCGGGGATAGTGAATCCCTACGGTAGAGAGCACACTTTACTAGGGAGTAATCGTGTCTGGGGATAGTGAATCCCTACGGTAGAGAGCACACTTTACTAGGGAGTAATCGTGTCTGGGGATAGTGAAGTCCCTACGGTAGAGAGCACACTTTACTAGGGAGTAATCGTGGCCGGGGATAGTGAAGTCCCTACGGTAGAGAGCACACTTTACTAGGGTGTAATCGTGGCTGGGGATAGTGAAGTCCCTACGGTAGAGAGCACACTTTACTAGGGAGTAATCGTGGTCCAGGGATAGTGAATCCCTACGGTAGAGAGCACACTTTACTAGGGAGTAATCGTGGTCCGGGATAGTGAAGTCCCTACGGTAGAGAGCACACTTTACTAAGGAGTAATCGTGGCCGGGGATAGTGAATCCCTACGGTAGAGAGCACACTTTACTAGGGAGTAATCGTGGCCGGGGATAGTGAAGTCCCTACGGTAGAGAGCACACTTTACTAGGGAGTAATCGTGGTCCGGGGATAGTGAAGTCCCTACGGTAGAGAGCACACTTTACTAAGGAGTAATCGTGGCCGGGGATAGTGAATCCCTACGGTAGAGAGCACACTTTACTAGGGAGTAATCGTGGCCGGGGATAGTGAAGTCCCTACGGTAGAGAGCACACTTTACTAGGGAGTAATCGTGGCCGGGGATAGTGAATCCCTACGGTAGAGAGCACACTTTACTAGGGAGTAATCGTGGCCGGGGATAGTGAATCCCTATGGTAGAGAGCGCACTTTACTAGGGTGTAATCGTGGTCCGGGGATAGTGAATCCCTACGATAGAGAGCACACTTTACTAGGGAGTAATCGTGGTCCGGGGATAGTGAAGTCCCTACGGTAGAGAGCACACTTTACTAGGGAGTAATCGTGGCCAGGGATAGTGAATCCCTACGGTAGAGAGCACACTTTACTAGGGAGTAATCGTGGCCGGGGATAGTGAATCCCTACGATAGAGAGCACACTTTACTAGGGAGTAATCGTGGCCGGGGATAGTGAATCCCTACGGTAGAGAGCACACTTTACTAGGGAGTAATCGTGGTCCGGGGATAGTGAAGTCCCTACGGTAGAGAGCACACTTTACTAGGGAGTAATCGTGGTCCGGGGATAGTGAATCCCTACGGTAGAGAGCACACTTTACTAGGGAGTAATCGTGGTCCGGGGATAGTGAATCCCTACGGTAGAGAGCACACTTTACTAGGGAGTAATCGTGGCTGGGGATAGTGAATCCCTACGGTAGAGAGCACACTTTACTAGGGAGTAATCGTGGTCCGGGGATAGTGAATCCCTACGATAGAGAGCACACTTTACTAGGGAGTAATCGTGGTCCGGGGATAGTGAATCCCTACGGTAGAGAGCACACTTTACTAGGGAGTAATCGTGGCTGGGGATAGTGAATCCCTACGGTAGAGAGCACACTTTACTAGGGAGTAATCGTGGTCCGGGGATAGTGAATCCCTACGGTAGAGAGCACACTTTACTAGGGAGTAATCGTGGTCCGGGGATAGTGAATCCCTACGGTAGAGAGCACACTTTACTAGGGAGTAATCGTGGCTGGGGATAGTGAATCCCTACGGTAGAGAGCACACTTTACTAGGGAGTAATCGTGGTCCGGGGATAGTGAATCCCTACGGTAGAGAGCACACTTTACTAGGGAGTAATCGTGGCTGGGGATAGTGAATCCCTACGGTAGAGAGCACACTTTACTAGGGAGTAATCGTGGTCCGGGGATAGTGAATCCCTACGGTAGAGAGCACACTTTACTAGGGAGTAATCGTGGTCCGGGGATAGTGAATCCCTACGATAGAGAGCACACTTTACTAGGGAGTAATCGTGGTCCGGGGATAGTGAATCCCTACGGTAGAGAGCACACTTTACTAGGGAGTAATCGTGGCTGGGGATAGTGAATCCCTACGGTAGAGAGCACACTTTACTAGGGAGTAATCGTGGTCCGGGGATAGTGAATCCCTACGGTAGAGAGCACACTTTACTAGGGAGTAATCGTGGTCCGGGGATAGTGAATCCCTACGGTAGAGAGCACACTTTACTAGGGAGTAATCGTGGTCCGGGGATAGTGAATCCCTACGGTAGAGAGCACACTTTACTAGGGAGTAATCGTGGTCCGGGGATAGTGAATCCCTACGGTAGAGAGCACACTTTACTAGGGAGTAATCGTGGTCCGGGAGAGTGAAGTCTTCGAAATGGCAGATAATGAAGTTAAAAGGGGATCTGCAGGTTCCCTCATTGAAGTGTGAACAGAGCACTTAAGAATGTGCTCGCTGAATCCGTACAAACATCGGGAAAAGTGTGGATAGAGGTATTACCCACTATACTAATGAGACTAAGAGCTACTACAAACCGGAGAACCGGATGAACCCCTTATGAACTAATGACAGGACGGGTGATGCAATTACCAGAAAGCATCATAACAGGTGGGTCCGATGTCGGTCCACTGAAAGATAAAATCAGGAGATATGTTTTGGAAATAAGCACCCAACTCAAAGGGATGCTCAAATTGGTAAAAGACAATCGGGAACAAAGAGACGCAGAGAGAGAACTTGAAATGCTCCCTGACGTCCCAACAGCAGGAAGTCCCATCCTAGTGAAAACATTACCCAAAAAAACAGGGTTTGCACCAAAATGGAATGGGCCATATGAAGTTATAATTAGTGGAGACACCGGTGCCTGTATAGACATAAGAGGGAAAGGTGTATGGAAACATTGGACACTGCTGAAACAACACAAAGAAATGTATGAATGAGTGAAGGAACAGAACTGCTTTCCTCAACACAGGCAAAGACTGCAAGCAAGAACAACTGGTCCGTGTGGGTCAATATAACTTTTGGAGATTATATAAATTATAGTGTTAGATTTGATATTTGATCGTTGTGGATATGGATGTAATCGTGTATGTAACTGTACTTTGCCTTGTTGCGACTGTAAATTGGACCGGATTGGAGGATGATCTATTTTACAAAGCTCACGTACATTTACACGGGAATCGAACTGTATGTTACCCGTTAGCACAATCGGTAAAAGCCCTATTTGTAGCCCCCCTGGGTGGACCCCTCATGATTTATAAACTGTAGATACATCAGATTCACCCTGTAAGGGACAAATCGGCAAATATAAAAGAGGTATACAGAGGGAATGTGTGGACCTTGTAAACTCCATAGACCCTGTGTGCAGGGGGGTTCCTGCAGGTGGGAGGAAAAGCTTGTTCAGATACTGCAAGCTATCTGCTTTGTTTTACAGGGCAGGGATGGGGATGTGCCTTTTAAGAATGATTCCTGCGTGCAGACGCAGTGTGTCCATCAACATTGTAGGGTTAATAAGGGACTGTTTATTTGCACTGTGATGAACAGAAATGTCTGAATAGAATGAATATTTTCGGCACAACTTGTTTGTGCTGTAGTTTTCCTGTGTTTCTATAACTGCGGGAAGACAGCTCATTTGTGGACAGTGTAATGGAACTCATGTAATGCTCAGTGAAATGGACAGAGCCATTTGATCCTTACCAGGTAGTGGGATCAAACGGGGAGTCAAGTAAACCGAACAATATGAACAAACTCATAATCGAGACACTAAGTGTTACCGGGCTAAGAAGGGAAATGTGTTCCTCTTCAGTGTTACTTACACAACAGATACACCAAACCTCCCAAACCGTTCTGCAGTAGGAACAATAGGACCACTGACTGTTCCATGCCCTCAGAAGGGGCATATTCGGAGGAGAATAGTAACCCGGGCTATCAGCAAAGAATTCTGTGCTGATTGGGAAGCCCCGGGCACAATGGGATCCTCACTGGGGTATAAAGAACAAAGAACAACCCAGCACGGGAAACAGGCCCTTCGGCCCAACGAGCCCACGCTGCCATTTTAACGTTATGAGTGCCCTCCTCTACCCGTGACCTTTGTCTACACCTATTGGGGGACGATTGAGAGAAGACTAATTTAGGGACAATTTATTACACCAATCAGCCTAAGAGCATGTTTTTGGGGTGTGGGAGCAAACCGGAGCACCCGGAGAAAACCCACGCAAACACGGGGAGAATGTGCAAACTCCCACAGACACCGGCCCAAATCCATGTGTCTGCACAGCAAACAGTGATAGTCACTGAGCTGTCGTGTTGCCCGTCAGTTGGTCCAGTTTAAGCGTACACTAACGATGTGAAACACTCGGCAACTCTCGAAGCAACATCCAAGAGCAGCCCTCACACGACCCACCGTTTGTCTGCCCCTTGTTGGACAACAAGGTGGACCGAATCACCTGTGAAGAAAGGAAAAGACATCAATAAACATACAAAACTGAGACAGACATTTACGGAATCCCCAGAAGGGCAGAAATAAAGTAAGTGAGCCATGAAATATGTTGGAAGGTCCATAGGAATCAATTGATTCCCAGGGACGTCCCCAAGGCTCTTGATCTTTATTTAGAACAGTCTCCTGTACTCCTCCATCTCTAGTCCGCTCATGTGCCTATCGAGGTAAATCTTAAACAACTCTAGCGTGCCTGCCTCCACCACCCTACCTGGTCGTGCATTCCAGGCCCCCATAACCCTCTGTGTGAAAAACCTCCCTCTAACATCCAAATTATACCTCGCCCCCCCCCCCACCCTAAGCCCGTGGCCCCTTGTAATTATTGTACCCAAACTAGGAAAAAGCTTACCACTGGTCACTTTATTTTACTTTATCTATACCCTCCATGGGTTCCTTGGAGCCTTATCTCTGGTGGGGGGGGAGGGGAAGTGATTGGTGCAAAAAATAGGAATCATATTGTTTGTGGACTAACAGGAGCCGGTGTATCCATCGAGGAAGAACCCCAGATGGAAATCCCTGAAGATACCTGAAAAAACAAAGAAGGAAAGAAGAAAATTGACCTCTACCTGTGAAGATGCAGCTGTTGGTCTAGGAATTATTAAAATCATAAATCCTGACCAAAAGAGGGGACTGTAGTGGGGAAATTACAGAAATGGGTCCCTGACACACAAAATGGTACCTGACACACAAGATGATTACCTGGGAAACAGACATTAACAGGCACTGGCTTTTAGCACAGATAGCAACTTAAAGATAAACATGCAGGAACCAAAATGCTGCAGGAAACGGGTTAGAGCCTGAGGCACTTTAAAGATAAGGGCAGAACCAGGACAATAAGTTTGATAATAAGATCAGACACAGATTGGAACATAAATACATAAATGTAACAAATACCAATCACTGAATGTATCGATCAAAACCAGTCATTGATAGAGGAAATGTACCCATTCTATGAACAATGCTGTGTTAACTGCCCATGTCTGTACCTGTCTGATTGTAACGATGTGTTAACTGTCGTTCACCATGATCCGTCTACTCAACTATTACTACGTGTTAATCGGCTAGTGTCCGGACTACCTATTGTCTGAAAGGTATAAAAATGATCGACTGCTATTGTATGATTGAGAAGGTAGGTGCCAAGTACTGTGGGGTACCAGTGTTTTCTCCTGAAGCTTCGTATCTGAAATTAAACTGTAATGTTGAACCTCCAGTCTGACTCCGGTGGTAAATGTCCCACAACAAGGCAATGACTCCCTGATTGGTCCATCAATTTGGATTCACTCTTCTTATTATCAAGACATTTGAACAAAGACAAAAATACATTACACTCTTCAAAAAAATGTCTTGTCACAATTACAAATTATAAAGGTAACACCCAATGTATCAGCAACAAATGTGTTATTTAAATGGTACAAACCACAGCTGGTATTCATGGCAAATTGTCCACAACCTTCCTCCCAAGCTGCAGACAACTCGTAACGACAATAGACCAGTGAGTTTTTATGTGAACGGAACCAATGCCTAACGCCATCCTTTAACCAATAACAAACAACTACTGGGTTTCATTGTAAATTATCTTTGGCTTTCCAGGGCATCACCCTCCATATTTTCCCTTCCGAGGGTTCACTCTCAGGACGATACATTCCGTGTCTGACCCTCTGGAGGGGGGTGGGGGGGGGGGGGCGGTTGGGGGGGGGGGTTGGGGGTCACACCACAGTATAACAACCAACATCTCCACCACAATACAATGACCATTGTGAAGCATCCACAACCCTCCAGGGCTCCACGCTCCGGATGTCAGTTGGCTCCTTAATCAGGGAGTTCCTACTCCACAAGGACAACCTCAATGGTCTGACTGAAGTCATTACAGAGGGATAGAGGCACACACACAGAGGGAGACTGAGACAGACAGAGAGAGTGATGGAGAATGATGACCTGGATCTCTGCCTTATCCTTTGTATTTTTCACTTCAGCCCCCACAAGCACTTTTTCCACCACTACTCTCTCGTGATACTGTAAAAGAAAGACAGAGGGGGAAGTTTCACCAAAAATATTCAAATTGCCCAGTGTGCAGGAAAACAGGGGAGCACTGCGCCCATTTTTGGGCATGCTCCAAGACTTAACCATACTGCACTTAGGAAAATAGTGCCCAGATGTGATTCATGCCAGTAGGGGGAGGGGGTGGAGCATATTCTCACCAGCAGGGGGAGGGGGCAGAGCATATTCTCACCAGCAGGGGGAGGGGAGGAGCATATTCTCACCAGCAGGGGGAGGGGGCGGAGCATATTCTCACCAGTAGGGGGAGGGGTCGGAGCATTTTCTCACCAGCAGGGGGAGGGGAGGAGAATATTCTCACCAGCAGGGGGAGGGGGTCGGAGCATATTCTCACCAGCAGGGGGAGGGGGGCGGAGCATATTCTCACCAGCAGGGGGAGTGGATGGAGCATATTCTCACCAGCAGGGGAAGGGGGGCGGAGCATATTCTCACCAGCAGGGGGAGTGGATGGAGCATATTCTCACCAGCAGGGGGCATGGGTGAGGCATATTCTCACCAGCAGGGGGAGTGGGCGGAGCATATTCTCACCAGCAGGGGGAGTGGGCGGAGCATATTCTCACCAGCAGGGGGAGTGGGCGGAGCATATTCTCACCAGCAGGGGGAGTGGATGGAGCATATTCTCACCATCAGGGGGCATGGGTGAGGCATATTCTCACCAGCAGGGGGAGTGGGCGGAGCATATTCTCACCAGCAGGGGGAGTGGGCGGAGCATATTCTCACCAGCAGGGGGAGTGGACGGAGCATATTCTCACCAGCAGGGGGAGTGGACGGAGCATATTCTCACCAGCAGGGGGCGTGGGTGAGGCATATTCTTGCTGGGAAGCTGGCTGCTGAGTTCTCGGGGCGCCATTGCGCAGGTGCCCCAACCTCCCATGCACTGTATACGCACAGTGTACAGGCCAGTGCTTGCATTAGGCTTACATTAACACTGCAATGAAGTTACTGTGAAAATCCCCTAGTCGATATATAGTGTTCAATTCTGGTCACCACACTACCAGAAGGATGTAGCGGCTTTGGAGAGGGTACGGAAAAGATTTACCAGGATGTTGCCCTGGTATGAAGGGCATTAGCTATGAGGAGAGGGTGGAGAAACTTGGTTTGTTCTCAGTGGAGCGACAAAGGTTGAGGGGAGACCTGATAGAAATCTACAAGATTACGAGGGGCAGAGTGGATCGTCAGAAGCTTTTTCCCCCAGGGTGGAAGAGTCAGTTACTCGGGGGACACAGGTTTAAGGTGTGAGGGACGAGGTTTAAAGGAGATGTACGAGGCAGATTTTTTACACAGAGGGTGGTGGGTGCCTGGAACTCGCTGCTGGGGGAGGGAGTGGAAGTGGATACACTTGTGAGTTTTAAGGGACATCTTGACAAACAGAGGCAGCACAGTGGCTCAGAACTGCTGCCTCACAGCACCAGGGACCTGGGTTCGATTCCCGGCTCAGGTCACTGTCAGTGCAGAGTCTGCACGTTCTCCCCGTGTCTCCGTGGGTTTCCTCCGGGTGCTCCGGTTTCCTCCCACAGTCTGAGAGACGTGCTGGTTAGGGTGGACTGGCCGTGCTAAATTCTCTCTCGGTGTAATCCGAACAGGCACCGGAGTGTGGCAACTAGGGAAATCTCACAGGAAATTCATTGCAGTGTTAATGTTAATGCAGAGAGTGGGGGCCAATGGGTGCTATTCGGATTGGCGGTTGGTGACTAGTGGAGTGCCGCAGGGGTCGGTGCTGGGGCCTCAGCTATTTACCATTTATATAGATGATCTGGAGGAGGGAACCGAGTGTATGGTGTCAAAATTTGCTGATGACACCAAGATTGGTGGAACAGCAAATTGTGCGGAGGGTGTGGAGAGTCTGCAGAAGGATCTAGATAGGCTGGGCAAATGGGCCAGGAAATGGCAAATGGAATTTAATGTTGGCAAATGTGAGGTGGTCCACTTTGGTAGGAATAATGGTAGGAAGGACTATTACTTACGTGTCAAAAAACTGCAGCAGGCGACGGTGCAGAGGGATCTGGGGGTCCTCGTGCATGAGTCGCAAAAACCCAGCCTGCAGGTGCAGCAGGTGGTCAGGAAGGCGAATGGGATGCTGGCCTTCATAGCGAAGGGGATTGAATATAAAAGTAGGGAGGTCTTGCTGCAGCTGTATAGGGCATTGGTGAGGCCGCAGCTGGAGTACTGTGTGCAGTTTTGGGCGCCGTACTTACGCAAGGATATTTTGGCCTTGGAGGGAGTGCAGAGGAGGTTTACTAGGCTGATACCGGAGTTGAGGGGGTTGAGCTATGAGGAGAGGCTGAATAAACTAGGCTTGTACTCGTTAGAGTTTAGAAGAATGAGGGGAGATCTCATTGAGTCGTATAAGATGATGAATGGGATGGATAGGATAGAGGTGGAGAGACTCTTCCCGCTCAGAAAGGACAGTAGGACTAGGGGGCACAGCCTCAAGATAAAGGGGGGGGACGGTTTAGAACGGAGTTGAGGAGGAACTTCTTCACTCAAAGGGTGGTGAATCTCTGGAATTCTCTGCCCGTTGAAGTGGTGGAGGCTGCCTCGCTAAATATTTTTAAGACGCGGGTTGATGGGTTTTTGATAAGAGAGGGGATTAAGGGTTATGGGGAGAGGGCAGGAATGTGGAACTGAGACACGACAGATCAGCCATGATCTTATTGAATGGCGGGGCAGGCTCGAAGGGCTAGATGGCCAACTCCTGCTCCTATTTCTTATGTTCTTATTAATGTTAGCCTACTTGTGACTAATAAATAAATATTTATAAATAGATTTTTTAATGTTTTAACATTTCTGTCCTTTGAGCTAATCTTCTGTCCTCCGAAAATGAAACTGTATTCAGCCCAGAACAAAAAAACAAGCAGGAGAAAACATTAGCTGGCGTTTCCAGCTGCGCTCTGCTTCTGCCCAGCTTTAATCAGTTGAAGCAAAGTAACAACACCCTCACGTTCTCCAAAGTTAGAAGAAGAATCTGCTTCTTAAGAGCTACCAGCTCATTGAGGAGGCTTCAGTCTGATCCATGTCCAACTATCTGTTCCACAATTCTAAAACAATGCTTAAAGTTTATTTATTAGTGTCACAAGTAGGCTCACATCAACACTGCAGTGAAGTTGCTGTGAAAATCCCCTACTCGCCACACTGCTGTTCAGGTACACTAAGGGACAATTTACCATGGTCAATGCACATAGCCAGCATGCCTTTCTGACTGGGGAAGGAAACCGGAGCACCCAAAGGAAACCCACACAGACACGGGGAGAATGTGCAGACTCCAGACAGACAGTGACCCGAGTCTGGGAATCGAACCCGGGTCCCTGACGCTGTGAGGCAGCAGCGCTAACCCACTGTGCCACCCTCTTTAACTCGTCCTATCTCACAACGTACACAGCTCCTTTAAAAAAACATCTCGGGTTCCGATTCTTTCAGCTAACACTTTCATTGAGATCTATCTGAGGGTTTGCGAAATATAAATCGAAAGACAAAGACAGAGACAATACTTCTGCAAACTTCAGTGGCAGAGGCAATGTGAGAACAGCCAAATGTTCTGCTCTGGATATAATGAGACCCGAATAATAAACAGCCTGTGAGTGTAGCAATATAACATCCACAATATAATACAGAAGGTTATACATACAACAACCCACGATTGTGTTCGACACCAGACCTTCGCACTGACTGCAGGACCACACCTCACTAGTTCTTACACCACCACACACACCCTATCAGAACTCCCTTCTGCTAAACTGCACCAAACTCAATCTTCCAGTAAATTTCTGATGACGATTAACTTGAGTATTTTGCAGATGAATGTACACAGCAACAGGACTTCATCCTGAATGCAAAGTTGGGTTCTCTGCATTTTAAAAGTTTCCGTCAATGATTTTGATTTGATTTATTATTGTCACCTGTACTGGGATACAGTGAAAAGTATTGTTTCTTGTGCACTATACAGACACAGCATACCGTTCATAGAATATAGAGGGGAGAAGGAAAAGGATTTGATTTGATTTATTATTGTCACCTGTACTGGGATACAGTGAAAAGTATTGTTTCTTCTGTGCTATACAGACAAAACATACCGTTCATAGAGTACAGAGGGGAGAAGGAGAGGGTGTAGAATGTACTGTTACAGTCACAGCGAGGGTGTAGAGAAAGATCAGCTCAATATAAGGTAGGTCCATTCTTAACTATAGTGTCGGCATGGGGGGGGACCAGGACAGGTTGTTGGTGATCTGGACACTGAAAACTTGAAGCTCTCTCGATCATTTCCACATCGTCCCCGTTGATGGAGACAGGGGCATGTTCTCTGTTACACTTCCTGAAGTCGATAACAATCTCCTGGGTTTTGTTGATACTGAGGGAGAGATTATTGTCGCTACACCAGTTCACCAGATTCTCGATCTCATTCCTGTACATTGCCACGTGTACTGGGATACAGTAAATGGTCATAAGAACATAAACATAAGAACATAAGAAATAGGAGCAGGAGTTGGCCATCTAGCCCTTCGAGCCTGCCCCACCATTCAATAAGATCATGGCTGATCTGATAGTGGATCAGTTCCACTTTCCCGCTTTCTCCCCTGTCTATCAGAAACCTATCTACCCGTGACTTAAATATATTTAGCGAGGTAGCCTCCACCACTTCAACGGGCAGAGAATTCCAGAGATTCACCACCCTTTGAGTGAAGAAGTTCCTCCTCAACTCCGATCTAAACCGCCCCCCCTTTATCTTGAGGCTGTGCCCTCTAGTCCTGCTATCCTTTCTGAGCGGGAAGAATCTCTCTACCTCTACCCTATCCAGCCCCTTCATTATCTTATACCTCTCTATAAGATCCCCCCTCATCCTTCTAAACTCCAACGAGAACTGACCCAGTCTATTTAGTCTCTCTTCATAGTCCAACCCCCTCATCTCCGGTATCAGCCTAGTGAACCTCCTCTGCACTCCCTCCAAGGCCAAAATAACCTTGCGTAAGTGCGGCGACCAAAACTGCACACAGTACTCCAGCTGCGGCCTCACCAATGCCCTATACAGCTGCAGCAAGACCTCCCTACTTTTATATTCAATCCCCCTCGCTATGAAGGCCAGCATCCCATTCGTGTCAGATTGAGAGGGGGGGTCAGTGTCAGATTGAGGGGGGGTCAGTGTCAGATTGGGGGGGGTCAGTGTCAGATTGAGGGGGGGGGTCAGTGTCAGATTGAGGGGGGGGTCAGTGTCAGATTGAGGGGGGGGTCAGTGTCAGATTGAGAGGGGGTCAGTGTCAGATTGAGGGGGGGTCAGTGTCAGATTGAGGGGGGGGTCAGTGTCTGATTGAGGGGGGGGGTCAGTGTCAGATTGAGGGGGGGGTCAGTGTCAGATTGAGGGGGGGTCAGTGTCAGATTGAGGGGGGGGTCAGTGTCTGATTGAGGGGGGGTCAGTGTCAGATTGAGGGGGGGGTCAGTGTCAGATTGAGGGGGGGGTCAGTGTCAGATTGAGGGGGGGTCAGTGTCAGATTGAGAGGGGGGTCAGTGTCAGATTGAGGGGGGGTCAGTGTCAGATTGAGGGGGGGTCAGTGTCAGATTGAGAGGGGGGTCAGTGTCAGATTGAGGGGGGGTCAGTGTCAGATTGAGGGGGGGGGTCAGTGTCAGATTGAGAGGGGGGTCAGTGTCAGATTGAGGGGGGGTCAGTGTCAGATTGAGGGGGGGGTCAGTGTCAGATTGAGAGGGGGGTCAGTGTCAGATTGAGGGGGGGTCAGTGTCAGATTGGGGGGGGGGTCAGTGTCAGACTGTGAGGGGGGGGTCAGTGTCAGATTGAGGGGGGGTCAGTGTCAGATTGAGAGGGGGGTCAGTGTCAGATTGAGGGGGGGTCAGTGTCAGATTGAGGGGGGGGTCAGTGTCAGATTGAGGGGGGGTCAGTGTCAGATTGAGGGGGGGTCAGTGTCAGATTGAGGGGGGGGTCAGTGTCAGATTGAGAGGGGGGGTCAGTGTCAGATTGAGGGGGGGGTCAGTGTCAGATTGAGGGGGGGGTCAGTGTCAGATTGAGGGGGGGGGTCAGTGTCCGATTGAGGGGGGGGTCAGTGTCAGACTGTGAGGGGGGGGTCAGTGTCAGATTGAGGGGGGGGTCAGTGTCAGACTGTGAGGGGGGGTCAGTGTTGGAGAATGGGCAGGGAGTTTGATGCTGAGTGTGGAATAAATGAAAGGGAGAGTTTATAAACTTGTTGGGGTTGTGTAAAGCTCAGTGTGTCACAAGCGGGGGGAAGGGGATTTCCACTTCACATCTTGCTGCTTTCTGACAATATCAGTTCCGTTTGTGTTTACAGAGAGCTCTGAAGCTTCAGGCCTTTCTGCCTCTCTCTGTTTGTACAGTTTAATATGTTTAAACACTGAGAGCTCTTGCTCTTGTTGGGAATATCAGTGCGGTTTATAAATTCCCAAACACTGAACCCAAACTAAACTGTCCCTTAAAACAGGACTGTTTGTCCCTGTCTCTCTCTGTGTCCCTGTCTCTGTGTAAAAAACACACACACACTGCCACCTCCCCCACACACACACCCTGAACCAGTAACTGTACCCCACACACACTGCCCCACACACACACACACACCCTGAACCAGTAACTGTACCCCACACACACTGTCCCACACACACACACCCTGAACCAGTAACTGTACCCCACACACACTGTCCCACACACACACACCCTGAACCAGTAACTGTACCCCACACACACTGTCCCACACACACACACCCTGAACCAGTAACTGTACCCCACACACACTGCCCCACACACACACACCCTGAACCAGTAACTGTACCCCACACACACTGCCCCACACACACACACACTGAACCAGTAACTGTACCCCACACACACTGCCCCACACACACACACCCTGAACCAGTAACTGTACCCCACACACACTGCCCCACCCCACACACACCCTGAACCAGTAACTATACCACACACACACACACCCTGAACCAGTAACTGTACCCCACACACACTGCCCCACCCCACACACACACCCTGAACCAGTAACTGTACCCCACACACACTGCCCCACACACACACACACCCTGTACCAGTAACTGTACCCCACACACACTGTCCCACACACACACACACCCTGAACCAGTAACTGTACCCCACACACACTGCCCCACACACACACATACCCTGTACCAGTAACTGTACCCCACACACACTGTCCCACACACACACACACCCTGAACCAGTAACTGTACCCCACACACACTGTCCCACACACACACACCCTGAACCAGTAACTGTACCCCACACACACTGCCCCACACACACACATACCCTGTACCAGTAACTGTACCCCTCACACACTGTCCCACACACACACACCCTGAACCAGTAACTGTACCCCACACACTGCCCCACACACACACACACACCCTGAACCAGTAACTGTACCCCACACACACTGTCCCACACACACACACACCCTGAACCAGTAACTGTACCCCACACACACTGCCCCACACACACACACACCCTGAACCAGTAACTGTACCCCACACACACTGTCCCACACACACACACCCTGTACCAGTAACTGTACCCCACACACACTGCCCCACACACACACACCCTGAACCAGTAACTGTACCCCACACACACTGCCCCACACACACACACACCCTGAACCAGTAACTGTACCCCACACACACTGCCCCACACACACACACCCTGAACCAGTAACTGTACCCCACACACACTGCCCCACACACACACACCCTGAACCAGTAACTGTACCCCACACACACTGCCCCACACACACACACACACACCCTGAACCAGTAACTGTACCCCACACACACTGCCCCACACACACACACACCCTGAACCAGTAACTGTACCCCACACACACTGCCCCACACACACACACCCTGAACCAGTAACTGTACCCCACACACACTGCCCCACACACACACACACCCTGAACCAGTAACTGTACCCCACACACACTGTCCCACACACACACACACACCCTGAACCAGTAACTGTACCCCACACACACTGACCCACACACACACACACCCTGAACCAGTAACTGTACCCCACACACACTGCCCCACACACACACACACACCCTGAACCAGTAACTGTACCCCACACACACTGACCCACACACACACACACCCTGAACCAGTAACTGTACCCCAAACACACTGTCCCACACACACACACACACCCTGAACCAGTAACTGTACCCCACACACACTGTCCCACACACACACACCCTGAACCAGTAACTGTACCCCACACACACTGTCCCACACACACACACACACCCTGAACCAGTAACTGTACCCCACACACACTGTCCCACACACACACACACACACCCTGAACCAGTAACTGTACCCCACACACACTGACCCACACACACACACACCCTGAACCAGTAACTATACCCCACACACACTGTCCCACACACACACACACACCCTGAACCAGTAACTGTACCCCACACACACTGTCCCACACACACACACACACACCCTGAACCAGTAACTGTACCCCACACACACTGCCCCACACACACACACACCCTGAACCAGTAACTGTACCCCACACACACTGCCCCACACACACACACACACCCTGAACCAGTAACTGTACCCCACACACACTGTCCCACACACACACACCCTGAACCAGTAACTGTACCCCACACACACTGCCACCTCCCCCACACACACACCCTGAACCAGTAACTGTACCCCACACACACTGCCCCACACACACACACACCCTGAACCAGTAACTGTACCCCACACACACTGTCCCACACACACACACCCTGAACCAGTAACTGTACCCCACACACACTGTCCCCACACACACACACACTGAACCAGTAACTGTACCCCACACACACTGCCCCACACACACACACCCTGAACCAGTAACTGTACCCCACACACACTGCCCCACACACACACACACCCTGAACCAGTAACTGTACCCCACACACACTGCCACCTCCCCCACACACACACCCTGTACCAGTAACTGTACCCCACACACACTGCCCCACACACACACACCCTGAACCAGTAACTGTACCCCACACACACTGTCCCACACACACACACACCCTGAACCAGTAACTGTACCCCACACACACTGCCACCTCCCCCACACACACACCCTGAACCAGTAACTGTACCCCACACACACTGCCACCTCCCCCACACACACACCCTGAACCAGTAACTGTACCCCACACACACTGCCCCACACACACACACCCTGAACCAGTAACTGTACCCCACACACACTGTCCCACACACACACACACCCTGAACCAGTAACTGTACCCCACACACACTGTCCCACACACACACACACCCTGAACCAGTAACTGTACCCCACACACACTGCCCCACACACACACACACCCTGAACCAGTAACTGTACCCCACACACACTGTCCCCCACACACACACACACCCTGAACCAGTAACTGTACCCCACACACACTGTCCCACACACACACACACCCTGAACCAGTAACTGTACCCCACACACACTGTCCCACACACACACACACACCCTGAACCAGTAACTGTACCCCACACACACTGCCCCACACACACACACACCCTGAACCAGTAACTGTACCCCACACACACTGCCCCACACACACACACACCCTGAACCAGTAACTGTACCCCACACACACTGTCCCACCCCACACACATACCCTGTACCAGTAACTGTACCCCACACACACTGCCCCACACACACACACCCTGAACCAGTAACTGTACCCCACACACACTGTCCCACACACACACACACCCTGAACCAGTAACTGTACCCCACACACACTGTCCCACACACACACACACCCTGAACCAGTAACTGTACCCCACACACACTGCCCCACACACACACACCCTGAACCAGTAACTGTACCCCACACACACTGCCCCACACACACACACACCCTGAACCAGTAACTGTACCCCACACACACTGCCCCACACACACACACCCTGAACCAGTAACTGTACCCCACACACACTGACCCACACACACACCCTGAACCAGTAACTGTACCCCCCACACACTGCCCCACACACACACACCCTGAACCAGTAACTGTACCCCACACACACTGTCCCACACACACACACACCCTGAACCAGTAACTGTACCCCACACACACTGTCCCACACACACACACACACACCCTGAACCAGTAACTGTACCCCACACACACTGCCCCACACACACACACACCCTGAACCAGTAACTGTACCCCACACACACTGCCCCACACACACACACACCCTGAACCAGTAACTGTACCCCACACACACTGTCCCACACACACACACACACCCTGAACCAGTAACTGTACCCCACACACACTGCCCCACACACACACACACCCTGAACCAGTAACTGTACCCCACACACACTGCCCCACACACACACACACCCTGAACCAGTAACTGTACCCCACACACACTGCCCCACACACACACCCTGAACCAGTAACTGTACCCCACACACACTGCCCCACACACACACACACCCTGTACCAGTAACTGTAACCCACACACACTGTCCCACACACACACACACACCCTGAACCAGTAACTGTACCCCACACACACACACACACACACACACACCCTGAACCAGTAACTGTACCCCACACACACTGTCCCACACACACACACACACACCCTGAACCAGTAACTGTACCCCACACACTGCCCCACACACACACACACCCTGAACCAGTAACTGTACCCCACACACACTGCCCCACACACACACACCCTGAATCAGTAACTGTACCCCACATGCTCTCCCATGTCCAATTCCCCCTCATGGGGGCTAGTATAGAATTCTAGTGTCAGGTTGATTGAAGTTTTAGTTTGACTATAATAACTAGACTAGATTCAGGTGATTATAAAGTGCCTGATATATATAGTGAGAATTCACAATGTGCCTGGAACAAAATATACAAAGGTATTAGAAACTGTAAAGTTATTATAAACTGCAAAGGTATTAGAAACTGTAAAGCTATTAGAAACTGCATGAGCACACATTAACCAAGTATTCTAAGCTTCAATTGTATCTTCATTGTCTGTGTCTTGTGCACCTTGGAGAACTTTGTTCTGAATGCAGCATGATGGGGAAACAGAGTGGGAGACAGACCAAATTCTTTTAATACAATGGGGCACAGAAAGGCAGCTTCTCTTCTCTGTTTCTGGATACACGACAGCAAGGGTAAATCATAGGCCTGTTATTGAAGGGGGTAAATTCGTTGCTGGGTAGCGAGACTGGAGCAATCTCTCCAGCTGCTAAAGGAGGCCCAGGTTCCAGCGAAAGAGTGACTCCTTTCACCAATTAAAAATTACAGATGTTAATAATGGCCTTGGTGACTGGATAAGGTTCCCCAGGGTAAAGGGGACAGAACCTACATGGGCAAGAAGCTAATAATCTCCCATTCCTGTTGGCAGATGGAACGTTGTTGGCTCCGGTAATAATGTTGAATATTGTGGTTGGGTCTCTGGTCTGATTGACGAGACTGTCTTGGATATTGAAATGTTCAGAATAATGTAATGATTTTACCGAGAAATATTATACCCTCAGAGACTGTGTCTCTCTCTCCTGATGTATCCATTATCAAATAAATTCCTTTGTGTTCTTTAATTATAAACTGTCTTTCACTGTCTATGTATTGGTTGATAGCTGAGAACATTCCTCTTCAACCCCTAAGCTACAGGTCATTGGCACAGTAAGTAGTCTCACAACACCAGCTTATACCATGGCTACACATCTTTGGAGACTAAGGGACAATTTAGCATGGCCAATCCACCCTAACCTAGGAGATTTACAAGGATGTTGCCTGGACTGGGAGGCATGCCTTATGAAGTTAGGTTGAGGGAGCTGGGTCTCTTTTCCCTGGAGAGACGAAGGTTGAGAGGCGACCTGATAGAGGTTTATAAAATGTTGAGAGGAATAGATAGGGTGGATTCTCAGAGGCTATTTCCCCGGGTTGAAATGGTCGCTACAAGAGGACACAGATTTAAGGTGCGGGGAGGGAGGTTCAGAAGTGATGTTAGGGGTAAGTTTTTCACTCAGAGGGTGGTGAGTGAATGGAATCGGCTGCCGTCAGTGGTGGTGGAGGCGAACTCGCTGGGGTCTTTTAAAAGACTTCTGGATGAGTATATGGGGTTTAATGAGATTGAGGGTTATAGATAGGTCTGTAGGTTGGTAGGTGATGTGGTCGGCGCAACTTGTGGGCCGAAGGGCCTGTTTGTGCTGTAGTGTTCTATGTTCTATGTTCTACACATCTTTGGACACTAAGGGGCAATTTAGCATGGCCAATCCCCCCTAACCTACACATCTTTGGACACTAAGGGACAATTTAGCATGGCCAATCCACCTAACCTACACATCTTTGGACACTAAGGGACAATTTAGCATGGCCAATCCCCCTAACCTACACATCTTTGGACACTAAGGGACAATTTAGCATGGCCAATCCCCCCTAACCTACACATCTTTGGACACTAAGGGACAATTTAGCACGGCCAATCCACCTAACCTACACATCTTTGGACACTAAGGGGCAATTTAGCACGGCCAATCCACCCTAACCTACACATCTTTGGACACTAAGGGGCAATTTAGCACGGCCAATCCACCCTAACCTACACATCTTTGGACACTAAGGGGCAATTTAGCACGGCCAATCCACCCTAACCTACACATCTTTGGACACTAAGGGGCAATTTAGCATGGCCAATCCCCCCTAACCTACACATCTTTGGACACTAAGGGGCAATTTAGCATGGCCAATCCCCCTAACCTACACATCTTTGGACACTAAGGGGCAATTTAGCATGGCCAATCCCCCTAACCTACACATCTTTGGACACTAAGGGGCAATTTAGCACGGCCAATCCACCCTAACCTACACATCTTTGGACACTAAGGGGCAATTTAGCACGGCCAATCCACCCTAACCTACACATCTTTGGACACTAAGGGGCAATTTAGCATGGCCAATCCACCCTAACCTACACATCTTTGGACACTAAGGGGCAATTTAGCACGGCCAATCCACCCTATCCTACACATGTTTGGACACTAAGGGGCAATTTAGCATGGCCAATCCACCCTAACCTACACATCTTTGGACACTAAGGGGCAATTTAGCACGGCCAATCCACCCTAACCTACACATCTTTGGACACTAAGGGGCAATTTAGCATGGCCAATCCACCCTAACCTACACATCTTTGGACACTAAGGGGCAATTTAGCACGGCCAATCCACCCTAACCTACACATCTTTGGACACTAAGGGGCAATTTAGCACGGCCAATCCACCCTAACCTACACATCTTTGGACACTAAGGGGCAATTTAGCACGGCCAATCCACCCTAACCTACACATCTTTGGACACTAAGGGGACAATTTAGCATGGCCAATCCCCCTAACCTACACATCTTTGGACACTAAGGGGCAATTTAGCATGGCCAATCCACCCTAACCTACACATCTTTGGACACTAAGGGGCAATTTAGCATGGCCAATCCACCCTAACCTACACATCTTTGGACACTAAGGGGCAATTTAGCATGGCCAATCCACCCTAACCTACACATCTTTGGACACTAAGGGGCAATTTAGCATGGCCAATCCACCCTAACCTACACATCTTTGGACACTAAGGGGCAATTTATCATGGCCAATCCACCCTAACCTACACATCTTTGGACACTAAGGGACAATTTAGCACGGCCAATCCACCCTAACCTACACATCTTTGGACACTAAGGGGCAATTTAGCATGGCCAATCCACCCTAACCTACACATCTTTGGACACTAAGGGACAATTTAGCACGGCCAATCCACCCTAACCTGCACATCTTTGGACACTAAGGGGCAATTTAGCATGGCCAATCCACCCTAACCTACACATCTTTGGACACTAAGGGGCAATTTATCATGGCCAATCCACCCTAACCTACACATCTTTGGACACTAAGGGACAATTTAGCACGGCCAATCCACCCTAACCTACACATCTTTGGACACTAAGGGGCAATTTAGCATGGCCAATCCACCCTAACCTACACATCTTTGGACACTAAGGGACAATTTAGCACGGCCAATCCACCCTAACCTACACATCTTTGGACACTAAGGGGCAATTTAGCATGGCCAATCCACCCTAACCTACACATCTTTGGACACTAAGGGACAATTTAGCACGGCCAATCCACCCTAACCTGCACATCTTTGGACACTAAGGGACAGTTTAGCATGGCCAATCCACCCTAACCTGCACATCTTTGGACACTAAGGGGCAATTTAGCATGGCCAATCCACCCTAACCTACACGTCTTTGGACACTAAGGGGCAATTTAGCATGGCCAATCCACCTAACCTGTACATCTTTGGACACTAAGGGACAATTTAGCATGGCCAATCCACCCTAACCTGCACATCTTTGGACACTAAGGGGCAATTTAGCATGGCCAATCCACCCTAACCTACACGTCTTTGGACACTAAGGGGCAATTTAGCATGGCCAATCCACCTAACCTGTACATCTTTGGACACTAAGGGACAATTTAGCATGGCCAATCCACCCTAACCTACACGTCTTTGGACACTAAGGGGCAATTTAGCATGGCCAATCCACCCTAACCTACACATCTTTGGACACTAAGGGACAATTTAGCATGGCCAATCCCCCCTAACCTACACATCTTTGGACACTAAGGGACAATTTAGCATGGCCAATCCCTCTAACCTACACATCTTTGGACACTAAGGGACAATTTAGCATGGCCAATCCCCCCTAACCTACACATCTTTGGACACTAAGGGACAATTTAGCACCGGCCAATCCACCCTAACCTACACATCTTTGTGAATGATTGAACCCTCTGAGCAGCTGGATTGTCCGTCCACTCCACACATCGACCCCACATTGTCCGTCCACTCCACGTATCGGCCGCCAGCCGCAGCTCTCGTCCGCCATCTAGCGCCCATCGGCTGTACCGCGCTCCGGCAGCAGCTCTGCGCCTTGGGCTCAGAGACTGGTCACCGACCCCAACCTGAGAGCTGCTGCCGGGGGGAGGGAGAGAGAGGCGGGGGGGCAGCTGGGCAACTCGGCCCCCTCCCTCCAACACCCTCACCCACCCGAATCTGAAACCCCCTCTCCCGGGGAAGACACCCCCCAACCCCGAGCCCAACCCCATCACCGACCCCAATCTGAATGCTCACGGTCCGGGGAAGGCGCAGAGCTGCAGCCGCTTCAATGGCGGAGCGCGGTACAGCCGATGGGCGCTAGATGGCGGACGAGAGCTGCGGCTGGCGGCCGATACGTGGAGTGGACGGACAATGAGGGTCGATGTGTGGAGTGGGCGGACAATGGGGTCGATGTGTGGAGTGGGCGGACAATGCGGGTCGATGTGTGGAGTGGACGGACAATGTGGTCGATGTGTGGAGTGGACGGACAATGTAGGTCGATGTGTGGAGTGGACGGACAATGGGCGTCGATGTGGTGGACGGACAATGTAGGTCGATGTGTGGAGTGGACGGACAATAGGGTCGATGTGTGGAGTGGACGGACAATGAGGTCGATGTGTGGAGTGGACGGACAATGTAGGTCGATGTGTGGAGTGGACGGACAATGGGGTCGAGGTGTGGAGTGGACGGACAATGGGGTCGAGGTGTGGAGTGGACGGACAATGGGGTCGATGTGTGGAGTGGGTGGACAATGGGGTCGATGTGTGGAGTGGGTGGAAGGTGGGATGAGAACAGATTGAGAGCTAGCACAAAGACCGTGGGCAGAAGGGCCTCTTGCTGTGTTTTAAACTCCGAGGACAGAAATATGACCAGTGTGGTTATGTGACCAATATTGGATGGTTGTGTGATTAAAGTATATTGATGATTATTTCCTCAGTTTGTAATATAGTGCTGTAATGAGGTTAGAAAATTACAGTCAGAATCATTACAGCCCAGGGGGAGTCCATCTGAACAACTGTGCTCCCTGCTGACTCTCTGTCCATCAATTCTGTCAGTCTGGAATGGCTCCCATTCTGTAACCCTGCAGCACCATCCAATCTGATTTACAAATCACTGACCACCTCTGCTCGACTCCCCTCACAATGTGGAGCGACAGACAGTTCCGAAAGCTCGTGGCCTTTGTGACAAATAAACCTGTTGGACTTTAACCTGGTGTGTGAGACTTCTTACTGTGACTACCCTCACAGGCAGCAAGTTCAACATCAGGACCAATCACAACCCCCCTGTATCTGAACCAACTCTGACAATCCTATCCGTTAAACACATTTATTTTTATTCACATTGACATATATCTGTCTGCGTGGAGATTTTCACCTCTCTGTGTGTCCAAGGCAGGAAGCAATGAACATGGACCTGTCAATCAGCCAGAAGAATTGGGAGGGTGAATATTAGATACAGCAGAGTGAGGATGGAGGGAGAGTGTGTGGGATGGAGATTTACAGCTTCTGGGGCAAAGAGAGGGGAAAGAATGTCCCAAAGAAACTCAAGTAATCTGTTCTGAATTTCTGCCCTGTACTGACAGTGATATCTGTTGTAAATTCCTGTTGTAAACGTTAAATTGTCTCTTAGTGTCCAAAGATGTGTAGGTTAGGGTGCATTGGCCATGCTAAATTGTCCCTTAGTGTTCAAAGATGTGTAGGTTAGGGTGGATTGGCCGTGCTAAATTGTCCCTTAGTGTCCAAAGATGTGTAGCCATGGTGTAACCTGGTGTTGTGAGACTACTTACTGTGCCAATGACCTGTAGCTTAGGGGTTGAAGAGGAATGTTCTCAGCTATCAACCAATACATAGACAGTGAAAGATAGTTTATAATTAAAGAACACAAAGGAATTTATTTGATAATGGATACATCAGGAGAGAGAGACACAGTCTCTGAGGGCCGTGCTAAATTCTCCCTCAGTGTAACCCGAACAGGTGCCGGAGTGTGGTGACTCGGGGATTTTCACAGTAACTTCATTGCAGTGTTAATGTAAGCCTTATTAGTGACTATTTATGAATAAACATTAACTTTCAGAAGACATTGTCCCTGAAAGGGTTAAGGCAAGAACTCTGGTTGCTGCTGTTCTGGAAAAGGCAGCATCTTCCAAGATGAACAAATGCAGCAGTGTGAAAGAAAGGAACCATTTGACCATTTACTGTATCCCAGTACACGTGGCAATGTACAGGAATGAGATCGAGAATCTGGTGAACTGGTGTAGTGACAATAATCTCTCCCTCAGGATCAACAAAACCCAGGAGATTGTCATCGACTTCAGGGAGTGTAAAGGAGAACATTCCCCTGTCTCCATCAACGGGGACGATGTGGAAATGATCGAGAGAGCTTCAAGCTTTCCGTGTCCAGATCACCAACAACCTGTCCTGGGTTCCCCCCCCATGCCGACACTATAGTTAAGAATGGACCTACCTTATATTAAACTGATCTTTCTCTACACCCTCGCTGTGACTGTAACAGTACATTCTGCACCCTCTCCTTCTCCCCTATGTACTCTATGAACGGTATGCTCTGTCTGTATAGCACGCAAGAAACTAGCGCGCGAGAGAGGTGAGCGCCTGACTGTTCTGTAAATTTTTCGCGGGGTTTCTGTTTTTCAATAGTTAATTTAAAATTTGAGTGGGCCGTGGGGGATTTTTCAAGCGGGCAAAGTATAAAAGGGAGGCCTCAGTATAGAGCGGGCAGCGGGGTGAGCAGGGAGCAGAGTGTGAGCTGGAAGGGCTTTGCCTCAACGGGCTTAGGCGATAAGGGCGAGGCAAGGTCAGTTTAATTCTTCATTACTTTTTCCCGTCTTCCTTATAAAAAGGGCAATTATGAGTGTGAGGCCAGTCGGTTGTTCCCAGTGTTGGATGTGGGAAGCTCTGGAGGCTCCTGGCCTCCCAGACGTCCATATCTGTGCCGGGTGTGTGGAGCTGCGGTTCCTAAGGGACCGTGTTAGGGAACTGGAACCACAGCTCGAGGACCTTCGTCCTGTTAGGGAAAATGAGGTGATTGACAGGAGCTACCGGCAAGTGGTCACACGGGGGCCACGGGAGGAAGGCAAGTGGGTAACATAGAACAACATAGAACATAGAACATTACAGCGCAGAACAGGCCCTTCGGCCCACGATGTTGCGCCGACCAGTTACAAAACAATGACCCACTAACCTAAACCAATCCCTTTTCGTCCATAAACCTATCCACGGATCTCTTAAACGCCCCCAAACTAGGCACATTTACAACTGCAGCAGGCAGGGCATTCCAATCCCTCACCACCCTCTGGGTAAAGAACCTACCCCTGACATCCGTCCTATAACTACCCCCCCTTAATTTAAAGCCATGCCCCCTCATGCTAGCTTTCTCCATCCGAGGAAAAAGGCTATCACTATCCACCCTATCTAAACCTCTAATCATCTTATATGTTTCAATAAGATCCCCTCTTAGCCGCCTTCTTTCCAGCGAAAACAACCCCAAATCCCTCAGTCTCTCCTCATAGGACCTCCCCTCCATACCAGGCAACATCCTGGTAAACCTCCTCTGCACCCTCTCCAAAGCCTCCACATCCTTCCTGTAATGTGGGGACCAGAACTGCACACAATACTCCAAGTGCGGCCGCACCAGAGTTGTGTACAGTTACAACATAACACTGCGACTCCTAAATTCAATCCCCCTACCAATAAACGCCAAGACACCGTATGCCTTCTTAACAACCTTATCTACTTTATTCCCAACTTTCAGGGATCTATGTACACATACACCTAGATCCCTCTGCTCATCCACACTATTCAAAGTCCTCCCGTTAGCCCTATACTCAACACATCTGTTATTCCTGCCAAACTGGATTACCTCACACTTCTCCGCATTAAACTCCATCCGCCACCTCTCGGCCCAGCTCTGCAACCTGTCTAAGTCTCCCTGCAAACTATGACACCCTTCCTCACAATCTACCACACCTCCGACTTTGGTGTCATCAGCAAATTTACTAATCCACCCAACTATACCCTCATCCAGATCATTAATAAAAATTACAAACAGAATAACGGTCAGGAAGGGGAAAGCTCGGGTGATGGAGAGCACCCCAGTGGATGTGCCCCTTTCATAATAAGTACTGAGTACTGCTGAGGGGGGACAGCTCGCCCTGGGGGAAGCAGTGGCTGGGTCTCTGGAGCTGAGTCCAGCCCAGTAGCTCAGAAGGATAAGGAAGGGAGGAGGAAGGATTTGACAGTGAAGGGGTCGGGTAGGCGATATTGCGGAGGCAGACGGGAGTCTCGGATGGTGGTCTGCCTCCCCGATGCCGGGATCCAGGATGTCTCTGGTCACGTCCCAGAAATCCTGAAGGGGGGAGGGAGAGGAGCCGGAGGTCGTGGTACATTTAGGTACCGCTGACATAGGTTGGAAGAGGGAAGGGGTCATGAAAAGAGAATTTCAGGAGTAAGGTAGATACTTGAGAAGGAGGATCGTGAAGGTATTAATCTCAGGGTTGCTGCCTGTGCCACGGGAAAGTGAGGGCAGGAGTGGAATGAGGTGGAGGGTGAATGTGTGGCTGAGGGACTGGAGCAGGGGACAGGGATTCAGGTTCCTGGATCATTGGGACCTCTTTATGTTGGAGCTACTGGGGATCTTCCATTAATGTCTGTATAGCCTGTAGTATGTCTATTGATGTTTATTGATGTCTCCTTTTTATATCCACAGGCGATTTGGTCTGCCTTGTTGTCCAACAAGGGGCACACACGCGGTGGGTCGTGTGAGGGCTGCTCTTGGACGTTGCTTCGAGAGTTGCCGAGTGCTTCACGTTGTTAGTGTGTGCTTAAACTGGACCAACTGACGGGCAACATGACAGCTCAGTGACTATCACTGTCTGCTGTGCAGATACAGGGACCCGGGTCAGATCTCCGGCTTGGATCAATGTCTGTGGGAGTTTGCACATTCTCCCTGTGCTTGCGTGGGTTTTCTCCGGGTGCTCCGGTTTCCTCCCACACCCCAAAAACGTGCTTTTTAGGCTGATTGGTGTCAATAAATTGTCCCTGAATTGGATCTCCCTTAATCTGGCGTTCTGGGAAATGAGC